>NW_027043063.1:0-300000 GCF_036013475.1 Columba livia
TAGGAGTAAGAAAGAAGAAAGAAATAAGTAGGAAAGAAGAAAGAAAGAAGTAAGAAAGAAGTAAGAAAGAAGAAAGAAAGAAGTAAGAAAGAAGTATGAAAGAAGTAAGAAAGAAGAAAAAAAGAAGTAATAAAGAAGTAAGAAAGAAGTAAGAAAGAAGTAAGAAAGAAGTAAGAAGGAATGAAGAAAGAAGTAAGAAAGAAGTAAGAAAGAAGTAAGAAGGAATTAAGAAAGAAGTAAGAAAGAAGTAAGAAAGAAGTAAGAAAGAAGTAAGAAAGGAAGAAGAAAGAAAGAAGAATGAAGTAAGAAAGAAGTAAGAAAGAAGAAAGAAAGAATTAAGAAAGAAGAAAGAAAGAAGTAAGAAAGAAGTAAGAAAGAAGTAAGAAAGAAGTTAGGAAGAAGTAAGAAAGAAGTAAGAAAGAAGTATGAAAGAAGTAAGAAAGAAGAAAAAAAGAAGTAAGAAAGAAGTAAGAAAGAAGTAAGAAAGAAGTAAGAAAGAAGTAAGAAAGAAGTAAGAAAGAAAGAAGAAAGAAGTAAGAAAGAAGTAAGAAAGAAGTATGAAAGAAGTAAGAAAGAAGTAAGAAAGAAAGAAGAAAGAAGTAAGAAAGGAGTAAGAAAGAAGTAAGAAAGAAGTAAGAAAGAAGAAAGAAAGAAGAAAGAAAGAACTAAGAAAGAAGTAACAAAGAAGTAAGAAAGAAGTAAGAAAGAAGTAAGAAAGAAGTAAGAAAGAAGTAAGAAGGAATTAAGAAAGAAGTAAGAAAGAAGTAAGAAAGAAGTAAGAAAGAAGTAAGAAAGGAAGAAGAAAGAGAAAGAAGAAAGAAGTAAGAAAGAAGTAAGAAAGAAGAAAGAAAGAATTAAGAAAGAAGAAAGAAAAAAGTAAGAAAGAAGTAAGAAAGAAGTAAGAAAGAAGTTAGGAAGAAGTAAGAAAGAAGTAAGAAAGAAGTAGGAAAGAAGTAAGAAAGAAGTAAGAAAGAAAGAAGAAAGAAGTATGAAAGAAGTAAGAAAGAAGTAAGAAAGAAAGAAGAAAGAAGTAAGAAAGAAGTAAGAAAGAAGTAAGAAAGAAGTAAGAAAGAAGAAAGAAAGAAGAAAGAAAGAACTAAGAAAGAAGTAACAAAGAAGTAAGAAAGAAGTAAGAAAGAAGTAAGAAAGAAGTAAGAAAGAAGTAAGAAGGAATTAAGAAAGAAGTAAGAAAGAAGTAAGAAAGAAGTAAGAAAGGAAGAAGAAAGAAAGAAGAATGAAGTAAGAAAGAAGTAAGAAAGAAGAAAGAAAGAATTAAGAAAGAAGAAAGAAAAAAGTAAGAAAGAAGTAAGAAAGAAGTAAGAAAGAAGTTAGGAAGAAGTAAGAAAGAAGTAAGAAAGAAGTAGGAAAGAAGTAAGAAGAAGTAAGAAAGAAAGAAGAAAGAAGTAAGAAAGAAGTAAGAAAGAAGTAAGAAAGAAAGAAGAAAGAAGTAAGAAAGAAGAAAGAAAGAAGTAAGAAAGAAGTAAGAAAGAAGAAAAAAGAAGTAAGAAAGAAAGAAGAAAGAAGTAAGAAAGAAGTAAGAAAGAAGTAAGAAAGAAGTAAGAAAGAAGTAAGAAAGAAGTAAGAAAGAAAGAAGTAAGAGAGAAGTAAGAAAGAAGTAAGAAAGAAGTAAGAAAGAAGTAAGAAAGAAAGAAGAAAGAAGTAAGAAAGAAAGAAGAAAGAAGTATGAAAGAAGTAAGAAAGAAGAAAGAAATAAGTAGGAAAGAAGAAAGAAAGAAGTAAGAAAGAAGTAGGAAAGAAAGAAGAAAGAAGTAAGAAAGAAGTAAGAAAGAAGGAAGAAAGAATAAGAAAGAAGTAAGAAAGAAAGAAGAAAGAAGTAAGAAAGAAGTAAGAAAGAAGTAAGAAAGAAGTAAGAAAGAAGTAAGAAAGAAGTAAGAAAGAAGTATGTAAGAAGTAAGAAAGAAGAAAAAAAGAAGTAAGAAAGAAGTAAGAAAGAAGTAAGAAAGAAGTAAGAAAGAAGTAAGGAAGAAGTAAGAAAGAAAGAAGAAAGAAGTAAGAAAGAAGTAAGAAAGAAGAAAAAAGAAGTTAGAATGAAGTAAGAAAGAAGTAAGAAAGAAGTAAGAAAGAAGAAAGAAAGAAGTAAGAAAGAAGTAAGAAAGAATAAGAAAGAAGTAAGAAAGAAGAAGAAGTAAGAAAGAAGTAAGAAAGAAGTAAGAAAGAAGTAAGAAAGAAGAAAGAAAGAAGAAAGAAAGAACTAAGAAAGAAGTAAAAAGAAGTAAAAAGAAGTAAGAAAGAAGTAAGAAAGAAGTAAGAAAGAAGTAAGAAAGAAGTAAGAAGGAATTAAGAAAGAAGTAAGAAAGACGTAAGAAAGAAGTAAGAAAGAAGTAAGAAAGGAAGAAGAAAGAAAGAAGAATGAAGTAAGAAAGAAGTAAGAAAGAAGAAAGAAAGAATTAAGAAAGAAGAAAGAAAGAAGTAAGAAAGAAGTAAGAAAGAAGTAAGAAAGAAGTTAGGAAGAAGTAAGAAAGAAGTAAGAAAGAAGTAAGAAAGAAGTAAGAAAGAAGTATGAAAGAAGTAAGAAAGAAGAAAAAAGAAGTAAGAAAGAAGTAAGAAAGAAGTAAGAAAGAAGTAAGAAAGAAGTAAGAAAGAAGTAAGAAAGAAGTAAGAGAGAAAGAAGAAATAGTAAGAAAGAAGTAAGAAAGAAGAAAAAGAAGTTAGAATGAAGTAAGAAAGAAGTAAGAAAGAAGAAAGAAAGAAGTAATAAAGAAGTAAGAAAGAATTAAGAAAGAAGTAAGAAAGAAAGAAGAAAGAAGTAAGAAAGAAGTAAGAAAGAAGTAAGAAAGAAGTAAGAAAGAAGTAAGAAAGAAGTAAGAAGGAAGTAAGAAATAAGAAAGAAAGAATTAAGAAAGAAGAAAGAAAAAAGTAAGAAAGAAGTAAGAAAGAAGTAAGAAAGAAGTTAGGAAGAAGTAAGAAAGAAGTAAGAAAGAAGTATGAAAGAAGTAAGAAAGAAGTAAGAAAGAAAGAAGAAAGAAGTAAGAAAGGAGTAAGAAAGAAGTAAGAAAGAAGTAAGAAAGAAGAAAGAAAGAAGAAAGAAAGAACTAAGAAAGAAGTAACAAAGAAGTAAGAAAGAAGTAAGGAAGAAGTAAGAAAGAAGTAAGAAAGAAGTAAGAAGGAATTAAGAAAGAAGTAAGAAAGAAGTAAGAAAGAAGTAAGAAAGAAGTAAGAAAGGAAGAAGAAAGAAAGAAGAATGAAGTAAGAAAGAAGTAAGAAGAAGAAAGAAAGAATTAAGAAAGAAGAAAGAAAAAAGTAAGAAAGAAGTAAGAAAGAAGTAAGAAAGAAGTTAGGAAGAAGTAAGAAAGAAGTAAGAAAGAAGTAGGAAAGAAGTAAGAAAGAAGTAAGAAAGAAAGAAGAAAGAAGTAAGAAAGAAGTAAGAAAGAAGTAAGAAAGAAAGAAGAAAGAAGTAAGAAAGAAGAAAGAAAGAAGTAAGAAAGAAGTAAGAAAGAAGAAAAAAGAAGTAAGAAAGAAAGAAGAAAGAAGTAAGAAAGAAGTAAGAAAGAAGTAAGAAAGAAGTAAGAAAGAAGTAAGAAAGAAGTAAGAAAGAAGAAGTAAGAAAGAAGTAAGAAAGAAGTAAGAAAGAAGTAAGAAAGAAGTAAGAAAGAAGTAAGAAAGAAAGAAGAAAGAAAGAAGTAAGAAAGAAGTAAGAAAGAAGTAAGAAAGAAAGAAGAAAGAAGTATGAAAGGAGTAAGAAAGAAGAAAGAAATAAGTAGGAAAGAAGAAAGAAAGAAGTAAGAAGAAGTAAGAAAGAAGAAAGAAAGAAAGAAGAAAGAAGTAAGAAAGAATAAAGAAAGAAGTAAGAAAGAAGTAAGAAAGAAGAAAAAGAAGTAAGAAAGAAAGAAGAAAGAAAGAAGTAAGAAAGAAGTAAGAAAGAAGTAAGAAAGAAGTAAGAAAGAAGTAAGAAAGAAGTAAGTAAGAAAGAAGAAAGAAGTAAGAAAGAAAGAAGAAAGAAGTATGAAAGGAGTAAGAAAGAAGAAAGAAATAAGTAGGAAAGAAGAAAGAAAGAAGTAAGAAAGAAGTAAGAAAGAAGAAAGAAAGAAGTAAGAAAGAAGTATGAAGAAGTAAGAAAGAAGAAAAAAGAAGTAATAAAGAAGTAAGAAAGAAGTAAGAAAGAAGTAAGAAAGAAGTAAGAAGAATGAAGAAAGAAGTAGAAAGAAGTAAGAAAGAAGTAAGAAGGAATTAAGAAAGAAGTAAGAAAGAAGTAAGAAAGAAGTAAGAAAGAAGTAAGAAAGGAAGAAGAAAGAAAGAAGAATGAAGTAAGAAAGAAGTAAGAAAGAAGAAGAAAGAATTAAGAAAGAAGAAAGAAAGAAGTAAGAAAGAAGTAAGAAAGAAGTAAGAAAGAAGTTAGGAAGAAGTAAGAAAGAAGTAAGAAAGAAGTATGAAAGAAGTAAGAAAGAAGAAAAAGAAGTAAGAAAGAAGTAAGAAAGAAGTAAGAAAGAAGTAAGAAAGAAGTAAGAAAGAAGTAAGAAAGAAAGAAGAAAGAAGTAAGAAAGAAGTAAGAAAGAAGTATGAAAGAAGTAAGAAAGAAGTAAGAAAGAAAGAAGAAAGAAGTAAGAAAGGAGTAAGAAAGAAGTAAGAAAGAAGTAAGAAAGAAGAAAGAAAGAAGAAAGAAAGAACTAAGAAAGAAGTAACAAAGAAGTAAGAAAGAAGTAAGAAAGAAGTAAGAAAGAAGTAAGAAAGAAGTAAGAAGGAATTAAGAAAGAAGTAAGAAAGAAGTAAGAAAGAAGTAAGAAAGAAGTAAGAAAGGAAGAAGAAAGAAAGAAGAAAGAAGTAAGAAAGAAGTAAGAAAGAAGAAAGAAAGAATTAAGAAAGAAGAAAGAAAAAAGTAAGAAAGAAGTAAGAAAGAAGTAAGAAAGAAGTTAGGAAGAAGTAAGAAAGAAGTAAGAAAGAAGTAGGAAAGAAGTAAGAAAGAAGTAAGAAAGAAAGAAGAAAGAAGTAAGAAAGAAGTAAGAAAGAAGTAAGAAAGAAGTAAGAAAGAAGTAAGAAAGAAGAAAGAAAGAAGTAAGAAAGAAGTAAGAAAGAAGAAAAAAGAAGTAAGAAAGAAAGAAGAAAGAAGTAAGAAAGAAGTAAGAAAGAAGTAAGAAAGAAGTAAGAAAGAAGTAAGAAAGAAAGAAGTAAGAAAGAAGTAAGAAAGAAGTAAGAAAGAAGTAAGAAAGAAGTAAGAAAGAAGTAAGAAAGAAGTAAGAAAGAAAGAAGAAAGAAAGAAGTAAGAAAGAAGTAAGAAAGAAGTAAGAAAGAAAGAAGAAAGAAGTAAGAAAGAAAGAAGAAAGAAGTATGAAAGGAGTAAGAAAGAAGAAAGAAATAAGTAGGAAAGAAGAAAGAAAGAAGTAAGAAAGAAGTAAGAAAGAAGAAAGAAAGAAGTAAGAAAGAAGTATGAAAGAAGTAAGAAAGAAGAAAAAAAGAAGTAAGAAAGAAGTAAGAAAGAAGTAAGAAAGAAGTAAGAAGGAATGAAGAAAGAAGTAAGAAAGAAGTAAGAAAGAAGTAAGAAGGAATTAAGAAAGAAGTAAGAAAGAAGTAAGAAAGAAGTAAGAAAGAAGTAAGAAAGGAAGAAGAAAGAAAGAAGAATGAAGTAAGAAAGAAGTAAGAAAGAAGAAAGAAAGAATTAAGAAAGAAGAAAGAAAGAAGTAAGAAAGAAGTAAGAAAGAAGTAAGAAAGAAGTTAGGAAGAAGTAAGAAAGAAGTAAGAAAGAAGTATGAAAGAAGTAAGAAAGAAGAAAAAAAGAATTTAGAAAGAAGTAAGAAGAAGTAAGAAAGAAGTAAGAAAGAAGTAAGAAAGAAGTAAGAAAGAAGTAAGAAAGAAAGAAGAAAGAAGTAAGAAAGAAGTAAGAAAGAAGTATGAAAGAAGTAAGAAGGAAGTAAGAAAGAAAGAAGAAAGAAGTAAGAAAGAAGTAAGAAAGAAGTAAGAAAGAAGTAAGAAAGAAGAAAGAAAGAAGAAAGAAAGAACTAAGAAAGAAGTAACAAAGAAGTAAGAAAGAAGTAAGAAAGAAGTAAGAAAGAAGTAAGAAAGAAGTAAGAAGGAATTAAGAAAGAAGTAAGAAAGAAGTAAGAAAGAAGTAAGAAAGGAAGAAGAAAGAAAGAAGAATGAAGTAAGAAAGAAGTAAGAAAGAAGAAAGAAAGAATTAAGAAAGAAGAAAGAAAAATTAAGAAAGAAGTAAGAAAGAAGTAAGAAAGAAGTTAGGAAGAAGTAAGAAAGAAGTAAGAAAGAAGTAGGAAAGAAGTAAGAAAGAAGTAAGAAAGAAAGAAGAAAGAAGTAAGAAAGAAGTAAGAAAGAAGTAAGAAAGAAAGAAGAAAGAAGTAAGAAAGAAGAAAGAAAGAAGTAAGAAAGAAGTAAGAAAGAAGAAAAAAGAAGTAAGAAAGAAAGAAGAAAGAAGTAAGAAAGAAGTAAGAAAGAAGTAAGAAAGAAGTAAGAAAGAAGTAAGAAAGAAGTAAGAAAGAAAGAAGTAAGAAAGAAGTAAGAAAGAAGTAAGAAAGAAGTAAGAAAAAAGTAAGAAAGAAGTAAGAAAGAAAGAAGAAAGAAAGAAGTAAGAAAGAAGTAAGAAAGAAGTAAGAAAGAAGTAAGAAAGAAGTAAGAAAGAAGTAAGAAAGAAAGAAGAAAGAAGTAAGAAAGAAAGAAGAAAGAAGTATGAAAGAAGTAAGAAAGAAGAAAGAAATAAGTAGGAAAGAAGAAAGAAAGAAGTAAGAAAGAAGTAAGAAAGAAGTAAGAAAGAAGAAAGAAAGAAGTAAGAAAGAAGTATGAAAGAAGTAAGAAAGAAGAAAAAAAGAAGTAAGAAAGAAGTAAGAAAGAAGTAAGAAAGAAGTAAGAAAGAAGTAAGAAGGAATGAAGAAAGAAGTAAGAAAGAAGTAAGAAAGAAGTAAGAAAGAAGTAAGAAAGAAGTAAGAAAGAAGTAAGAAAGAACTATGAAAGAAGTAAGAAAGAAGAAAAAAAGAAGTAAGAAAGAAGTAAGAAAGAAGTAAGAAAGAAAGAAGAAAGAAGAAAGAAAGAAGTAAGAAAGAAGTAAGAAAGAAGTAAGAAAGAAGAAAGAAAGAAGAAAGAAAGAAGTAGGAAAGAAAGAAGAAAGAAGTAAGAAATAAAGAAAAAAGAAGAAAGAAAGAAGTAAGAAAGAAGTAAGAAAGAAGTAAGAAAGAAGAAAGAAAGAAGTAAGAAAGAATTATGAAAGAAGTAAGAAAGAAGAAAAAAAGAAGTAAGAAAGAAGTAAGAAAGAAGTAAGAAAGAAAGAAGAAAGGAGAAAGAAAGAAGTAAGAAAGAAGTAAGAAAGAAGTAAGAAAGAAGTAAGAAAGAAAGAAGAAAGAAGTAAGAAAAAAAGAAGAAAGAAGTATGAAAGAAGTAAGAAAGAAGAAAGAAAGAAGTAAGAAAGAAGAAAGAAAGAAGTAAGAAAGAAGGAGGAAAGAAAGAAGAAAGAAGTGAGAAAGAAAGAAGAAAGAAGAAAGAAGTAAGAAAGAGGTAAGAAAGAAGTAAGAAAGAAGTAAGAAAGAAGTAAGAAGGAATGAAGAAAGAAGTAAGAAAGAAGTAAGAAAGAAGTAAGAAAGAAGTAAGAAAGAAGTATGAAAGAAGTAAGAAAGAAGTAAGAAAGAAGTAAGAAAGAAGTAAGAAAGAAAGAAGAAAGAAGTAAGAAAGAAGTAAGAAAGAAGTAAGAAAGAAGTAAGAAAGAAGATAGAAAGAAGTAAGAAAGAAGTATATAAGAAGTAAGAAAGAAGAAAAAAAGAAGTAAGAAAGAAGTAAGAAAGAAGTAAGAAATAAGTAAGAAAGAAGTAAGAAGGAATGAAGAAAGAAGTAAGAAAGAAGTAAGAAAGAAGTAAGAAAGAAGTAAGAAAGAAGTAAGAAAGAAAGAAGAAAGAAGTAAGAAAGAAGTAAGAAAGAAGTAAGAAAGAAGAAAGAAAGAAGTAACAAAGAATTAAGAAAGAAGTAAGAAAGAAGTAAGAAAGAAGTAAGAAAGAAGTAAGAAAGAAGTAATAAAGAAGAAAGAAAGAAGAAAGAAGAAAGAAAGAAGTAAGAAAGAATTAAGAAAGAAGTAAGAAAGAAGTAAGAAAGAAGTAAGAAAGAAGTAAGAAAGAAGTAAGAAAGAAGTAAGAAAGAAGAATGAAAGAAGAAAGAAGAAAGAAAGAAGAAAGAAGAAAGAAAGAAGTAAGAAAGAATTAAGAAAGAAGTAAGAAAGAGGTAAGAAAGAAGTAAGAAAGAAGTAAGAAAGGAAGAAGAAAGAAAGAAGAAAGAAGTAAGAAAGAAGAAAGAAAGAAGTATGAAAGAAGGAAGAAAGAAGAAAGAAAGAAGTAAGAACGAAGTAAGAAAGAAGTAAGAAGGAATGAAGAAAGAAGTAAGAAAGAATGAAGAAAGAAGTAAGAAAGAAGTAAGAAAGAAGAAAGAAAGAAGAAAGAAGAAAGATAGAAGAAAGAAGTAAGAAAGAAGTAAGAAAGAAGTAAGAAAGAAGTAAGAAGGAATGAAGAAAGAAGTAAGAAAGAAGTTAGAAAGAAGAAAGAAGTAAGAAAGAAATAAGAAAGAAGAAAGAAAGAAGTAAGAAAGAAGTAAGAAAGAAGTAAGAAAGAAGTAAGAAAGACAGAAGTAAGAAAGAAGTAAGAAAGAAGTAAGAAAGAAGTAAGAAAGAAAGAAGAAAGAAGTAAGAAAGAAAGAAGGAAGAAGTATGAAAGAAGTAAGAAAGAAGAAAGAAAGAAGTAAGAAAGAAGAAAGAAAGAAATAAGAAAGAAGTAGGAAAGAAATAAGAAAGAAGTAAGAAAGAAAGAAGAAAGAAGAAAGAAAGAAGTAAGAAAGAGGTAAGAAAGAAGTAAGAAAGAATTAAGAAAGAACTAAGAAGGAATGAAGAAAGAAGTAAGAAAGAAGTAAGAAAGAAGAAAGAAAGAAGTACGAAAGAATTATGAAAGAAGTAAGAAAGAAGAAAAAAAGAAGTAAGAAAGAAGTAGGAAAGAAGTAAGAAAGAAGTAAGAAGGAATGAAGAAAGAAGTAAGAAAGAAGTAAGAAAGAGGTAAGAAAGAAGTAAGAAAGAAGTAAGAAAGGAAGAAGAAAGAAGTAAGAAAGAAGTAAGAAAGAAGTAAGAAAGAAGAAAGGAAGTAGAAAGAAAGAAGAAAGAAAGAAGTAAGAAAGAAGTAAGAAAGAAGTAAGAAAGAAGTAAGAAAGAAGTAAGAAAGAAGTAAGAAAGAAGTAAGAAAGAAGTTAGAAAGAAGTAAGAAAGAAGTAAGAAAGAAGTAGGAAAGAAGTAAGAAAGAAGTAAGAAAGAAAGAAGAAAGAAGTAAGAAAGAAGTAAGAAAGAAGTAAGAAAGAAAGAAGAAAGAAGTAAGAAAGAAGAAAGAAAGAAGTAAGAAAGAAGTAAGAAAGAAGAAAAAAGAAGTTAGAATGAATTAAGAAAGAAGTAAGAAAGAAGTAAGAAAGAAGAAAGAAAGAAGTAAGAAATAAGTAAGAAAGAATTGAGAAAGAAGTAAGAAAGAAAGAAGAAAGAAGTAAGAAAGAAGTAAGAAAGAAGTAAGAAAGAAGTAAGAAAGAAGTAAGAAAGAAAGAAGAAAGTACTAGGAAAGAAGAAAGAAAGAAGTAAGAAAGAAGTAGGGAAGAAAGAAGAAAGAAGAAAGAAAGAAGTAAGAAAGAGGTAAGAAAGAAGTAAAAAGAAGTAAGAAAGAAGTAAGAAGGAATGAAGTAAGAAGTAAGAAAGAAGTAAGAAAGAAGGAAGAAAGAAGAAAGAAAGAGGTAGGAAAGAAGAAAGAAAGAAGTAGGGAAGAAAGAAGAAAGAAGTAAGAAAGAAAGAAGAAAGAAGAAAGAAAGAAGTAAGAAAGAGGTAAGAAAGAAGTAAAAAGAAGTAAGAAAGAAGTAAGAAGTAATGAAGAAAGAAGTAAGAAAGAAGTAAGAATGAAGGAAGAAAGAAGAAAGAAAGAAGTAGGAAAGAAGAAAGAAAGAAGTAGGGAAGAAAGAAGAAAGAAGTAAGAAAGAAAGAAGAAAGAAGAAAGAAAGAAGTAAGAAAGAGGTAAGAAAGAAGTAAAAAGAAGTAAGAAAGAAGTAAGAAGGAATGAAGAAAGAAGTAAGAAAGAAGTAAGAAAGAAGTAAGAAAGAAGTAAGAAAGAAGTAAGAAAGAAGTAAGAAAGGAAGAAGAAAGAAAGAAGAATGAAGTAAGAAAGAAGTAAGAAAGAAGAAAGAAAGAAGTAAGAAAGAAGTAAGAAAGAATTAAGAAAGAAGTAAGAAAGAAAGAAGAAAGAAGTAAGAAAGAAGTAAGAAAGAAGTAAGAAAGAAGTAAGAAAGAAGAAAGAAGGAATGAAGAAAGAAGTAAGAAAGAAGTTAGAAAGAAGAAAGAAGTAAGAAAGAAATAAGAAAGAAGAAAGAAAGAAGTAAGAAAGAAGTAAGAAGGAATTAAGAAAGAAGTAAGAAAGACAGAAGTAAGAAAGAAGTAAGAAAGAAGTAAGAAGGAATGAAGAAAGAAGTAAGAAAGAAGTAAGAAAGTAGTAAGAAAGAAGTAAGAAAGAAGTAAGAAAGAAGTTAGAAAGAAGTAAGAAAGAAGTAAGAAAGTAGTAGGAAAGAAGTAAGAAAGAAGTAAGAAAGAAAGAAGAAAAAAGTAAGAAAGAAGTAAGAAAGAAGTAAGGAAGAAAGAAGAAAGAAGTAAGAAAGAAGAAAGAAAGAAGTATGAAAGAAGGAAGAAAGAAGAAAGAAAGAAGTAAGAACGAAGTAAGAAAGAAGTAAGAAGGAATGAAGAAAGAAGTAAGAAAGAATGAAGAAAGAAGTAAGAAAGAAGTAAGAAAGAAGAAAGAAAGAAGTAAGAAAGAAGAAAGATAGAAGAAAGAAGTAAGAAAGAAGTAAGAAAGAAGTAAGAAAGAAGTAAGAAAGAAGAAAGAAGGAATGAAGAAAGAAGTAAGAAAGAAGTTAGAAAGAAGAAAGAAGTAATAAAGAAATAAGAAAGAAGAAAGAAAGAAGTAAGAAAGAAGTAAGAAGGAATTAAGAAAGAAGTAAGAAAGACAGAAGTAAGAAAGAAGTAAGAAAGAAGTAAGAAAGAAGTAAGAAAGAAGTAAGAAAGAAAGAAGAAAGAAGTAAGAAAGAAAGAAGGAAGAAGTATGAAAGAAGTAAGAAAGAAGAAAGAAAGAAAGAAGTAAGAAAGAAGAAAGAAAGAAATAAGAAAGAAGTAGGAAAGAAAGAAGAAAGAAGTAAGAAAGAAAGAAGAAAGAAGAAAGAAAGAAGTAAGAAAGAGGTAAGAAAGAAGTAAGAAAGAATTAAGAAAGAAGTAAGAAGGAATGAAGAAAGAAGTAAGAAAGAAGTAAGAAAGAAGAAAGAAAGAAGTACGAAAGAATTATGAAAGAAGTAAGAAAGAAGAAAAAAAGAAGTAAGAAAGAAGTAAGAAAGAAGTAAGAAAGAAGTAAGAAGGAATGAAGAAAGAAGTAAGAAAGAAGTAAGAAAGAATGAAGAAAGAAGTAAGAAAGAAGTAAGAAAGGAAGAAGAAAGAAGTAAGAAAGAAGTAAGAAAGAAAAAGAAAGAAGAAAGGAAGAAGAAAGAAAGAAGAATGAAGTAAGAAAGAAGTAAGAAAGAAGAAAGAAAGAACTAAGAAAGAAGAAAGAAAGAAGTAAGAAAGAAGTAAGAAAGAAGTAAGAAAGAAGTAAGAAAGAAGGAAGAAAGAAGTAAGAAAGAAGTTAGAAAGAAGTAAGAAAGAAGTAAGAAAGAAGTAGGAAAGAAGTAAGAAAGAAGTAAGAAAGAAAGAAGAAAGAAGTAAGAAAGAAGTAAGAAAGAAGTAAGAAAGAAATAAGAAAGAAGTAAGAAAGAAGAAAGAAAGAAGTAAGAAAGAAGTAAGAAAGAAGAAAAAAGAAGTTAGAATGAATTAAGAAAGAAGTAAGAAAGAAGTAAGAAAGAAGAAAGAAAGAAGTAAGAAAGAAGTAAGAAAGAATTGAGAAAGAAGTAAGAAAGAAAGAAGAAAGAAGTAGGAAAGAAGAAAGAAAGAAGTAAGAAAGAAGTAGGGAAGAAAGAAGAAAGAAGAAAGAAAGAAGTAAGAAAGAGGTAAGAAAGAAGTAAAAAGAAGTAAGAAAGAAGTAAGAAGGAATGAAGAAAGAAGTAAGAAAGAAGTAAGAAAGAAGTAAGAAAGAATGAAGAAAGAAGAAAGAAAGAAGTAGGAAAGAAGAAAGAAAGAAGTAGGGAAGAAAGAAGAAAGAAGTAAGAAAGAAAGAAGAAAGAAGAAAGAAAGAAGTAAGAAAGAGGTAAGAAAGAAGTAAAAAGAAGTAAGAAAGAAGTAAGAAGGAATGAAGAAAGAAGTAAGAAAGAAGTAAGAAAGAAGGAAGAAAGAAGAAAGAAAGAAGTAGGAAAGAAGAAAGAAAGAAGTAGGGAAGAAAGAAGAAAGAAGTAAGAAAGAAAGAAGAAAGAAGAAAGAAAGAAGTAAGAAAGAGGTAAGAAAGAAGTAAAAAGAAGTAAGAAAGAAGTAAGAAGGAATGAAGAAAGAAGTAAGAAAGAAGTAAGAAAGAAGTAAGAAAGAAGTAAGAAAGAAGTAAGAAAGAAGTAAGAAAGGAAGAAGAAAGAAAGAAGAATGAAGTAAGAAAGAAGTAAGAAAGAAGAAAGAAAGAAGTAAGAAAGAAGTAAGAAAGAAGAAAGAAGGAATGAAGAAAGAAGTAAGAAAGAATTTAGAAAGAAGAAAGAAGTAAGAAAGAAATAAGAAAGAAGAAAGAAAGAAGTAAGAAAGAAGTAAGAAGGAATTAAGAAAGAAGTAAGAAAGACAGAAGTAAGAAAGAAGTAAGAAAGAAGTAAGAAAGAAGTAAGAAAGAGGTAAGAAAGAAGTAAGAAAGAATTAAGAAAGAAGTAAGAAGGAATGAAGAAAGAAGTAAGAAAGAAGTAAGAAAGAAGAAAGAAAGAAGTACGAAAGAATTATGAAAGAAGTAAGAAAGAAGAAAAAAAGAAGTAAGAAAGAAGTAAGAAAGAAGTAAGAAAGAAGTAAGAAGGAATGAAGAAAGAAGTAAGAAAGAAGTAAGAAAGAAGTAAGAAAGAAGTAAGAAAGAAGTAAGAAAGAAGTAAGAAAGAAGTTAGAAAGAAGTAAGAAAGAAGTAAGAAAGAAGTAGGAAAGAAGTAAGAAAGAAGTAAGAAAGAAAGAAGAAAGAAGTAAGAAAGAAGTAAGAAAGAAGTAAGAAAGAAAGAAGAAAGAAGTAAGAAAGAGGAAAGAAAGAAGTAAGAAAGAAGTAAGAAAGAAGAAAAAAGAAGTTAGAATGAATTAAGAAAGAAGTAAGAAAGAAGTAAGAAAGAAGAAAGAAAGAAGTAAGAAAGAAGTAAGAAAGAATTGAGAAAGAAGTAAGAAAGAAAGAAGAAAGAAGTAAGAAAGAAGTAAGAAAGAAGTAAGAAAGAAGTAAGAAAGAAGTAAGAAAGAAGTAAGAAAGAAAGAAGAAAGAAGTAGGAAAGAAGAAAGAAAGAAGTAAGAAAGAAGTAGGGAAGAAAGAAGAAAGAAGAAAGAAAGAAGTAAGAAAGAGGTAAGAAAGAAGTAAAAAGAAGTAAGAAAGAAGTAAGAAGGAATGAAGAAAGAAGTAAGAAAGAAGTAAGAAAGAAGGAAGAAAGAAGAAAGAAAGAAGTAGGAAAGAAGAAAGAAAGAAGTAGGGAAGAAAGAAGAAAGAAGTAAGAAAGAAAGAAGAAAGAAGAAAGAAAGAAGTAAGAAAGAGGTAAGAAAGAAATAAAAAGAAGTAAGAAAGAAGTAAGAAGGAATGAAGAAAGAAGTAAGAAAGAAGTAAGAAAGAAGGAAGAAAGAAGAAAGAAAGAAGTAGGAAAGAAGAAAGAAAGAAGTAGGGAAGAAAGAAGAAAGAAGTAAGAAAGAAGAAAGAAGAAAGAAAGAAGTAAGAAAGAGGTAAGAAAGAAGTAGAAAGAAGTAAGAAAGAAGTAAGAAAGAAGAAAAAAGAAGTTAGAATGAATTAAGAAAGAAGTAAGAAAGAAGTAAGAAAGAAGAAAGAAAGAAGTAAGAAAGAAGTAAGAAAGAATTGAGAAAGAAGTAAGAAAGAAAGAAGAAAGAAGTAAGAAAGAAGTAAGAAAGAAGTAAGAAAGAAGTAAGAAAGAAGTAAGAAAGAAGTAAGAAAGAAAGAAGAAAGAAGTAGGAAAGAAGAAAGAAAGAAGTAAGAAAGAAGTAGGGAAGAAAGAAGAAAGAAGAAAGAAAGAAGTAAGAAAGAGGTAAGAAAGAAGTAAAAAGAAGTAAGAAAGAAGTAAGAAGGAATGAAGAAAGAAGTAAGAAAGAAGTAAGAAAGAAGGAAGAAAGAAGAAAGAAAGAAGTAGGAAAGAAGAAAGAAAGAAGTAGGGAAGAAAGAAGAAAGAAGTAAGAAAGAAAGAAGAAAGAAGAAAGAAAGAAGTAAGAAAGAGGTAAGAAAGAAGTAAAAAGAAGTAAGAAAGAAGTAAGAAGGAATGAAGGAAGAAGTAAGAAAGAAGTAAGAAAGAAGTAAGAAAGAAGTAAGAAAGAAGTAAGAAAGAAGTAAGAAAGGAAGAAGAAAGAAAGAAGAATGAAGTAAGAAAGAAGTAAGAAAGAAGAAAGAAAGAAGTAAGAAATAAGTAAGAAAGAATTAAGAAAGAAGTAAGAAAGAAAGAAGAAAGAAGTAAGAAAGAAGTAAGAAAGAAGTAAGAAAGAAGTAAGAAAGAAGAAAGAAAGAAAGAAGAAAGAAAGAACTAAGAAAGAAGTAACAAAGAAGTATGAAAGAAGTAAGAAAGAAGTAAGAAAGAAGTAAGAAAGAAGTAAGAAAGAAGTAAGAAGGAATTAAGAAAGAAGTAAGAAAGAAGTAAGAAAGAAGTAAGAAAGAAGTAAGAAAGGAAGAAGAAAGAAAGAAGAATGAAGTAAGAAAGAAGTAAGAAAGAAGAAAGAAAGAATTAAGAAAGAAGAAAAAAGAAGTAAGAAAGAAGTAAGAAAGAAGTAAGAAAGAAGTTAGGAAGAAGTAAGAAAGAAGTAAGAAAGAAGTAAGAAAGACAGAAGTAAGAAAGAAGTAAGAAAAAAGTAAGAAAGAAAGAAGAAAGAAGTAAGAAAGAAAGAAGGAAGAAGTATGAAAGAAGTAAGAAAGAAGAAAGAAAGAAGTAAGAAAGAAGAAAGAAAGAAATAAGAAAGAAGTAGGAAAGAAAGAAGAAAGAAGTAAGAAAGAAAGAAGAAAGAAGAAAGAAAGAAGTAAGAAAGAGGTAAGAAAGAAGTAAGAAAGAATTAAGAAAGAAGTAAGAAGGAATGAAGAAAGAAGTAAGAAAGAAGTAAGAAAGAAGAAAGAAAGAAGTAAGAAAGAATTATGAAAGAAGTAAGAAAGAAGAAAAAAAGAAGTAAGAAAGAAGTAAGAAAGAAGCAAGAAAGAAGTAAGAAAGAAAGAAGAAAGAAGAAAGAAAGAACAAAGAAGAAAGAAAGAAGTAAGAAAGAAGTAAGAAAGAAGTAAGAAAGAAGTAAGAAAGAAGTAAGAAGGAATGAAGAAAGAAGTAAGAAAGAAGTAAGAAAGAAGTAAGAAAGAAGCAAGAAAGGAAGAAGAAAGAAGTAAGAAAGAAGTAAGAAAGAAGTAAGAAAGAAGAAAGGAAGAAGAAAGAAAGAAGAATGTAGTAAGAAAGAAGTAAGAAAGAAGAAAGAAAGAACTAAGAAAGAAGAAAGAAAGAAGTAAGAAAGAAAGAAGAAAGAAGTAAGAAAGAAAGAAGAAAGAAGTATGAAAGAAGTAAGAAAGAAGAAAAAAAGAAGTAAGAAAGAAGTAAGAAAGAAGTAAGAAAGAAGTAAGAAAGAAGTAAGAAGGAATGAAGAAAGAAGTAAGAAAGAAGTAAGAAAGAAGTAAGAAAGAAGTAAGAAAGAAGTAAAAAAGAAAGAAGAAAGAAGTAAGAAAGAAGTAAGAAAGAAGTAAGAAAGAAGTAAGAAAGAAGAAAGAAAGAAGTAAGTAAGAAGTATGAAAGAAGTAAGAAAGAAGAAAAAAAAGAAGTAAGAAAGAAGAAAGAAAGAAGAAAGAAAGAAGAAAGAAAGAAGAAAGAAAAAAGTACGAAAGAAGTAAGAAAGAAGTAAGAAAGAAAGAAGAAAGAAGTAAGAAAGAAGAAAGAAAGATAGAAGAAAGAAGTAAGAAAGAAGTAAGAAAGAAGTAAGAAAGAAGTAAGAAAGAATTATGAAAGAAGTAAGAAAGAGGAAAAAAAGAAGAAAGAAAGAATTAAGGAAGAAGAAAGAAAGAACTAAAATAGAAGAAAGTTAGAAGTGAGAAAGATGTAAGAAAGAAAGAAGAAAGAAGTAAGAAAGAAGGAAGAAAGAAGAAAAAAGAAGTTAGAATGAAGTAAGAAAGAAGTAAGAAAGAAGTAAGAAAGAATTAAGAAAGAAGTAAGAAAGAAGAAAGAAAGAAGAAAGAAAGAAGTAGGAAAGAAAGAAGAAAGAAGTAAGAAATAAAGAAAAAAGAAGAAAGAAAGAAGTAAGAAAGAAGTAAGAAAGAAGAAAGAAAGAAGTAAGAAAGAATTATGAAAGAAGTAAGAAAGAAGAAAAAAAGAAGTAAGAAAGAAGTAAGAAAGAAGTAAGAGAGAAAGAAGAAAGAAGAAAGAAAGAAGTAAGAAAGAAGTAAGAAAGAAGTAAGAAAGAAGTAAGAAAGAAGTAAGAAAGAAAGAAGAAAGAAGTAAGAAAGAAGTAAGAAAGAAAGAAGAAAGAAGTAAGAAAGAAGTAAGAAAGAAGAAAAAAGAAGTTAGAATGAAGTAAGAAAGAAGTAAGAAAGAAGTATGAAAGAAGTAAGAAAGAAGAAAAAAAGAAGTAAGAAAGAAGTAAGAAAGAAGTAAGAAAGAAGTAAGAAAGAAGTAAGAAAGAAGTAAGAAAGAAAGAAGAAAGAAGTAAGAAAGAAGTAAGAAAGAAGAAAAAAGAAGTTAGAATGAAGTAAGAAAGAAGTAAGAAAGAAGTAGGAAAGAAGAAAGAAAGAAGTACGAAAGAATTATGAAAGAAGTAAGAAAGAAGAAAAAAAGAAGTAAGAAAGAAGTAAGAAAGAAGTAAGAAAGAAGTAAGAAGGAATGAAGAAAGAAGTAAGAAAGAAGTAAGAAAGAAGTAAGAAAGAAGTAAGAAAGAAGTAAGAAAGGAAGAAGAAAGAAGTAAGAAAGAAGTAAGAAAGAAGTAAGAAAGAAGAAAGGAAGAAGAAAGAAAGAAGAATGAAGTAAGAAAGAAGTAAGAAAGAAGAAAGAAAGAACTAAAAAAGAAGAAAGAAAGAAGTAAGAAAGAAGTAAGAAAGAAGTAAGAAAGAAGTAAGAAAGAAGTAAGAAAGAAGTAAGAAGTTAGAAAGAAGTAAGAAAGAAGTAATAAAGAAGTAGGAAAGAAGTAAGAAAGAAGTAAGAAAGAAAGAAGAAAGAAGTAAGAAAGAAGTAAGAAAGAAGTAAGAAAGAAAGAAGAAAGAAGTAAGAAAGAAGAAAGAAAGAAGTAAGAAAGAAGTAAGAAAGAAGAAAAAAGAAGTTAGAATGAAATAAGAAAGAAGTAAGAAAGAAGTAAGAAAGAAGAAAGAAAGAAGTAAGAAAGAAGTAAGAAAGAATTGAGAAAGAAGTAAGAGAGAAAGAAGAAAGAAGTAAGAAAGAAGTAAGAAAGAAGTAAGAAAGAAGTAAGAAAGAAGTAAGAAAGAAGTAAGAAAGAAAGAAGAAA
Organism: Columba livia; assembly: GCF_036013475.1. Taxonomy (NCBI): domain Eukaryota; kingdom Metazoa; phylum Chordata; class Aves; order Columbiformes; family Columbidae; genus Columba; species Columba livia. The sequence goes on from NW_027043063.1 coordinate 17,522, forward strand.
GAAGTAGGAAAGAAGAAAGAAAGAAGTAAGAAAGAAGTAGGGAAGAAAGAAGAAAGAAGAAAGAAAGAAGTAAGAAAGAGGTAAGAAAGAAGTAAAAAGAAGTAAGAAAGAAGTAAGAAGGAATGAAGAAAGAAGTAAGAAAGAAGTAAGAAAGAAGGAAGAAAGAAGAAAGAAAGAAGTAGGAAAGAAGAAAGAAAGAAGTAGGGAAGAAAGAAGAAAGAAGTAAGAAAGAAAGAAGAAAGAAGAAAGAAAGAAAGAAGAATGAAGTAAGAAAGAAGTAAGAAAGAAGAAAGAAAGAAGTAAGAAAGAAGTAAGAAAGAATTAAGAAAGAAGTAAGAAAGAAAGAAGAAAGAAGTAAGAAAGAAGTAAGAAAGAAGTAAGAAAGAAGTAAGAAAGAAGAAAGAAAGAAAGAAGAAAGAAAGAACTAAGAAAGAAGTAACAAAGAAGTATGAAAGAAGTAAGAAAGAAGTAAGAAAGAAGTAAGAAAGAAGTAAGAAGGAATTAAGAAAGAAGTAAGAAAGAAGTAAGAAAGAAGTAAGAAAGAAGTAAGAAACGAAGAAGAAAGAAAGAAGAATAAAGTAAGAAAGAAGTAAGAAAGAAGAAAGAAAGAATTAAGAAAGAAGAAAGAAAGAAGTAAGAAAGAAGTAAGAAAGAAGTAAGAAAGAAGTTAGGAAGAAGTAAGAAAGAAGTAAGAAAGAAGTAAGAAAGACAGAAGTAAGAAAGAAGTAAGAAAGAAGTAAGAAAGAAGTAAGAAAGAAAGAAGAAAGAAGTAAGAAAGAAAGAAGGAAAAAGTATGAAAGAAGTAAGAAAGAAGAAAGAAAGAAGTAAGAAAGAAGAAAGAAAGAAATAAGAAAGAAGTAGGAAAGAAAGAAGAAAGAAGTAAGAAAGAAAGAAGAAAGAAGAAAGAAAGAAGTAAGAAAGAGGTAAGAAAGAAGTAAGAAAGAATTAAGAAAGAAGTAAGAAGGAATGAAGAAAAAAGTAAGAAAGAAGTAAGAAAGAAGAAAGAAAGAAGAAAAAAGAAGTTAGAATGAAGTAAGAAAGAAGTAAGAAAGAATTAAGAAAGAAGTAAGAAAGAAGAAAGAAAGAAGAAAGAAAGAAGTAGGAAAGAAAGAAGAAAGAAGTAAGAAATAAAGAAAAAAGAAGAAAGAAAGAAGTAAGAAAGAACTAAGAAAGAAGAAAGAAAGAAGTAAGAAAGAATTATGAAAGAAGTAAGAAAGAAGAAAAAAAGAAGTAAGAAAGAAGTAAGAAAGAAGTAAGAGAGAAAGAAGAAAGAAGAAAGAAAGAAGTAAGAAAGAAGTAAGAAAGAAGTAAGAAAGAAGTAAGAAAGAAGTAAGAAAGAAAGAAGAAAGAAGTAAGAAAGAAGTAAGAAAGAAGAAAAAAGAAGTTAGAATGAAGTAAGAAAGAAGTAAGAAAGAAGTATGAAAGAAGTAAGAAAGAAGAAAAAAAGAAGTAAGAAAGAAGTAAGAAAGAAGTAAGAAAGAAGTAAGAAAGAAGTAAGAAAGAAGTAAGAAAGAAAGAAGAAAGAAGTAAGAAAGAAGTAAGAAAGAAGAAAAAAGAAGTTAGAATGAAGTAAGAAAGAAGTAAGAAAGAAGTAAGAAAGAAGAAAGAAAGAAGTACGAAAGAATTATGAAAGAAGTAAGAAAGAAGAAAAAAAGAAGTAAGAAAGAAGTAAGAAAGAAGTAAGAAAGAAGTAAGAAGGAATGAAGAAAGAAGTAAGAAAGAAGTAAGAAAGAAGTAAGAAAGAAGTAAGAAAGAAGTAAGAAAGGAAGAAGAAAGAAGTAAGAAAGAAGTAAGAAAGAAGTAAGAAAGAAGAAAGGAAGAAGAAAGAAAGAAGAATGAAGTAAGAAAGAAGTAAGAAAGAAGAAAGAAAGAACTAAAAAAGAAGAAAGAAAGAAGTAAGAAAGAAGTAAGAAAGAAGTAAGAAAGAAGTAAGAAAGAAGTAAGAAAGAAGTAAGAAGTTAGAAAGAAGTAAGAAAGAAGTAAGAAAGAAGTAGGAAAGAAGTAAGAAAGAAGTAAGAAAGAAAGAAGAAAGAAGTAAGAAAGAAGTAAGAAAGAAGTAAGAAAGAAAGAAGAAAGAAGTAAGAAAGAAGAAAGAAAGAAGTAAGAAAGAAGTAAGAAAGAAGAAAAAAGAAGTTAGAATGAATTAAGAAAGAAGTAAGAAAGAAGTAAGAAAGAAGAAAGAAAGAAGTAAGAAAGAAGTAAGAAAGAATTGAGAAAGAAGTAAGAGAGAAAGAAGAAAGAAGTAAGAAAGAAGTAAGAAAGAAGTAAGAAAGAAGTAAGAAAGAAGTAAGAAAGAAAGAAGAAAGAAGTAGGAAAGAAGAAAGAAAGAAGTAAGAAAGAAGTAGGGAAGAAAGAAGAAAGAAGAAAGAAAGAAGTAAGAAAGAGGTAAGAAAGTAGTAAAAAGAAGTAAGAAAGAAGTAAGAAGGAATGAAGAAAGAAGTAAGAAAGAAGTAAGAAAGAAGGAAGAAAGAAGAAAGAAAGAAGTAGGAAAGAAGAAAGAAAGAAGTAGGGAAGAAAGAAGAAAGAATTAAGAAAGAAAGAAGAAAGAAGAAAGAAAGAAGTAAGAAAGAGGTAAGAAAGAAGTAAAAAGAAGTAAGAAAGAAGTAAGAAGGAATGAAGAAAGAAGTAAGAAAGAAGTAAGAAAGAAGGAAGAAAGAAGAAAGAAAGAAGTAGGAAAGAAGAAAGAAAGAAGTAGGGAAGAAAGAAGAAAGAAGTAAGAAAGAAAGAAGAAAGAAGAAAGAAAGAAGTAAGAAAGAGGTAAGAAAGAAGTAAAAAGAAGTAAGAAAGAAGTAAGAAGGAATGAAGAAAGAAAGAAGAATGAAGTAAGAAAGAAGTAAGAAAGAAGAAAGAAAGAAGTAAGAAAGAAGTAAGAAAGAATTAAGAAAGAAGTAAGAAAGAAAGAAGAAAGAAGTAAGAAAGAAGTAAGAAAGAAGTAAGAAAGAAGTAAGAAAGAAGAAAGAAAGAAAGAAGAAAGAAAGAACTAAGAAAGAAGTAACAAAGAAGTATGAAAGAAGTAAGAAAGAAGTAAGAAAGAAGTAAGAAAGAAGTAAGAAGGAATTAAGAAAGAAGTAAGAAAGAAGTAAGAAAGAAGTAAGAAAGAAGTAAGAAACGAAGAAGAAAGAAAGAAGAATAAAGTAAGAAAGAAGTAAGAAAGAAGAAAGAAAGAATTAAGAAAGAAGAAAGAAAGAAGTAAGAAAGAAGTAAGAAAGAAGTAAGAAAGAAGTTAGGAAGAAGTAAGAAAGAAGTAAGAAAGAAGTAAGAAAGACAGAAGTAAGAAAGAAGTAAGAAAGAAGTAAGAAAGAAGTAAGAAAGAAAGAAGAAAGAAGTAAGAAAGAAAGAAGGAAAAAGTATGAAAGAAGTAAGAAAGAAGAAAGAAAGAAGTAAGAAAGAAGAAAGAAAGAAATAAGAAAGAAGTAGGAAAGAAAGAAGAAAGAAGTAAGAAAGAAAGAAGAAAGAAGAAAGAAAGAAGTAAGAAAGAGGTAAGAAAGAAGTAAGAAAGAATTAAGAAAGAAGTAAGAAGGAATGAAGAAAAAAGTAAGAAAGAAGTAAGAAAGAAGAAAGAAAGAAGAAAAAAGAAGTTAGAATGAAGTAAGAAAGAAGTAAGAAAGAATTAAGAAAGAAGTAAGAAAGAAGAAAGAAAGAAGAAAGAAAGAAGTAGGAAAGAAAGAAGAAAGAAGTAAGAAATAAAGAAAAAAGAAGAAAGAAAGAAGTAAGAAAGAAGTAAGAAAGAAGAAAGAAAGAAGTAAGAAAGAATTATGAAAGAAGTAAGAAAGAAGAAAAAAAGAAGTAAGAAAGAAGTAAGAAAGAAGTAAGAGAGAAAGAAGAAAGAAGAAAGAAAGAAGTAAGAAAGAAGTAAGAAAGAAGTAAGAAAGAAGTAAGAAAGAAGTAAGAAAGAAAGAAGAAAGAAGTAAGAAAGAAGTAAGAAAGAAGAAAAAAGAAGTTAGAATGAAGTAAGAAAGAAGTAAGAAAGAAGTATGAAAGAAGTAAGAAAGAAGAAAAAAAGAAGTAAGTAAGAAGTAAGAAAGAAGTAAGAAAGAAGTAAGAAAGAAGTAAGAAAGAAGTAAGAAAGAAAGAAGAAAGAAGTAAGAAAGAAGTAAGAAAGAAGAAAAAAGAAGTTAGAATGAAGTAAGAAAGAAGTAAGAAAGAAGTAAGAAAGAAGAAAGAAAGAAGTACGAAAGAATTATGAAAGAAGTAAGAAAGAAGAAAAAAAGAAGTAAGAAAGAAGTAAGAAAGAAGTAAGAAAGAAGTAAGAAGGAATGAAGAAAGAAGTAAGAAAGAAGTAAGAAAGAAGTAAGAAAGAAGTAAGAAAGAAGTAAGAAAGGAAGAAGAAAGAAGTAAGAAAGAAGTAAGAAAGAAGTAAGAAAGAAGAAAGGAAGAAGAAAGAAAGAAGAATGAAGTAAGAAAGAAGTAAGAAAGAAGAAAGAAAGAACTAAAAAAGAAGAAAGAAAGAAGTAAGAAAGAAGTAAGAAAGAAGTAAGAAAGAAGTAAGAAAGAAGTAAGAAAGAAGTAAGAAGTTAGAAAGAAGTAAGAAAGAAGTAAGAAAGAAGTAGGAAAGAAGTAAGAAAGAAGTAAGAAAGAAAGAAGAAAGAAGTAAGAAAGAAGTAAGAAAGAAGTAAGAAAGAAAGAAGAAAGAAGTAAGAAAGAAGAAAGAAAGAAGTAAGAAAGAAGTAAGAAAGAAGAAAAAAGAAGTTAGAATGAATTAAGAAAGAAGTAAGAAAGAAGTAAGAAAGAAGAAAGAAAGAAGTAAGAAAGAAGTAAGAAAGAATTGAGAAAGAAGTAAGAGAGAAAGAAGAAAGAAGTAAGAAAGAAGTAAGAAAGAAGTAAGAAAGAAGTAAGAAAGAAGTAAGAAAGAAAGAAGAAAGAAGTAGGAAAGAAGAAAGAAAGAAGTAAGAAAGAAGTAGGGAAGAAAGAAGAAAGAAGAAAGAAAGAAGTAAGAAAGAGGTAAGAAAGTAGTAAAAAGAAGTAAGAAAGAAGTAAGAAGGAATGAAGAAAGAAGTAAGAAAGAAGTAAGAAAGAAGGAAGAAAGAAGAAAGAAAGAAGTAGGAAAGAAGAAAGAAAGAAGTAGGGAAGAAAGAAGAAAGAATTAAGAAAGAAAGAAGAAAGAAGAAAGAAAGAAGTAAGAAAGAGGTAAGAAAGAAGTAAAAAGAAGTAAGAAAGAAGTAAGAAGGAATGAAGAAAGAAGTAAGAAAGAAGTAAGAAAGAAGGAAGAAAGAAGAAAGAAAGAAGTAGGAAAGAAGAAAGAAAGAAGTAGGGAAGAAAGAAGAAAGAAGTAAGAAAGAAAGAAGAAAGAAGAAAGAAAGAAGTAAGAAAGAGGTAAGAAAGAAGTAAAAAGAAGTAAGAAAGAAGTAAGAAGGAATGAAGAAAGAAAGAAGAATGAAGTAAGAAAGAAGTAAGAAAGAAGAAAGAAAGAAGTAAGAAAGAAGTAAGAAAGAATTAAGAAAGAAGTAAGAAAGAAAGAAGAAAGAAGTAAGAAAGAAGTAAGAAAGAAGTAAGAAAGAAGTAAGAAAGAAGAAAGAAAGAAAGAAGAAAGAAAGAACTAAGAAAGAAGTAACAAAGAAGTATGAAAGAAGTAAGAAAGAAGTAAGAAAGAAGTAAGAAAGAAGTAAGAAGGAATTAAGAAAGAAGTAAGAAAGAAGTAAGAAAGAAGTAAGAAAGAAGTAAGAAACGAAGAAGAAAGAAAGAAGAATAAAGTAAGAAAGAAGTAAGAAAGAAGAAAGAAAGAATTAAGAAAGAAGAAAGAAAGAAGTAAGAAAGAAGTAAGAAAGAAGTAAGAAAGAAGTTAGGAAGAAGTAAGAAAGAAGTAAGAAAGAAGTAAGAAAGACAGAAGTAAGAAAGAAGTAAGAAAGAAGTAAGAAAGAAGTAAGAAAGAAAGAAGAAAGAAGTAAGAAAGAAAGAAGGAAAAAGTATGAAAGAAGTAAGAAAGAAGAAAGAAAGAAGTAAGAAAGAAGAAAGAAAGAAATAAGAAAGAAGTAGGAAAGAAAGAAGAAAGAAGTAAGAAAGAAAGAAGAAAGAAGAAAGAAAGAAGTAAGAAAGAGGTAAGAAAGAAGTAAGAAAGAATTAAGAAAGAAGTAAGAAGGAATGAAGAAAAAAGTAAGAAAGAAGTAAGAAAGAAGAAAGAAAGAAGTAAGAAAGAATTATGAAAGAAGTAAGAAAGAATAAAAAAAGAAGTAAGAAAGAAGTAAGAAAGAAGTAAGAAAGAAATAAGAAAGAAAGAAGAAAGAAGAAAGAAAGAACAAAGAAGAAAGAAAGAAGTAAGAAAGAAGTAAGAAAGAAGTAAGAAAGAAGTAAGAAAGAAGTAAGAAAGAAGTAAGAAGGAATGAAGAAAGAAGTAAGAAAGAAGTAAGAAAGAAGTAAGAAAGAAGTAAGAAAGAAGTAAGAAAGGAAGAAGAAAGAAGTAAGAAAGAAAGAAGAAAGAAGTATGAAAGAAGTAAGAAAGAAGAAAGAAATAAGTACGAAAGAAGAAAGAAAGAAGTAAGAAAGAAGTAAGAAAGAAGAAAGAAAGAAGTAAGAAAGAAGTATGAAAGAAGTAAGAAAGAAGTAAGAAAGAAGTAAGAAAGAAGTAAGAAAGAAGAAAGAAAGAAGTAAGAAAGAAGTATGAAAGAAGTAAGAAAGAAGAAAAAAAGAAGTAAGAAAGAAGTAAGAAAGAAGTAAGAAAGAAGTAAGAAAGAAGTAAGAAAGAAGTAAGAAGGAATGAAGAAAGAAGTAAGAAAGAAGTAAGAAAGAAGTAAGAAAGAAGTAAGAAAGAAGTAAAAAAGAAAGAAGAAAGAAGTAAGAAAGAAGTAAGAAAAAGTAAGAAAGAAGTAAGAAAGAAGAAAGAAAGAAGTAAGGAAGAAGTATGAAAGAAGTAAGAAAGAAGAAAAAAAGAAGTAAGAAAGAAGAAAGAAAGAAGAAAGAAAGAAGAAAGAAAAAAGTAAGAAAGAAGTAAGAAAGAAGTAAGAAAGAAGTAAGAAAGAAAAAAGAAAGAAGTAAGAAAGAAGAAAGAAAGATAGAAGAAAGAAGTAAGAAAGAAGTAAGAAAGAAGTAAGAAAGAAGTAAGAAAGAATTATGAAAGAAGTAAGAAAGAAGAAAAAAAGAAGTAAGAAAGAAGTAAGAAAGAAGTAAGAAAGAAAGAAGAAAGAAGAAAGAAAGAAGTAAGAAAGAAGTAAGAAAGAAGAAAGAAAGAATTAAGGAAGAAGAAAGAAAGAACTAAAATAGAAGAAAGTTAGAAGTGAGAAAGATGTAAGAAAGAAAGAAGAAAGAAGTAAGAAAGAAGGAAGAAAGAAGAAAAAAGAAGTTAGAATGAAGTAAGAAAGAAGTAAGAAAGAAGTAAGAAAGAATTAAGAAAGAAGTAAGAAAGAAGAAAGAAAGAAGAAAGAAAGAAGTAGGAAAGAAAGAAGAAAGAAGTAAGAAATAAAGAAAAAAGAAGAAAGAAAGAAGTAAAGAAGTAAGAAAGAAGTAAGAAAGAAGAAAGAAAGAAGTAAGAAAGAATTATGAAAGAAGTAAGAAAGAAGAAAAAAAGAAGTAAGAAAGAAGTAAGAAAGAAGTAAGAAAGAAAGAAGAAAGAAGAAAGAAAGAAGTAAGAAAGAAGTAAGAAAGAAGTAAGAAAGAAGTAAGAAAGAAAGAAGAAAGAAGTAAAAAAAAAAGAAGAAAGCAGTATGAAAGAAGTAAGAAAGAAGAAAGAAAGAAGTAGGAAAGAAAAAAGAAAGAAGTAAGAAAGAAGTAGGAAAGAAAGAAGAAAGAAGTAAGAAAGAAGTAAGAAAGAAGAAAGAAAGAAGTAAGAAAGAAGTAAGAAAGAAGTAAGAAAGAAAGAAGAAAGAAGTAAGAAAGAAGTAAGAAAGAAGAAAAAAGAAGTTAGAATGAAGAAAGAAAGAAGTAAGAAAAAAGTAAGAAAGAAGAAAGAAAGAAGTAAGAAAGAAGGAAGAAAGAATTAAGAAAGAAGTAAGAAAGAAAGAAGAAAGAAGTAAGAAAGAAGTAAGAAAGAAGTAAGAAAGAAGAAAGAAAGAAGAAAGAAAGAACTAAGAAAGAAGTAACAAAGAAGTAAGAAAGAAGTAAGAAAGAAGTAAGAAAGAAAGAGGAAAGAAGTAAGAAAGAAAGAAGAAAGAAGTATGAAAGAAGTAAGAAAGAAGAAAGAAAGAAGTAAGAAAGAAGAAAGAAAGAAGTAAGAAAGAAGGAGGAAAGAAAGAAGAAAGAAGTGAGAAAGAAAGAAGAAAGAAGAAAGAAAGAAGTAAGAAAGAGGTAAGAAAGAAGTAAGAAAGAAGTAAGAAACAAGTAAGAAGGAATGAAGAAAGAAGTAAGAAAGAAGTAAGAAAGAAGTAAGAAAGAAGAAAGAAATATGAAAGAAGTAAGAAAGAAGTAAGAAAGAAGTAAGAAAGAAGTAAGAAAGAAAGAAGAAAGAAGTAAGAAAGAAGTAAGAAAGAAGTAAGAAAGAAGTAAGAAAGAAGAAAGAAAGAAGTAAGAAAGAAGTATATAAGAAGTAAGAAAGAAGAAAAAAAGAAGTAAGAAAGAAGTAAGAAAGAAGTAAGAAATAAGTAAGAAAGAAGTAAGAAGGAATGAAGAAAGAAGTAAGAAAGAATTAAGAAAGAAGTAAGAAAGAAGTAAGAAAGAAGTAAGAAAGAAAGAAGAAAGAAGTAAGAAAGAAGTAAGAAAGAAGTAAGAAAGAAGAAAGAAAGAAGTAACAAAGAATTAAGAAAGAAGTAAGAAAGAAGTAAGAAAGAAGTAAGAAAGAAGTAAGAAAGTAGTAAGAAAGAAGTAAGAAAGAAGAAAGAAAGAAGAAAGAAGAAAGAAAGAAGTAAGAAAGAATTAAGAAAGAAGTAAGAAAGAAGTAAGAAAGAAGTAAGAAGGAATGAAGAAAGAAGTAAGAAAGAAGTAAGAAAGAAGTAAGAAAGAAGTAAGAAAGAAGTAAGAAAGAAGAAAGAAATAATTAAGAAAGAAGTAAGAAAGAAGTAAGAAAGAAGTAAGAAAGTAGTAGGAAAGAAGTAAGAAAGAAGTAAGAAAGAAAGAAGAAAGAAGTAAGAAAGAAGAAAGAAAGAAGTATGAAAGAAGGAAGAAAGAAGAAAGAAAGAAGTAAGAAAGAAAGAAGAAAGAAGTAAGAAAGAAAGAAGGAAGAAGTATGAAAGAAGTAAGAAAGAAGTAAGAAAGAAGTAAGAAAGAAGAAAGAAAGAAGTAAGAAAGAAGAATGATAGAAGAAAGAAGTAAGAAAGAAGTAAGAAAGAAGTAAGAAAGAAGTAAGAAAGAAGTAAGAAGGAATGAAGAAAGAAGTAAGAAAGAAGTTAGAAAGAAGAAAGAAGTAAGAAAGAAATAAGAAAGAAGAAAGAAAGAAGTAAGAAAGAAGTAAGAAAGAAGTAAGAAAGAAGTAAGAAAGACAGAAGTAAGAAAGAAGTAAGAAAGAAGTAAGAAAGAAGTAAGAAAGAAAGAAGAAAGAAGTAAGAAAGAAAGAAGGAAGAAGTATGAAAGAAGTAAGAAAGAAGAAAGAAAGAAGTAAGAAAGAAGAAAGAAAGAAATAAGAAAGAAGTAGGAAAGAAAGAAGAAAGAAGTAAGAAAGAAAGAAGAAAGAAGAAAGAAAGAAGTAAGAAAGAGGTAAGAAAGAAGTAAGAAAGAATTAAGAAAGAAGTAAGAAGGAATGAAGAAAAAAGTAAGAAAGAAGTAAGAAAGAAGAAAGAAAGAAGAAAAAAGAAGTTAGAATGAAGTAAGAAAGAAGTAAGAAAGAAGTAAGAAAGAATTAAGAAAGAAGTAAGAAAGAAGAAAGAAAGAAGAAAGAAAGAAGTAGGAAAGAAAGAAGAAAGAAGTAAGAAATAAAGAAAAAAGAAGAAAGAAAGAAGTAAGAAAGAAGTAAGAAAGAAGAAAGAAAGAAGTAAGAAAGAATTATGAAAGAAGTAAGAAAGAAGAAAAAAAGAAGTAAGAAAGAAGTAAGAAAGAAGTAAGAGAGAAAGAAGAAAGAAGAAAGAAAGAAGTAAGAAAGAAGTAAGAAAGAAGTAAGAAAGAAGTAAGAAAGAAGTAAGAAAGAAAGAAGAAAGAAGTAAGAAAGAAGTAAGAAAGAAGAAAAAAGAAGTTAGAATGAAGTAAGAAAGAAGTAAGAAAGAAGTATGAAAGAAGTAAGAAAGAAGAAAAAAAGAAGTAAGAAAGAAGTAAGAAAGAAGTAAGAAAGAAGTAAGAAAGAAGTAAGAAAGAAGTAAGAAAGAAAGAAGAAAGAAGTAAGAAAGAAGTAAGAAAGAAGAAAAAAGAAGTTAGAATGAAGTAAGAAAGAAGTAAGAAAGAAGTAAGAAAGAAGAAAGAAAGAAGTACGAAAGAATTATGAAAGAAGTAAGAAAGAAGAAAAAAAGAAGTAAGAAAGAAGTAAGAAAGAAGTAAGAAAGAAGTAAGAAGGAATGAAGAAAGAAGTAAGAAAGAAGTAAGAAAGAAGTAAGAAAGAAGTAAGAAAGAAGTAAGAAAGGAAGAAGAAAGAAGTAAGAAAGAAGTAAGAAAGAAGTAAGAAAGAAGAAAGGAAGAAGAAAGAAAGAAGAATGAAGTAAGAAAGAAGTAAGAAAGAAGAAAGAAAGAACTAAAAAAGAAGAAAGAAAGAAGTAAGAAAGAAGTAAGAAAGAAGTAAGAAAGAAGTAAGAAAGAAGTAAGAAAGAAGTAAGAAGTTAGAAAGAAGTAAGAAAGAAGTAAGAAAGAAGTAGGAAAGAAGTAAGAAAGAAGTAAGAAAGAAAGAAGAAAGAAGTAAGAAAGAAGTAAGAAAGAAGTAAGAAAGAAAGAAGAAAGAAGTAAGAAAGAAGAAAGAAAGAAGTAAGAAAGAAGTAAGAAAGAAGAAAAAAGAAGTTAGAATGAATTAAGAAAGAAGTAAGAAAGAAGTAAGAAAGAAGAAAGAAAGAAGTAAGAAAGAAGTAAGAAAGAATTGAGAAAGAAGTAAGAGAGAAAGAAGAAAGAAGTAAGAAAGAAGTAAGAAAGAAGTAAAAAAGAAGTAAGAAAGAAGTAAGAAAGAAAGAAGAAAGAAGTAGGAAAGAAGAAAGAAAGAAGTAAGAAAGAAGTAGGGAAGAAAGAAGAAAGAAGAAAGAAAGAAGTAAGAAAGAGGTAAGAAAGTAGTAAAAAGAAGTAAGAAAGAAGTAAGAAGGAATGAAGAAAGAAGTAAGAAAGAAGTAAGAAAGAAGGAAGAAAGAAGAAAGAAAGAAGTAGGAAAGAAGAAAGAAAGAAGTAGGGAAGAAAGAAGAAAGAAGTAAGAAAGAAAGAAGAAAGAAGAAAGAAAGAAGTAAGAAAGAGGTAAGAAAGAAGTAAAAAGAAGTAAGAAAGAAGTAAGAAGGAATGAAGAAAGAAGTAAGAAAGAAGTAAGAAAGAAGGAAGAAAGAAGAAAGAAAGAAGTAGGAAAGAAGAAAGAAAGAAGTAGGGAAGAAAGAAGAAAGAAGTAAGAAAGAAAGAAGAAAGAAGAAAGAAAGAAGTAAGAAAGAGGTAAGAAAGAAGTAAAAAGAAGTAAGAAAGAAGTAAGAAGGAATGAAGAAAGAAGTAAGAAAGAAGTAAGAAAGAAGTAAGAAAGAAGTAAGAAAGAAGTAAGAAAGAAGTAAGAAAGGAAGAAGAAAGAAAGAAGAATGAAGTAAGAAAGAAGTAAGAAAGAAGAAAGAAAGAAGTAAGAAAGAAGTAAGAAAGAATTAAGAAAGAAGTAAGAAAGAAAGAAGAAAGAAGTAAGAAAGAAGTAAGAAAGAAGTAAGAAAGAAGTAAGAAAGAAGAAAGAAAGAAAGAAGAAAGAAAGAACTAAGAAAGAAGTAACAAAGAAGTATGAAAGAAGTAAGAAAGAAGTAAGAAAGAAGTAAGAAAGAAGTAAGAAGGAATTAAGAAAGAAGTAAGAAAGAAGTAAGAAAGAAGTAAGAAAGAAGTAAGAAACGAAGAAGAAAGAAAGAAGAATAAAGTAAGAAAGAAGTAAGAAAGAAGAAAGAAAGAATTAAGAAAGAAGAAAGAAAGAAGTAAGAAAGAAGTAAGAAAGAAGTAAGAAAGAAGTTAGGAAGAAGTAAGAAAGAAGTAAGAAAGAAGTAAGAAAGACAGAAGTAAGAAAGAAGTAAGAAAGAAGTAAGAAAGAAGTAAGAAAGAAAGAAGAAAGAAGTAAGAAAGAAAGAAGGAAAAAGTATGAAAGAAGTAAGAAAGAAGAAAGAAAGAAGTAAGAAAGAAGAAAGAAAGAAATAAGAAAGAAGTAGGAAAGAAAGAAGAAAGAAGTAAGAAAGAAAGAAGAAAGAAGAAAGAAAGAAGTAAGAAAGAGGTAAGAAAGAAGTAAGAAAGAATTAAGAAAGAAGTAAGAAGGAATGAAGAAAAAAGTAAGAAAGAAGTAAGAAAGAAGAAAGAAAGAAGTAAGAAAGAATTATGAAAGAAGTAAGAAAGAATAAAAAAAGAAGTAAGAAAGAAGTAAGAAAGAAGTAAGAAAGAAATAAGAAAGAAAGAAGAAAGAAGAAAGAAAGAACAAAGAAGAAAGAAAGAAGTAAGAAAGAAGTAAGAAAGAAGTAAGAAAGAAGTAAGAAAGAAGTAAGAAAGAAGTAAGAAGGAATGAAGAAAGAAGTAAGAAAGAAGTAAGAAAGAAGTAAGAAAGAAGTAAGAAAGAAGTAAGAAAGGAAGAAGAAAGAAGTAAGAAAGAAAGAAGAAAGAAGTATGAAAGAAGTAAGAAAGAAGAAAGAAATAAGTACGAAAGAAGAAAGAAAGAAGTAAGAAAGAAGTAAGAAAGAAGAAAGAAAGAAGTAAGAAAGAAGTATGAAAGAAGTAAGAAAGAAGTAAGAAAGAAGTAAGAAAGAAGTAAGAAAGAAGAAAGAAAGAAGTAAGAAAGAAGTATGAAAGAAGTAAGAAAGAAGAAAAAAAGAAGTAAGAAAGAAGTAAGAAAGAAGTAAGAAAGAAGTAAGAAAGAAGTAAGAAGGAATGAAGAAAGAAGTAAGAAAGAAGTAAGAAAGAAGTAAGAAAGAAGTAAGAAAGAAGTAAGAAAGAAGTAAAAAAGAAAGAAGAAAGAAGTAAGAAAGAAGTAAGAAAAAGTAAGAAAGAAGTAAGAAAGAAGAAAGAAAGAAGTAAGGAAGAAGTATGAAAGAAGTAAGAAAGAAGAAAAAAAGAAGTAAGAAAGAAGAAAGAAAGAAGAAAGAAAGAAGAAAGAAAAAAGTAAGAAAGAAGTAAGAAAGAAGTAAGAAAGAAGTAAGAAAGAAAAAAGAAAGAAGTAAGAAAGAAGAAAGAAAGATAGAAGAAAGAAGTAAGAAAGAAGTAAGAAAGAAGTAAGAAAGAAGTAAGAAAGAATTATGAAAGAAGTAAGAAAGAAGAAAAAAAGAAGTAAGAAAGAAGTAAGAAAGAAGTAAGAAAGAAAGAAGAAAGAAGAAAGAAAGAAGTAAGAAAGAAGTAAGAAAGAAGAAAGAAAGAATTAAGGAAGAAGAAAGAAAGAACTAAAATAGAAGAAAGTTAGAAGTGAGAAAGATGTAAGAAAGAAAGAAGAAAGAAGTAAGAAAGAAGGAAGAAAGAAGAAAAAAGAAGTTAGAATGAAGTAAGAAAGAAGTAAGAAAGAAGTAAGAAAGAATTAAGAAAGAAGTAAGAAAGAAGAAAGAAAGAAGAAAGAAAGAAGTAGGAAAGAAAGAAGAAAGAAGTAAGAAATAAAGAAAAAAGAAGAAAGAAAGAAGTAAGAAAGAAGTAAGAAAGAAGTAAGAAAGAAGAAAGAAAGAAGTAAGAAAGAATTATGAAAGAAGTAAGAAAGAAGAAAAAAAGAAGTAAGAAAGAAGTAAGAAAGAAGTAAGAAAGAAAGAAGAAAGAAGAAAGAAAGAAGTAAGAAAGAAGTAAGAAAGAAGTAAGAAAGAAGTAAGAAAGAAAGAAGAAAGAAGTAAAAAAAAAAGAAGAAAGCAGTATGAAAGAAGTAAGAAAGAAGAAAGAAAGAAGTAGGAAAGAAAAAGAAAGAAGTAAGAAAGAAGTAGGAAAGAAAGAAGAAAGAAGTAAGAAAGAAGTAAGAAAGAAGAAAGAAAGAAGTAAGAAAGAAGTAAGAAAGAAGTAAGAAAGAAGTAAGAAAGAAGTAAGAAAGAAGTAAGAAAGAAGTAAGAAAGAAAGAAGAAAGAAGTAAGAAAGAAGTAAGAAAGAAGAAAAAAGAAGTTAGAATGAAGAAAGAAAGAAGTAAGAAAAAAGTAAGAAAGAAGAAAGAAAGAAGTAAGAAAGAAGGAAGAAAGAATTAAGAAAGAAGTAAGAAAGAAAGAAGAAAGAAGTAAGAAAGAAGTAAGAAAGAAGAAAGAAAGAAGAAAGAAAGAACTAAGAAAGAAGTAACAAAGAAGTAAGAAAGAAGTAAGAAAGAAGTAAGAAAGAAAGAGGAAAGAAGTAAGAAAGAAAGAAGAAAGAAGTATGAAAGAAGTAAGAAAGAAGAAAGAAAGAAGTAAGAAAGAAGAAAGAAAGAAGTAAGAAAGAAGGAGGAAAGAAAGAAGAAAGAAGTGAGAAAGAAAGAAGAAAGAAGAAAGAAAGAAGTAAGAAAGAGGTAAGAAAGAAGTAAGAAAGAAGTAAGAAACAAGTAAGAAGGAATGAAGAAAGAAGTAAGAAAGAAGTAAGAAAGAAGTAAGAAAGAAGAAAGAAATATGAAAGAAGTAAGAAAGAAGTAAGAAAGAAGTAAGAAAGAAGTAAGAAAGAAAGAAGAAAGAAGTAAGAAAGAAGTAAGAAAGAAGTAAGAAAGAAGTAAGAAAGAAGAAAGAAAGAAGTAAGAAAGAAGTATATAAGAAGTAAGAAAGAAGAAAAAAAGAAGTAAGAAAGAAGTAAGAAAGAAGTAAGAAATAAGTAAGAAAGAAGTAAGAAGGAATGAAGAAAGAAGTAAGAAAGAATTAAGAAAGAAGTAAGAAAGAAGTAAGAAAGAAGTAAGAAAGAAAGAAGAAAGAAGTAAGAAAGAAGTAAGAAAGAAGTAAGAAAGAAGAAAGAAAGAAGTAACAAAGAATTAAGAAAGAAGTAAGAAAGAAGTAAGAAAGAAGTAAGAAAGAAGTAAGAAAGTAGTAAGAAAGAAGTAAGAAAGAAGAAAGAAAGAAGAAAGAAGAAAGAAAGAAGTAAGAAAGAATTAAGAAAGAAGTAAGAAAGAAGTAAGAAAGAAGTAAGAAGGAATGAAGAAAGAAGTAAGAAAGAAGTAAGAAAGAAGTAAGAAAGAAGTAAGAAAGAAGTAAGAAAGAAGAAAGAAATAATTAAGAAAGAAGTAAGAAAGAAGTAAGAAAGAAGTAAGAAAGTAGTAGGAAAGAAGTAAGAAAGAAGTAAGAAAGAAAGAAGAAAGAAGTAAGAAAGAAGTAAGAAAGAAGTAAGGAAGAAAGAAGAAAGAAGTAAGAAAGAAGAAAGAAAGAAGTATGAAAGAAGGAAGAAAGAAGAAAGAAAGAAGTAAGAAAGAAAGAAGAAAGAAGTAAGAAAGAAAGAAGGAAGAAGTATGAAAGAAGTAAGAAAGAAGTAAGAAAGAAGTAAGAAAGAAGAAAGAAAGAAGTAAGAAAGAAGAAAGATAGAAGAAAGAAGTAAGAAAGAAGTAAGAAAGAAGTAAGAAAGAAGTAAGAAAGAAGTAAGAAGGAATGAAGAAAGAAGTAAGAAAGAAGTTAGAAAGAAGAAAGAAGTAAGAAAGAAATAAGAAAGAAGAAAGAAAGAAGTAAGAAAGAAGTAAGAAAGAAGTAAGAAAGAAGTAAGAAAGACAGAAGTAAGAAAGAAGTAAGAAAGAAGTAAGAAAGAAGTAAGAAAGAAAGAAGAAAGAAGTAAGAAAGAAAGAAGGAAGAAGTATGAAAGAAGTAAGAAAGAAGAAAGAAAGAAGTAAGAAAGAAGAAAGAAAGAAATAAGAAAGAAGTAGGAAAGAAAGAAGAAAGAAGTAAGAAAGAAAGAAGAAAGAAGAAAGAAAGAAGTAAGAAAGAGGTAAGAAAGAAGTAAGAAAGAATTAAGAAAGAAGTAAGAAGGAATGAAGAAAGAAGTAAGAAAGAAGTAAGAAAGAAGAAAGAAAGAAGTACGAAAGAATTATGAAAGAAGTAAGAAAGAAGAAAAAAAGAAGTAAGAAAGAAGTAAGAAAGAGGTAAGAAAGAAGTAAGAAGGAATGAAGAAAGAAGTAAGAAAGAAGTAAGAAAGAAGTAAGAAAGAAGTAAGAAAGAAGTAAGAAAGGAAGAAGAAAGAAGTAAGAAAGAAGTAAGAAAGAAGTAAGAAACAAGAAAGGAAGAAGAAAGAAAGAAGAATGAAGTTAGAAAGAAGTAAGAAAGAAGAAAGAAAGAACTAAGAAAGAAGAAAGAAAGAAGTAAGAAAGAAGTAAGAAAGAAGTAAGAAAGAAGTAAGAAAGAAGTAAGAAAGAAGTAAGAAAGAAGTTAGAAAGAAGTAAGAAAGAAGTAAGAAAGAAGTAGGAAAGAAGTAAGAAAGAAGTAAGAAAGAAGGAAGAAAGAAGTAAGAAAGAAGTAAGAAAGAAGTAAGAAAGAAAGAAGAAAGAAGTAAGAAAGAAGAAAGAAAGAAGTAAGAAAGAAGTAAGAAAGAAGAAAAAAGAAGTTAGAATGAATTAAGAAAGAAGTAAGAAAGAAGTAAGAAAGAAGAAAGAAAGAAGTAAGAAAGAAGTAAGAAAGAATTGAGAAAGAAGTAAGAAAGAAAGAAGAAAGAAGTAAGAAAGAAGTAAGAAAGAAGTAAGAAAGAAGTAATAAAGAAGTAAGAAAGAAGTAAGAAAGAAAGAAGAAAGAAGTAGGAAAGAAGAAAGAAAGAAGTAAGAAAGAAGTAGGGAAGAAAGAAGAAAGAAGAAAGAAAGAAGTAAGAAAGAGGTAAGAAAGAAGTAATAAGAAGTAAGAAAGAAGTAAGAAGGAATGAAGAAAGAAGTAAGAAAGAAGTAAGAAAGAAGGAAGAAAGAAGAAAGAAAGAAGTAGGAAAGAAGAAAGAAAGAAGTAGGGAAGAAAGAAGAAAGAAGTAAGAAAGAAAGAAGAAAGAAGAAAGAAAGAAGTAAGAAAGAGGTAAGAAAGAAGTAAAAAGAAGTAAGAAAGAAGTAAGAAGGAATGAAGAAAGAAGTAAGAAAGAAGTAAGAAAGAAGGAAGAAAGAAGAAAGAAAGAAAGAACTAAGAAAGAAGTAACAAAG
Organism: Columba livia; assembly: GCF_036013475.1. Classification (NCBI taxonomy): domain Eukaryota; kingdom Metazoa; phylum Chordata; class Aves; order Columbiformes; family Columbidae; genus Columba; species Columba livia. The sequence goes on from NW_027043063.1 coordinate 34,503, forward strand.
AAGTATGAAAGAAGTAAGAAAGAAGTAAGAAAGAAGTAAGAAAGAAGTAAGAAGGAATTAAGAAAGAAGTAAGAAAGAAGTAAGAAAGAAGTAAGAAAGAAGTAAGAAAGGAAGAAGAAAGAAAGAAGAATGAAGTAAGAAAGAAGTAAGAAAGAAGAAAGAAAGAATTAAGAAAGAAGAAAGAAAGAAGTAAGAAAGAAGTAAGAAAGAAGTAAGAAAGAAGTTAGGAAGAAGTAAGAAAGAAGTAAGAAAGAAGTAAGAAAGACAGAAGTAAGAAAGAAGTAAGAAAGAAGTAAGAAAGAAGTAAGAAAGAAAGAAGAAAGAAGTAAGAAAGAAAGAAGGAAGAAGTATGAAAGAAGTAAGAAAGAAGAAAGAAAGAAGTAAGAAAGAAGAAAGAAAGAAATAAGAAAGAAGTAGGAAAGAAAGAAGAAAGAAGTAAGAAAGAAAGAAGAAAGAAGAAAGAAAGAAGTAAGAAAGAGGTAAGAAAGAAGTAAGAAAGAATTAAGAAAGAAGTAAGAAGGAATGAAGAAAGAAGTAAGAAAGAAGTAAGAAAGAAGAAAGAAAGAAGTAAGAAAGAATTATGAAAGAAGTAAGAAAGAAGAAAAAAAGAAGTAAGAAAGAAGTAAGAAACAAGTAAGAAAGAAGTAAGAAAGAAGTAAGAAAGGAAGAAGAAAGAAGTAAGAAAGAAGTAAGAAAGAAGTAAGAAAGAAGAAAGGAAGAAGAAAGAAAGAAGAATGAAGTAAGAAAGAAGTAAGAAAGAAGTAAGAAAGAAGTAAGAAAGAAGAAAGAAAGAAGTAAGAAAGAAGTAAGAAAGAAGTAAGAAAGAAGAAAGAAAGAAGTAAGAAAGAAGTAAGAAAGAATTGAGAAAGAAGTAAGAAAGAAAGAAGAAAGAAGTAAGAAAGAAGTAAGAAAGAAGTAAGAAAGAAGTAAGAAAGAAGAAAGAAAGAAGAAAGAAAGAACTAAGAAAGAAGTAACAAAGAAGTAAGAAAGAAGTAAGAAAGAAGTAAGAAAGAAAGAGGAAAGAAGTAAGAAAGAAAGAAGAAAGAAGTATGAAAGAAGTAAGAAAGAAGAAAGAAAGAAGTAAGAAAGAAGAAAGAAAGAAGTAAGAAAGAAGGAGGAAAGAAAGAAGAAAGAAGTGAGAAAGAAAGAAGAAAGAAGAAAGAAAGAAGTAAGAAAGAGGTAAGAAAGAAGTAAGAAAGAAGTAAGAAACAAGTAAGAAGGAATGAAGAAAGAAGTAAGAAAGAAGTAAGAAAGAAGTAAGAAAGAAGAAAGAAATATGAAAGAAGTAAGAAAGAAGTAAGAAAGAAGTAAGAAAGAAGTAAGAAAGAAAGAAGAAAGAAGTAAGAAAGAAGTAAGAAAGAAGTAAGAAAGAAGTAAGAAAGAAGAAAGAAAGAAGTAAGAAAGAAGTATATAAGAAGTAAGAAAGAAGAAAAAAAGAAGTAAGAAAGAAGTAAGAAAGAAGTAAGAAATAAGTAAGAAAGAAGTAAGAAGGAATGAAGAAAGAAGTAAGAAAGAATTAAGAAAGAAGTAAGAAAGAAGTAAGAAAGAAGTAAGAAAGAAAGAAGAAAGAAGTAAGAAAGAAGTAAGAAAGAAGTAAGAAAGAAGAAAGAAAGAAGTAACAAAGAATTAAGAAAGAAGTAAGAAAGAAGTAAGAAAGAAGTAAGAAAGAAGTAAGAAAGTAGTAAGAAAGAAGTAAGAAAGAAGAAAGAAAGAAGAAAGAAGAAAGAAAGAAGTAAGAAAGAATTAAGAAAGAAGTAAGAAAGAAGTAAGAAAGAAGTAAGAAGGAATGAAGAAAGAAGTAAGAAAGAAGTAAGAAAGAAGTAAGAAAGAAGTAAGAAAGAAGTAAGAAAGAAGAAAGAAATAATTAAGAAAGAAGTAAGAAAGAAGTAAGAAAGAAGTAAGAAAGTAGTAGGAAAGAAGTAAGAAAGAAGTAAGAAAGAAAGAAGAAAGAAGTAAGAAAGAAGTAAGAAAGAAGTAAGGAAGAAAGAAGAAAGAAGTAAGAAAGAAGAAAGAAAGAAGTATGAAAGAAGGAAGAAAGAAGAAAGAAAGAAGTAAGAAAGAAAGAAGAAAGAAGTAAGAAAGAAAGAAGGAAGAAGTATGAAAGAAGTAAGAAAGAAGTAAGAAAGAAGTAAGAAAGAAGAAAGAAAGAAGTAAGAAAGAAGAAAGATAGAAGAAAGAAGTAAGAAAGAAGTAAGAAAGAAGTAAGAAAGAAGTAAGAAAGAAGTAAGAAGGAATGAAGAAAGAAGTAAGAAAGAAGTTAGAAAGAAGAAAGAAGTAAGAAAGAAATAAGAAAGAAGAAAGAAAGAAGTAAGAAAGAAGTAAGAAAGAAGTAAGAAAGAAGTAAGAAAGACAGAAGTAAGAAAGAAGTAAGAAAGAAGTAAGAAAGAAGTAAGAAAGAAAGAAGAAAGAAGTAAGAAAGAAAGAAGGAAGAAGTATGAAAGAAGTAAGAAAGAAGAAAGAAAGAAGTAAGAAAGAAGAAAGAAAGAAATAAGAAAGAAGTAGGAAAGAAAGAAGAAAGAAGTAAGAAAGAAAGAAGAAAGAAGAAAGAAAGAAGTAAGAAAGAGGTAAGAAAGAAGTAAGAAAGAATTAAGAAAGAAGTAAGAAGGAATGAAGAAAGAAGTAAGAAAGAAGTAAGAAAGAAGAAAGAAAGAAGTACGAAAGAATTATGAAAGAAGTAAGAAAGAAGAAAAAAAGAAGTAAGAAAGAAGTAAGAAAGAGGTAAGAAAGAAGTAAGAAGGAATGAAGAAAGAAGTAAGAAAGAAGTAAGAAAGAAGTAAGAAAGAAGTAAGAAAGAAGTAAGAAAGGAAGAAGAAAGAAGTAAGAAAGAAGTAAGAAAGAAGTAAGAAACAAGAAAGGAAGAAGAAAGAAAGAAGAATGAAGTTAGAAAGAAGTAAGAAAGAAGAAAGAAAGAACTAAGAAAGAAGAAAGAAAGAAGTAAGAAAGAAGTAAGAAAGAAGTAAGAAAGAAGTAAGAAAGAAGTAAGAAAGAAGTAAGAAAGAAGTTAGAAAGAAGTAAGAAAGAAGTAAGAAAGAAGTAGGAAAGAAGTAAGAAAGAAGTAAGAAAGAAGGAAGAAAGAAGTAAGAAAGAAGTAAGAAAGAAGTAAGAAAGAAAGAAGAAAGAAGTAAGAAAGAAGAAAGAAAGAAGTAAGAAAGAAGTAAGAAAGAAGAAAAAAGAAGTTAGAATGAATTAAGAAAGAAGTAAGAAAGAAGTAAGAAAGAAGAAAGAAAGAAGTAAGAAAGAAGTAAGAAAGAATTGAGAAAGAAGTAAGAAAGAAAGAAGAAAGAAGTAAGAAAGAAGTAAGAAAGAAGTAAGAAAGAAGTAAGAAAGAAGTAAGAAAGAAGTAAGAAAGAAAGAAGAAAGAAGTAGGAAAGAAGAAAGAAAGAAGTAAGAAAGAAGTAGGGAAGAAAGAAGAAAGAAGAAAGAAAGAAGTAAGAAAGAGGTAAGAAAGAAGTAATAAGAAGTAAGAAAGAAGTAAGAAGGAATGAAGAAAGAAGTAAGAAAGAAGTAAGAAAGAAGGAAGAAAGAAGAAAGAAAGAAGTAGGAAAGAAGAAAGAAAGAAGTAGGGAAGAAAGAAGAAAGAAGTAAGAAAGAAAGAAGAAAGAAGAAAGAAAGAAGTAAGAAAGAGGTAAGAAAGAAGTAAAAAGAAGTAAGAAAGAAGTAAGAAGGAATGAAGAAAGAAGTAAGAAAGAAGTAAGAAAGAAGGAAGAAAGAAGAAAGAAAGAAAGAACTAAGAAAGAAGTAACAAAGAAGTATGAAAGAAGTAAGAAAGAAGTAAGAAAGAAGTAAGAAAGAAGTAAGAAGGAATTAAGAAAGAAGTAAGAAAGAAGTAAGAAAGAAGTAAGAAAGAAGTAAGAAAGGAAGAAGAAAGAAAGAAGAATGAAGTAAGAAAGAAGTAAGAAAGAAGAAAGAAAGAATTAAGAAAGAAGAAAGAAAGAAGTAAGAAAGAAGTAAGAAAGAAGTAAGAAAGAAGTTAGGAAGAAGTAAGAAAGAAGTAAGAAAGAAGTAAGAAAGACAGAAGTAAGAAAGAAGTAAGAAAGAAGTAAGAAAGAAGTAAGAAAGAAAGAAGAAAGAAGTAAGAAAGAAAGAAGGAAGAAGTATGAAAGAAGTAAGAAAGAAGAAAGAAAGAAGTAAGAAAGAAGAAAGAAAGAAATAAGAAAGAAGTAGGAAAGAAAGAAGAAAGAAGTAAGAAAGAAAGAAGAAAGAAGAAAGAAAGAAGTAAGAAAGAGGTAAGAAAGAAGTAAGAAAGAATTAAGAAAGAAGTAAGAAGGAATGAAGAAAGAAGTAAGAAAGAAGTAAGAAAGAAGAAAGAAAGAAGTAAGAAAGAATTATGAAAGAAGTAAGAAAGAAGAAAAAAAGAAGTAAGAAAGAAGTAAGAAACAAGTAAGAAAGAAGTAAGAAAGAAGTAAGAAAGGAAGAAGAAAGAAGTAAGAAAGAAGTAAGAAAGAAGTAAGAAAGAAGAAAGGAAGAAGAAAGAAAGAAGAATGAAGTAAGAAAGAAGTAAGAAAGAAGTAAGAAAGAAGTAAGAAAGAAGAAAGAAAGAAGTAAGAAAGAAGTAAGAAAGAAGTAAGAAAGAAGAAAGAAAGAAGTAAGAAAGAAGTAAGAAAGAATTGAGAAAGAAGTAAGAAAGAAAGAAGAAAGAAGTAAGAAAGAAGTAAGAAAGAAGTAAGAAAGAAGTAAGAAAGAAGTAAGAAAGAAGTAAGAAAGAAAGAAGAAAGAAGTAGGAAAGAAGAAAGAAAGAAGTAAGAAAGAAGTAGGGAAGAAAGAAGAAAGAAGAAAGAAAGAAGTAAGAAAGAGGTAAGAAAGAAGTAAAAAGAAGTAAGAAAGAAGTAAGAAGGAATGAAGAAAGAAGTAAGAAAGAAGTAAGAAAGAAGGAAGAAAGAAGAAAGAAAGAAGTAGGAAAGAAGAAAGAAAGAAGTAGGGAAGAAAGAAGAAAGAAGTAAGAAAGAAAGAAGAAAGAAGAAAGAAAGAAGTAAGAAAGAGGTAAGAAAGAAATAAAAAGAAGTAAGAAAGAAGTAAGAAGGAATGAAGAAAGAAGTAAGAAAGAAGTAAGAAAGAAGGAAGAAAGAAGAAAGAAAGAAGTAGGAAAGAAGAAAGAAAGAAGTAGGGAAGAAAGAAGAAAGAAGTAAGAAAGAAAGAAGAAAGAAGAAAGAAAGAAGTAAGAAAGAGGTAAGAAAGAAGTAGAAAGAAGTAAGAAAGAAGTAAGAAAGAAGAAAAAAGAAGTTAGAATGAATTAAGAAAGAAGTAAGAAAGAAGTAAGAAAGAAGAAAGAAAGAAGTAAGAAAGAAGTAAGAAAGAATTGAGAAAGAAGTAAGAAAGAAAGAAGAAAGAAGTAAGAAAGAAGTAAGAAAGAAGTAAGAAGGAATGAAGAAAGAAGTAAGAAAGAAGTAAGAAAGAAGAAAGAAAGAAGTACGAAAGAATTATGAAAGAAGTAAGAAAGAAAAAAAAAAGAAGTAAGAAAGAAGTAAGAAAGAAGTAAGAAAGAAGAAAGAAAGAATTAAGAAAGAAGTAAGAAAGAAGTAAGAAAGAAGTAAGAAAGTAGTAGGAAAGAAGTAAGAAAGAAGTAAGAAAGAAAGAAGAAAGAAGTAAGAAAGAAGTAAGAAAGAAGTAAGGAAGAAAGAAGAAAGAAGTAAGAAAGAAGAAAGAAAGAAGTATGAAAGAAGGAAGAAAGAAGAAAGAAAGAAGTAAGAAAGAAAGAAGAAAGAAGTAAGAAAGAAAGAAGGAAGAAGTATGAAAGAAGTAAGAAAGAAGTAAGAAAGAAGTAAGAAAGAAGAAAGAAAGAAGTAAGAAAGAAGAAAGATAGAAGAAAGAAGTAAGAAAGAAGTAAGAAAGAAGTAAGAAAGAAGTAAGAAAGAAGTAAGAAGGAATGAAGAAAGAAGTAAGAAAGAAGTTAGAAAGAAGAAAGAAGTAAGAAAGAAATAAGAAAGAAGAAAGAAAGAAGTAAGAAAGAAATAAGAAAGAAGTAAGAAAGAAGTAAGAAAGACAGAAGTAAGAAAGAAGTAAGAAAGAAGTAAGAAAGAAGTAAGAAAGAAAGAAGAAAGAAGTAAGAAAGAAAGAAGGAAGAAGTATGAAAGAAGTAAGAAAGAAGAAAGAAAGAAGTAAGAAAGAAGTAAGAAAGAAGTAAGAAAGTAGTAGGAAAGAAGTAAGAAAGAAGTAAGAAAGAAAGAAGAAAGAAGTAAGAAAGAAGTAAGAAAGAAGTAAGAAAGAAAGAAGAAAGAAGTAAGAAAGAAGTAAGAAAGAAGTAAGAAGGAATGAAGAAAGAAGTAAGAAAGAAGTAAGAAAGAAGAAAGAAAGAAGTACGAAAGAATTATGAAAGAAGTAAGAAAGAAGAAAAAAAGAAGTAAGAAAGAAGTAAGAAAGAAGTAAGAAAGAAGAAAGAAAGAATTAAGAAAGAAGTAAGAAAGAAGTAAGAAAGAAGTAAGAAAGTAGTAGGAAAGAAGTAAGAAAGAAGTAAGAAAGAAGAAAAAAGAAGTTAGAATGAATTAAGAAAGAAGTAAGAAAGAAGTAAGAAAGAAGAAAGAAAGAAGTAAGAAAGAAGTAAGAAAGAATTGAGAAAGAAGTAAGAAAGAAAGAAGAAAGAAGTAAGAAAGAAGTAAGAAAGAAGTAAGAAAGAAGTAAGAAAGAAGTAAGAAAGAAGTAAGAAAGAAAGAAGAAAGAAGTAGGAAAGAAGAAAGAAAGAAGTAAGAAAGAAGTAGGGAAGAAAGAAGAAAGAAGAAAGAAAGAAGTAAGAAAGAGGTAAGAAAGAAGTAAAAAGAAGTAAGAAAGAAGTAAGAAGGAATGAAGAAAGAAGTAAGAAAGAAGTAAGAAAGAAGGAAGAAAGAAGAAAGAAAGAAGTAGGAAAGAAGAAAGAAAGAAGTAGGGAAGAAAGAAGAAAGAAGTAAGAAAGAAAGAAGAAAGAAGAAAGAAAGAAGTAAGAAAGAGGTAAGAAAGAAATAAAAAGAAGTAAGAAAGAAGTAAGAAGGAATGAAGAAAGAAGTAAGAAAGAAGTAAGAAAGAAGGAAGAAAGAAGAAAGAAAGAAGTAGGAAAGAAGAAAGAAAGAAGTAGGGAAGAAAGAAGAAAGAAGTAAGAAAGAAAGAAGAAAGAAGAAAGAAAGAAGTAAGAAAGAGGTAAGAAAGAAGTAGAAAGAAGTAAGAAAGAAGTAAGAAAGAAGAAAAAAGAAGTTAGAATGAATTAAGAAAGAAGTAAGAAAGAAGTAAGAAAGAAGAAAGAAAGAAGTAAGAAAGAAGTAAGAAAGAATTGAGAAAGAAGTAAGAAAGAGGTAAGAAAGAAGTAAAAAGAAGTAAGAAAGAAGTAAGAAGGAATGAAGAAAGAAGTAAGAAAGAAGTAAGAAAGAAGAAAGAAAGAAGTACGAAAGAATTATGAAAGAAGTAAGAAAGAAGAAAAAAAGAAGTAAGAAAGAAGTAAGAAAGAAGTAAGAAAGAAGAAAGAAAGAATTAAGAAAGAAGTAAGAAAGAAGTAAGAAAGAAGTAAGAAAGTAGTAGGAAAGAAGTAAGAAAGAAGTAAGAAAGAAAGAAGAAAGAAGTAAGAAAGAAGTAAGAAAGAAGTAAGGAAGAAAGAAGAAAGAAGTAAGAAAGAAGAAAGAAAGAAGTATGAAAGAAGGAAGAAAGAAGAAAGAAAGAAGTAAGAAAGAAAGAAGAAAGAAGTAGGAAAGAAGAAAGAAAGAAGTAAGAAAGAAGTAGGGAAGAAAGAAGAAAGAAGAAAGAAAGAAGTAAGAAAGAGGTAAGAAAGAAGTAAAAAGAAGTAAGAAAGAAGTAAGAAGGAATGAAGAAAGAAGTAAGAAAGAAGTAAGAAAGAAGGAAGAAAGAAGAAAGAAAGAAGTAGGAAAGAAGAAAGAAAGAAGTAGGGAAGAAAGAAGAAAGAAGTAAGAAAGAAAGAAGAAAGAAGAAAGAAAGAAGTAAGAAAGAGGTAAGAAAGAAATAAAAAGAAGTAAGAAAGAAGTAAGAAGGAATGAAGAAAGAAGTAAGAAAGAAGTAAGAAAGAAGGAAGAAAGAAGTAAGAAAGGAAGAAGAAAGAAAGAAGAATGAAGTAAGAAAGAAGTAAGAAAGAAGAAAGAAAGAATTAAGAAAGAAGAAAGAAAGAAGTAAGAAAGAAGTAAGAAAGAAGTAAGAAAGAAGTTAGGAAGAAGTAAGAAAGAAGTAAGAAAGAAGTAAGAAAGACAGAAGTAAGAAAGAAGTAAGAAAGAAGTAAGAAAGAAAGAAGAAAGAAGTAAGAAAGAAAGAAGGAAGAAGTATGAAAGAAGTAAGAAAGAAGAAAGAAAGAAGTAAGAAAGAAGAAAGAAAGAAATAAGAAAGAAGTAGGAAAGAAAGAAGAAAGAAGTAAGAAAGAAAGAAGAAAGAAGAAAGAAAGAAGTAAGAAAGAGGTAAGAAAGAAGTAAGAAAGAATTAAGAAAGAAGTAAGAAGGAATGAAGAAAGAAGTAAGAAAGAAGTAAGAAAGAAGAAAGAAAGAAGTAAGAAAGAATTATGAAAGAAGTAAGAAAGAAGAAAAAAAGAAGTAAGAAAGAAGTAAGAAACAAGTAAGAAAGAAGTAAGAAAGAAGTAAGAAAGGAAGAAGAAAGAAGTAAGAAAGAAGTAAGAAAGAAGTAAGAAAGAAGAAAGGAAGAAGAAAGAAAGAAGAATGAAGTAAGAAAGAAGTAAGAAAGAAGTAAGAAAGAAGTAAGAAAGAAGAAAGAAAGAAGTAAGAAAGAAGTAAGAAAGAAGTAAGAAAGAAGAAAGAAAGAAGTAAGAAAGAAGTAAGAAAGAATTGAGAAAGAAGTAAGAAAGAAAGAAGAAAGAAGTAAGAAAGAAGTAAGAAAGAAGTAAGAAAGAAGTAAGAAAGAAGTAAGAAAGAAGTAAGAAAGAAAGAAGAAAGAAGTAGGAAAGAAGAAAGAAAGAAGTAAGAAAGAAGTAGGGAAGAAAGAAGAAAGAAGAAAGAAAGAAGTAAGAAAGAGGTAAGAAAGAAGTAAAAAGAAGTAAGAAAGAAGTAAGAAGGAATGAAGAAAGAAGTAAGAAAGAAGTAAGAAAGAAGGAAGAAAGAAGAAAGAAAGAAGTAGGAAAGAAGAAAGAAAGAAGTAGGGAAGAAAGAAGAAAGAAGTAAGAAAGAAAGAAGAAAGAAGAAAGAAAGAAGTAAGAAAGAGGTAAGAAAGAAATAAAAAGAAGTAAGAAAGAAGTAAGAAGGAATGAAGAAAGAAGTAAGAAAGAAGTAAGAAAGAAGGAAGAAAGAAGAAAGAAAGAAGTAGGAAAGAAGAAAGAAAGAAGTAGGGAAGAAAGAAGAAAGAAGTAAGAAAGAAAGAAGAAAGAAGAAAGAAAGAAGTAAGAAAGAGGTAAGAAAGAAGTAGAAAGAAGTAAGAAAGAAGTAAGAAAGAAGAAAAAAGAAGTTAGAATGAATTAAGAAAGAAGTAAGAAAGAAGTAAGAAAGAAGAAAGAAAGAAGTAAGAAAGAAGTAAGAAAGAATTGAGAAAGAAGTAAGAAAGAAAGAAGAAAGAAGTAAGAAAGAAGTAAGAAAGAAGTAAGAAGGAATGAAGAAAGAAGTAAGAAAGAAGTAAGAAAGAAGAAAGAAAGAAGTACGAAAGAATTATGAAAGAAGTAAGAAAGAAAAAAAAAAGAAGTAAGAAAGAAGTAAGAAAGAAGTAAGAAAGAAGAAAGAAAGAATTAAGAAAGAAGTAAGAAAGAAGTAAGAAAGAAGTAAGAAAGTAGTAGGAAAGAAGTAAGAAAGAAGTAAGAAAGAAAGAAGAAAGAAGTAAGAAAGAAGTAAGAAAGAAGTAAGGAAGAAAGAAGAAAGAAGTAAGAAAGAAGAAAGAAAGAAGTATGAAAGAAGGAAGAAAGAAGAAAGAAAGAAGTAAGAAAGAAAGAAGAAAGAAGTAAGAAAGAAAGAAGGAAGAAGTATGAAAGAAGTAAGAAAGAAGTAAGAAAGAAGTAAGAAAGAAGAAAGAAAGAAGTAAGAAAGAAGAAAAATAGAAGAAAGAAGTAAGAAAGAAGTAAGAAAGAAGTAAGAAAGAAGTAAGAAAGAAGTAAGAAGGAATGAAGAAAGAAGTAAGAAAGAAGTTAGAAAGAAGAAAGAAGTAAGAAAGAAATAAGAAAGAAGAAAGAAAGAAGTAAGAAAGAAATAAGAAAGAAGTAAGAAAGAAGTAAGAAAGACAGAAGTAAGAAAGAAGTAAGAAAGAAGTAAGAAAGAAGTAAGAAAGAAAGAAGAAAGAAGTAAGAAAGAAAGAAGGAAGAAGTATGAAAGAAGTAAGAAAGAAGAAAGAAAGAAGTAAGAAAGAAGTAAGAAAGAAGTAAGAAAGTAGTAGGAAAGAAGTAAGAAAGAAGTAAGAAAGAAAGAAGAAAGAAGTAAGAAAGAAGTAAGAAAGAAGTAAGAAGTAAGAAAGAGGTAAGAAAGAAATAAAAAGAAGTAAGAAAGAAGTAAGAAGGAATGAAGAAAGAAGTAAGAAAGAAGTAAGAAAGAAGGAAGAAAGAAGAAAGAAAGAAGTAAGAAAGAAAGAAGGAAGAAGTATGAAAGAAGTAAGAAAGAAGAAAGAAGAAAGAAGAAAGAAAGAAGTAAGTAAGAAGTATGAAAGAAGTAAGAAAGAAGAAAAAAAAGAAGTAAGAAAGAAGAAAGAAAGAAGAAAGAAAGAAGAAAGAAAGAAGAAAGAAAAAAGTAAGAAAGAAGTAAGAAAGAAGTAAGAAAGAAAGAAGAAAGAAGTAAGAAAGAAGAAAGAAAGATAGAAGAAAGAAGTAAGAAAGAAGTAAGAAAGAAGTAAGAAAGAAGTAAGAAAGAAGTAAGAAAGAAGTAAGAAAGAAGTAAGAAAGGAAGAAGAAAGAAAGAAGAATGAAGTAAGAAAGAAGTAAGAAAGAAGAAAGAAAGAAGTAAGAAAGAAGTAAGAAAGAATTAAGAAAGAAGTAAGAAAGAAAGAAGAAAGAAGTAAGAAAGAAGTAAGAAAGAAGTAAGAAAGAAGTAAGAAAGAAGAAAGAAAGAAAGAAGAAAGAAAGAACTAAGAAAGAAGTAACAAAGAAGTATGAAAGAAGTAAGAAAGAAGTAAGAAAGACAGAAGTAAGAAAGAAGTAAGAAAGAAGTAAGAAAGAAGTAAGAAAGAAAGAAGAAAGAAGTAAGAAAGAAAGAAGGAAAAAGTATGAAAGAAGTAAGAAAGAAGAAAGAAAGAAGTAAGAAAGAAGAAAGAAAGAAATAAGAAAGAAGTAGGAAAGAAAGAAGAAAGAAGTAAGAAAGAAAGAAGAAAGAAGAAAGAAAGAAGTAAGAAAGAGGTAAGAAAGAAGTAAGAAAGAATTAAGAAAGAAGTAAGAAGGAATGAAGAAAAAAGTAAGAAAGAAGTAAGAAAGAAGAAAGAAAGAAGAAAAAAGAAGTTAGAATGAAGTAAGAAAGAAGTAAGAAAGAAGTAAGAAAGAATTAAGAAAGAAGTAAGAAAGAAGAAAGAAAGAAGAAAGAAAGAAGTAGGAAAGAAAGAAGAAAGAAGTAAGAAATAAAGAAAAAAGTAGAAAGAAAGAAGTAAGAAAGAAGTAAGAAAGAAGAAAGAAAGAAGTAAGAAAGAATTATGAAAGAAGTAAGAAAGAAGAAAAAAAGAAGTAAGAAAGAAGTAAGAAAGAAGTAAGAGAGAAAGAAGAAAGAAGAAAGAAAGAAGTAAGAAAGAAGTAAGAAAGAAGTAAGAAAGAAGTAAGAAAGAAGTAAGAAAGAAAGAAGAAAGAAGTAAGAAAGAAGTAAGAAAGAAAGAAGAAAGAAGTAAGAAAGAAGTAAGAAAGAAGAAAAAAGAAGTTAGAATGAAGTAAGAAAGAAGTAAGAAAGAAGTATGAAAGAAGTAAGAAAGAAGAAAAAAAGAAGTAAGAAAGAAGTAAGAAAGAAGTAAGAAAGAAGTAAGAAAGAAGTAAGAAAGAAGTAAGAAAGAAGTAAGAAAGAAAGAAGAAAGAAGTAAGAAAGAAGTAAGAAAGAAGAAAAAAGAAGTTAGAATGAAGTAAGAAAGAAGTAAGAAAGAAGTAAGAAAGAAGAAAGAAAGAAGTACGAAAGAATTATGAAAGAAGTAAGAAAGAAGAAAAAAAGAAGTAAGAAAGAAGTAAGAAAGAAGTAAGAAAGAAGTAAGAAGGAATGAAGAAAGAAGTAAGAAAGAAGTAAGAAAGAAGTAAGAAAGAAGTAAGAAAGAAGTAAGAAAAGAAGAAGAAAGAAGTAAGAAAGAAGTAAGAAAGAAGTAAGAAAGAAGAAAGGAAGAAGAAAGAAAGAAGAATGAAGTAAGAAAGAAGTAAGAAAGAGGAAAGAAAGAACTAAAAAAGAAGAAAGAAAGAAGTAAGAAAGAAGTAAGAAAGAAGTAAGAAAGAAGTAAGAAAGAAGTAAGAAAGAAGTAAGAAGTTAGAAAGAAGTAAGAAAGAAGTAAGAAAGAAGTAGGAAAGAAGTAAGAAAGAAGTAAGAAAGAAAGAAGAAAGAAGTAAGAAAGAAGTAAGAAAGAAGTAAGAAAGAAAGAAGAAAGAAGTAAGAAAGAAGAAAGAAAGAAGTAAGAAAGAAGTAAGAAAGAAGAAAAAAGAAGTTAGAATGAATTAAGAAAGAAGTAAGAAAGAAGTAAGAAAGAAGAAAGAAAGAAGTAAGAAAGAAGTAAGAAAGAATTGAGAAAGAAGTAAGAGAGAAAGAAGAAGGAAGTAAGAAAGAAGTAAGAAAGAAGTAAGAAAGAAGTAAGAAAGAAGTAAGAAAGAATTAAGAAAGAAAGAAGAAAGAAGTAGGAAAGAAGAAAGAAAGAAGTAAGAAAGAAGTAGGGAAGAAAGAAGAAAGAAGAAAGAAAGAAGTAAGAAAGAGGTAAGAAAGAAGTAAAAAGAAGTAAGAAAGAAGTAAGAAGGAATGAAGAAAGAAGTAAGAAAGAAGTAAGAAAGAAGGAAGAAAGAAGAAAGAAAGAAGTAGGAAAGAAGAAAGAAAGAAGTAGGGAAGAAAGAAGAAAGAAGTAAGAAAGAAAGAAGAAAGAAGAAAGAAAGAAGTAAGAAAGAGGTAAGAAAGAAGTAAAAAGAAGTAAGAAAGAAGTAAGAAGGAATGAAGAAAGAAGTAAGAAAGAAGTAAGAAAGAAGGAAGAAAGAAGAAAGAAAGAAGTAGGAAAGAAGAAAGAAAGAAGTAGGGAAGAAAGAAGAAAGAAGTAAGAAAGAAAGAAGAAAGAAGAAAGAAAGAAGTAAGAAAGAGGTAAGAAAGAAGTAAAAAGAAGTAAGAAAGAAGTAAGAAGGAATGAAGAAAGAAGTAAGAAAGAAGTAAGAAAGAAGTAAGAAAGAAGTAAGAAAGAAGTAAGAAAGAAGTAAGAAAGGAAGAAGAAAGAAAGAAGAATGAAGTAAGAAAGAAGTAAGAAAGAAGAAAGAAAGAAGTAAGAAAGAAGTAAGAAAGAATTAAGAAAGAATAAAGAAAGAAAGAAGAAAGAAGTAAGAAAGAAGTAAGAAAGAAGTAAGAAAGAAGTAAGAAAGAAGAAAGAAAGAAAGAAGAAAGAAAGAACTAAGAAAGAAGTAACAAAGAAGTATGAAAGTAGTAAGAAAGAAGTAAGAAAGAAGTAAGAAAGAAGTAAGAAGGAATTAAGAAAGAAGTAAGAAAGAAGTAAGAAAGAAGTAAGAAAGAAGTAAGAAACGAAGAAGAAAGAAAGAAGAATAAAGTAAGAAAGAAGTAAGAAAGAAGAAAGAAAGAATTAAGAAAGAAGAAAGAAAGAAGTAAGAAAGAAGTAAGAAAGAAGTAAGAAAGAAGTTAGGAAGAAGTAAGAAAGAAGTAAGAAAGAAGTAAGAAAGACAGAAGTAAGAAAGAAGTAAGAAAGAAGTAAGAAAGAAGTAAGAAAGAAAGAAGAAAGAAGTAAGAAAGAAAGAAGGAAAAAGTATGAAAGAAGTAAGAAAGAAGAAAGAAAGAAGTAAGAAAGAAGAAAGAAAGAAATAAGAAAGAAGTAGGAAAGAAAGAAGAAAGAAGTAAGAAAGAAAGAAGAAAGAAGAAAGAAAGAAGTAAGAAAGAGGTAAGAAAGAAGTAAGAAAGAATTAAGAAAGAAGTAAGAAGGAATGAAGAAAAAAGTAAGAAAGAAGTAAGAAAGAAGAAAGAAAGAAGTAAGAAAGAATTATGAAAGAAGTAAGAAAGAAGAAAAAAAGAAGTAAGAAAGAAGTAAGAAAGAAGTAAGAAAGAAGTAAGAAAGAAAGAAGAAAGAAGAAAGAAAGAACAAAGAAGAAAGAAAGAAGTAAGAAAGAAGTAAGAAAGAAGTAAGAAAGAAGTAAGAAAGAAGTAAGAAAGAAGTAAGAAGGAATGAAGAAAGAAGTAAGAAAGAAGTAAGAAAGAAGTAAGAAAGAAGTAAGAAAGAAGTAAGAAAGGAAGAAGAAAGAAGTAAGAAAGAAAGAAGAAAGAAGTATGAAAGAAGTAAGAAAGAAGAAAGAAAGAAGTAAGGAAGAAGTATGAAAGAAGTAAGAAAGAAGAAAAAAAGAAGTAAGAAAGAAGAAAGAAAGATAGAAGAAAGAAGTAAGAAAGAAGTAAGAAAGAAGTAAGAAAGAAGTAAGAAAGAATTATGAAAGAAGTAAGAAAGAAGAAAAAAAGAAGTAAGAAAGAAGTAAGAAAGAAGTAAGAAAGAAAGAAGAAAGAAGAAAGAAAGAAGTAAGAAAGAAGTAAGAAAGAAGAAAGAAAGAATTAAGGAAGAAGAAAGAAAGAACTAAAATAGAAGAAAGTTAGAAGTGAGAAAGATGTAAGAAAGAAAGAAGAAAGAAGTAAGAAAGAAGGAAGAAAGAAGAAAAAAGAAGTTAGAATGAAGTAAGAAAGAAGTAAGAAAGAAGTAAGAAAGAATTAAGAAAGAAGTAAGAAAGAAGAAAGAAAGAAGAAAGAAAGAAGTAGGAAAGAAAGAAGAAAGAAGTAAGAAATAAAGAAAAAAGAAGAAAGAAAGAAGTAAGAAAGAAGTAAGAAAGAAGTAAGAAAGAAGAAAGAAAGAAGTAAGAAAGAATTATGAAAGAAGTAAGAAAGAAGAAAAAAAGAAGTAAGAAAGAAGTAAGAAAGAAGTAAGAAAGAAAGAAGAAAGAAGAAAGAAATAAGTAAGAAAGAAGTAAGAAAGAAGTAAGAAAGAAGTAAGAAAGAAAGAAGAAAGAAGTAAAAAAAAAAGAAGAAAGCAGTATGAAAGAAGTAAGAAAGAAGAAAGAAAGAAGTAGGAAAGAAAAAAGAAAGAAGTAAGAAAGAAATAGGAAAGAAAGAAGAAAGAAGTAAGAAAGAAGTAAGAAAGAAGAAAGAAAGAAGTAAGAAAGAAGTAAGAAAGAAGTAAGAAAGAAGTAAGAAAGAAGTAAGAAAGAAGTAAGAAAGAAGTAAGAAAGAAGTAAGAAAGAAAGAAGAAAGAAGTAAGAAAGAAGTAAGAAAGAAGAAAAAAGAAGTTAGAACGAAGTAAGAAAGAAGTAAGAAAAAAGTAAGAAAGAAGAAAGAAAGAAGTAAGAAAGAAGGAAGAAAGAATTAAGAAAGAAGTAAGAAAGAAAGAAGAAAGAAGTAAGAAAGAAGTAAGAAAGAAGTAAGAAAGAAGAAAGAAAGAAGAAAGAAAGAACTAAGAAAGAAGTAACAAAGAAGTAAGAAAGAAGTATGAAAGAAGTAAGAAAGAAAGAGGAAAGAAGTAAGAAAGAAAGAAGAAAGAAGTATGAAAGAAGTAAGAAAGAAGAAAGAAAGAAGTAAGAAAGAAGAAAGAAAGAAGTAAGAAAGAAGGAGGAAAGAAAGAAGAAAGAAGTGAGAAAGAAAGAAGAAAGAAGAAAGAAAGAAGTAAGAAAGAGGTAAGAAAGAAGCAAGAAAGAAGTAAGAAACAAGTAAGAAGGAATGAAGAAAGAAGTAAGAAAGAAGTAAGAAAGAAGTAAGAAAGAAGAAAGAAATATGAAAGAAGTAAGAAAGAAGTAAGAAAGAAGTAAGAAAGAAGTAAGAAAGAAAGAAGAAAGAAGTAAGAAAGAAGTAAGAAAGAAGTAAGAAAGAAGTAAGAAAGAAGAAAGAAAGAAGTAAGAAAGAAGTATATAAGAAGTAAGAAAGAAGAAAAAAAGAAGTAAGAAAGAAGTAAGAAAGAAGTAAGAAATAAGTAAGAAAGAAGTAAGAAGGAATGAAGAAAGAAGTAAGAAAGAATTAAGAAAGAAGTAAGAAAGAAGTAAGAAAGAAGTAAGAAAGAAAGAAGAAAGAAGTAAGAAAGAAGTAAGAAAGAAGTAAGAAAGAAGAAAGAAAGAAGTAACAAAGAATTAAGAAAGAAGTAAGAAAGAAGTAAGAAAGAAGTAAGAAAGAAGTAAGAAAGTAGTAAGAAAGAAGTAAGAAAGAAGAAAGAAAGAAGAAAGAAGAAAGAAAGAAGTAAGAAAGAATTAAGAAAGAAGTAAGAAAGAAGTAAGAAAGAAGTAAGAAGGAATGAAGAAAGAAGTAAGAAAGAAGTAAGAAAGAAGTAAGAAAGAAGTAAGAAAGAAGTAAGAAAGAAGAAAGAAAGAATTAAGAAAGAAGTAAGAAAGAAGTAAGAAAGAAGTAAGAAAGTAGTAGGAAAGAAGTAAGAAAGAAGTAAGAAAGAAAGAAGAAAGAAGTAAGAAAGAAGTAAGAAAGAAGTAAGGAAGAAAGAAGAAAGAAGTAAGAAAGAAGAAAGAAAGAAGTATGAAAGAAGGAAGAAAGAAGAAAGAAAGAAGTAAGAAAGAAAGAAGAAAGAAGTAAGAAAGAAAGAAGGAAGAAGTATGAAAGAAGTAAGAAAGAAGTAAGAAAGAAGTAAGAAAGAAGAAAGAAAGAAGTAAGAAAGAAGAAAGATAGAAGAAAGAAGTAAGAAAGAAGTAAGAAAGAAGTAAGAAAGAAGTAAGAAAGAAGTAAGAAGGAATGAAGAAAGAAGTAAGAAAGAAGTTAGAAAGAAGAAAGAAGTAAGAAAGAAATAAGAAAGAAGAAAGAAAGAAGTAAGAAAGAAGTAAGAAAGAAGTAAGAAAGACAGAAGTAAGAAAGAAGTAAGAAAGAAGTAAGAAAGAAGTAAGAAAGAAAGAAGAAAGAAGTAAGAAAGAAAGAAGGAAGAAGTATGAAAGAAGTAAGAAAGAAGAAAGAAAGAAGTAAGAAAGAAGAAAGAAAGAAATAAGAAAGAAGTAGGAAAGAAAGAAGAAAGAAGTAAGAAAGAAAGAAGAAAGAAGAAAGAAAGAAGTAAGAAAGAGGTAAGAAAGAAGTAAGAAAGAATTAAGAAAGAAGTAAGAAGGAATGAAGAAAGAAGTAAGAAAGAAGTAAGAAAGAAGAAAGAAAGAAGTAAGAAAGAATTATGAAAGAAGTAAGAAAGAAGAAAAAAAGAAGTAAGAAAGAAGTAAGAAACAAGTAAGAAAGAAGTAAGAAAGAAGTAAGAAAGGAAGAAGAAAGAAGTAAGAAAGAAGTAAGAAAGAAGTAAGAAAGAAGAAAGGAAGAAGAAAGAAAGAAGAATGAAGTAAGAAAGAAGTAAGAAAGAAGTAAGAAAGAAGTAAGAAAGAAGAAAGAAAGAAGTAAGAAAGATGTAAGAAAGAAGTAAGAAAGAAGTAAGAAAGAAGTAAGAAAGAAGTAAGAAAGAAGTAGGAAAGAAGTAAGAAAGAAGTAAGAAAGAAAGAAGAAAGAAGTAAGAAAGAAGTAAGAAAGAAAGAAGAAAGAAGTAAGAAAGAAGAAAGAAAGAAGTAAGAAAGAAGTAAGAAAGAAGAAAAAAGAAGTTAGAATGAATTAAGAAAGAAGTAAGAAAGAAGTAAGAAAGAAGAAAGAAAGAAGTAAGAAAGAAGTAAGAAAGAATTGAGAAAGAAGTAAGAAAGAAAGAAGAAAGAAGTAAGAAAGAAGTAAGAAAGAAGTAAGAAAGAAGTAAGAAAGAAGTAAGAAAGAAGTAAGAAAGAAAGAAGAAAGAAGTAGGAAAGAAGAAAGAAAGAAGTAAGAAAGAAGTAGGGAAGAAAGAAGAAAGAAGAAAGAAAGAAGTAAGAAAGAGGTAAGAAAGAAGTAAAAAGAAGTAAGAAAGAAGTAAGAAGGAATGAAGAAAGAAGTAAGAAAGAAGTAAGAAAGAAGGAAGAAAGAAGAAAGAAAGAGATAGGAAAGAAGAAAGAAAGAAGTAGGGAAGAAAGAAGAAAGAAGTAAGAAAGAAAGAAGAAAGAAGAAAGAAAGAAGTAAGAAAGAGGTAAGAAAGAAGTAAAAAGAAGTAAGAAAGAAGTAAGAAGGAATGTAGAAAGAAGTAAGAAAGAAGTAAGAATGAAGGAAGAAAGAAGAAAGAAAGAAGTAGGAAAGAAGAAAGAAAGAAGTAGGGAAGAAAGAAGAAAGAAGTAAGAAAGAAAGAAGAAAGAAGAAAGAAAGAAGTAAGAAAGAGGTAAGAAAGAAGTTAAAAGAAGTAAGAAAGAAGTAAGAAGGAATGAAGAAAGAAGTAAGAAAGAAGTAAGAAAGAAGTAAGAAAGAAGTAAGAAAGAAGTAAGAAAGAAGTAAGAAAGGAAGAAGAAAGAAGGAAGAATGAAGTAAGAAAGAAGTAAGAAAGAAGAAAGAAAGAAGTAAGAAAGAAGTAAGAAAGAATTAAGAAAGAAGTAAGAAAGAAAGAAGAAAAAAGTAAGAAAGAAGTAAGAAAGAAGTAAGAAAGAAGTAAGAAAGAAGAAAGAAGGAATGAAGAAAGAAGTAAGAAAGAAGTTAGAAAGAAGAAAGAAGTAAGAAAGAAATAAGAAAGAAGAAAGAAAGAAGTAAGAAAGAAGTAAGAAGGAATTAAGAAAGAAGTAAGAAAGACAGAAGTAAGAAAGAAGTAAGAAAGAAGTAAGAAAGAAGTAAGAAAGAAAGAAGAAAGAAGTAAGAAAGAAAGAAGGAAGAAGTATGAAAGAAGTAAGAAAGAAGAAAGAAAGAAGTAAGAAAGAAGAAAGAAAGAAATAAGAAAGAAGTAGGAAAGAAAGAAGAAAGAAGTAAGAAAGAAAGAAGAAAGAAGAAAGAAAGAAGTAAGAAAGAGGTAAGAAAGAAGTAAGAAAGAATTAAGAAAGAAGTAAGAAGGAATGAAGAAAGAAGTAAGAAAGAAGTAAGAAAGAAGAAAGAAAGAAGTACGAGAGAATTATGAAAGAAGTAAGAAAGAAGAAAAAAAGAAGTAAGAAAGAAGTAAGAAAGAAGTAAGAAAGAAGTAAGAAGGAATGAAGAAAGAAGTAAGAAAGAAGTAAGAAAGAAGTAAGAAAGAAGTAAGAAAGGAAGAAGAAAGAAGTAAGAAAGAAGTAAGAAAGAAGTAAGAAAGAAGAAAGGAAGAAGAAAGAAAGAAGAATGAATTAAGAAAGAAGTAAGAAAGAAGTAAGAAAGAAGTAAGAAAGAAGAAAGAAAGAAGTAAGAAAGAAGTAAGAAAGAAGTAAGAAAGAAGTAAGAAAGAAGTAAGAAAGAAGTTAGAAAGAAGTAAGAAAGAAGTAAGAAAGTAGTAGGAAAGAAGTAAGAAAGAAGTAAGAAAGAAAGAAGAAAGAAGTAAGAAAGAAGTAAGAAAGAAGTAAGGAAGAAAGAAGAAAGAAGTAAGAAAGATGAAAGAAAGAAGTATGAAAGAAGGAACAAAGAAGAAAGAAAGAAGTAAGAATGAAGTAAGAAAGAAGTAAGAAGGAATGAAGAAAGAAGTAAGAAAGAATGAAGAAAGAAGTAAGAAAGAAGTAAGAAAGAAGAAAGAAAGAAGTAAGAAAGAAGAAAGATAGAAGAAAGAAGTAAGAAAGAAGTAAGAAAGAAGTAAGAAAGAAGTAAGAAAGAAGTAAGAAAGAAGAAAGAAGGAATGAAGAAAGAAATAAGAAAGAAGTTAGAAAGAAGAAAGAAGTAAGAAAGAAATAAGAAAGAAGAAAGAAAGAAGTAAGAAAGAAGTAAGAAGGAATTAAGAAAGAAGTAAGAAAGACAGAAGTAAGAAAGAAGTAAGAAAGAAGTAAGAAAGAAGTAAGAAAGAAAGAAGAAATATGTAAGAAAGAAAGAAGGAAGAAGTATGAAAGAAGTAAGAAAGAAGAAAGAAAGAAGTAAGAAAGAAGAAAGAAAGAAATAAGAAAGAAGTAGGAAAGAAAGAAGAAAGAAGTAAGAAAGAAAGAAGAAAGAAGAAAGAAAGAAGTAAGAAAGAGGTAAGAAAGAAGTAAGAAAGAATTAAGAAAGAAGTAAGAAGGAATGAAGAAAGAAGTAAGAAAGAAGTAAGAAAGAAGAAAGAAAGAAGTACGAAAGAATTATGAAAGAAGTAAGAAAGAAGAAAAAAAGAAGTAAGAAAGAAGTAAGAAAGAATTAAGAAAGAAGTAAGAAGGAATGAAGAAAGAAGTAAGAAAGAAGTAAGAAAGAAGTAAGAAAGAAGTAAGAAAGGAAGAAGAAAGAAGTAAGAAAGAAGTAAGAAAGAAGTAAGAAAGAAGAAAGGAAGAAGAAAGAAAGAAGAATGAAGTAAGAAAGAAGTAAGAAAGAAGAAAGAAAGAACTAAGAAAGAAGAAACAAAGAAGTAAGAATGAAGAAAGAAAGAACTAAGAAAGAAGAAAGAAAGAAGTAAGAAAGAAGTAAGAAAGAAGTAAGAAAGAAGTAAGAAAGAAGTAAGAAAGAAGTTAGAAAGAAGTAAGAAAGAAGTAAGAAAGAAGTAGGAAAGAAGTAAGAAAGAAGTAAGAAAGAAAGAAGAAAGAAGTAAGAAAGAAGTAAGAAAGAAGTAAGAAAGAAAGAAGAAAGAAGTAAGAAAGAAGAAAGAAAGAAGTAAGAAAGAAGTAAGAAAGAAGAAAAAAGAAGTTAGAATGAATTAAGAAAGAAGAAAGAAGTAAGAAAGAAGAAAGAAAGAAGTAAGAAAGAAGTAAGAAAGAATTGAGAAAGAAGTAAGAAAGAAAGAAGAAAGAAGTAAGAAAGAAGTAAGAAAGAAGTAAGAAAGAAGTAAGAAAGAAGTAAGAAAGAAAGAAGAAAGAAGTAGGAAAGAAGAAAGAAAGAAGTAAGAAAGAAGTAGGGAAGAAAGAAGAAAGAAGAAAGAAAGAAGTAAGAAAGAGGTAAGAAAGAAGTAAAAAGAAGTAAGAAAGAAGTAAGAAGGAATGAAGAAAGAAGTAAGAAAGAAGTAAGAAAGAAGGAAGAAAGAAGAAAGAAAGAAGTAGGAAAGAAGAAAGAAAGAAGTAGGGAAGAAAGAAGAAAGAAGTAAGAAAGAAAGAAGAAAGAAGAAAGAAAGAAGTAAGAAAGAGGTAAGAAAGAAGTAAAAAGAAGTAAGAAAGAAGTAAGAAGGAATGAAGAAAGAAGTAAGAAAGAAGTAAGAAAGAAGGAAGAAAGAAGAAAGAAAGAAGTAGGAAAGAAGAAAGAAAGAAGTAGGGAAGAAAGAAGAAAGAAGTAAGAAAGAAAGAAGAAAGAAGAAAGAAAGAAGTAAGAAAGAGGTAAGAAAGAAGTAAAAAGAAGTAAGAAAGAAGTAAGAAGGAATGAAGAAAGAAGTAAGAAAGAAGTAAGAAGGAATGAAGAAAGAAGTAAGAAAGAAGTAAGAAAGAAGTAAGAAAGAAGTAAGAAAGAAGTAAGAAAGAAGTAAGAAAGGAAGAAGAAAGAAAGAAGAATGAAGTAAGAAAGAAGTAAGAAAGAAGAAAGAAAGAAGTAAGAAAGAAGTAAGAAAGAATTAAGAAAGAAGTAAGAAAGAAAGTAGAAAGAAGTAAGAAAGAAGTAAGAAAGAAGTAAGAAAGAAGTAAGAAAGAAGTATGAAAGAAGTAAGAAAGAAGTAAGAAAGAAGTAAGAAAGAAGTAAGAAGGAATTAAGAAAGAAGTAAAAAAGAAGTAAGAAAGAAGTAAGAAAGAAGTAAGAAAGGAAGAAGAAAGAAAGAAGAATGAAGTAAGAAAGAAGTAAGAAAGAAGAAAGAGTTAAGAAAGAAGAAAGAAAGAAGTACGAAAGAAGTAAGAAAGAAGTAAGAAAGAAGTTAGGAAGAAGTAAGAAAGAAGTAAGAAAGAAGTAAGAAAGACAGAAGTAAGAAAGAAGTAAGAAAGAAGTAAGAAAGAAAGAAGAAAGAAGTAAGAAAGAAAGAAGGAAGAAGTATGAAAGAAGTAAGAAAGAAGAAAGAAAGAAGTAAGAAAGAAGAAAGAAAGAAATAAGAAAGAAGTAGGAAAGAAAGAAGAAAGAAGTAAGAAAGAAAGAGGAAAGAAGAAAGAAAGAAGTAAGAAAGAGGTAAGAAAGAAGTAAGAAAGAATTAAGAAAGAAGTAAGAAGGAATGAAGAAAGAAGTAAGAAAGAAGTAAGAAAGAAGAAAGAAAGAAGTAAGAAAGAATTATGAAAGAAGTAAGAAAGAAGAAAAAAAGAAGTAAGAAAGAAGTAAGAAAGAAGTAAGAAAGAAGTAAGAAAGAAAGAAGAAAGAAGAAAGAAAGAACAAAGAAGAAAGAAAGAAGTAAGAAAGAAGTAAGAAAGAAGTAAGAAAGAAGTAAGAAAGAAGTAAGAAAGAAGTAAGAAGGAATGAAGAAAGAAGTAAGAAAGAAGTAAGAAAGAAGTAAGAAAGAAGTAAGAAAGAAGTAAGAAAGGAAGAAGAAAGAAGTAAGAAAGAAGTAAGAAAGAAGTAAGAAAGAAGAAAGGAAGAAGAAAGAAAGAAGAATGTAGTAAGAAAGAAGTAAGAAAGAAGAAAGAAAGAACTAAGAAAGAAGAAAGAAAGAAGTAAGAAAGAAAGAAGAAAGAAGTAAGAAAGAAAGAAGAAAGAAGTATGAAAGAAGTAAGAAAGAAGAAAGAAATAAGTAGGAAAGAAGAAAGAAAGAAGTAAGAAAGAAGTAAGAAAGAAGAAAGAAAGAAGTAAGAAAGAAGTATGAAAGAAGTAAGAAAGAAGAAAAAAAGAAGTAAGAAAGAAGTAAGAAAGAAGTAAGAAAGAAGTAAGAAAGAAGTAAGAAGGAATGAAGAAAGAAGTAAGAAAGAAGTAAGAAAGAAGTAAGAAAGAAGTAAAAAAGAAGTAAAAAAGAAAGAAGAAAGAAGTAAGAAAGAAGTAAGAAAGAAGTAAGAAAGAAGTAAGAAAGAAGAAAGAAAGAAGTAAGGAAGAAGTATGAAAGAAGTAAGAAAGAAGAAAAAAAGAAGTAAGAAAGAAGAAAGAAAGAAGAAAGAAAGAAGAAAGAAAAAAGTAAGAAAGAAGTAAGAAAGAAGTAAGAAAGAAAGAAGAAAGAAGTAAGAAAGAAGAAAGAAAGATAGAAGAAAGAAGTAAGAAAGAAGTAAGAAAGAAGTAAGAAAGAAGTAAGAAAGAATTATGAAAGAAGTAAGAAAGAAGAAAAAAAGAAGTAAGAAAGAAGAAAGAAAGAAGTAACAAAGAATTAAGAAAGAAGTAAGAAAGAAGTAAGAAAGAAGTAAGAAAGAAGTAAGAAAGCAGTAAGAAAGAAGTAAGAAAGAAGAAAGAAAGAAGAAAGAAGAAAGAAAGAAGTAAGAAAGAATTAAGAAAGAAGTAAGAAAGAAGTAAGAAAGAAGTAAGAAGGAATGAAGAAAGAAGTAAGAAAGAAGTAAGAAAGAAGTAAGAAAGAAGTAAGAAAGAAGTAAGAAAGAAGTAAGAAAGGAAGAAGAAAGAAGAATGAAGTAAGAAAGAAGTAAGAAAGAAGTAAGAAAGAAGAAAGAAAGAATTAAGAAAGAAGTAAGAAAGAAGTAAGAAAGAAGTAAGAAAGTAGTAGGAAAGAAGTAAGAAAGAAGTAAGAAAGAAAGAAGAAAGAAGTAAGAAAGAAGTAAGAAAGAAGTAAGGAAGAAAGAAGAAAGAAGTAAGAAAGAAGAAAGAAAGAAGTATGAAAGAAGGAAGAAAGAAGAAAGAAAGAAGTAAGAAAGAAAGAAGAAAGAAGTAAGAAAGAAAGAAGGAAGAAGTATGAAAGAAGTAAGAAAGAAGTAAGAAAGAAGTAAGAAAGAAGAAAGAAAGAAGTAAGAAAGAAGAAAGATAGAAGAAAGTAGTAAGAAAGAAGTAAGAAAGAAGTAAGAAAGAAGTAAGAAAGAAGTAAGAAGGAATGAAGAAAGAAGTAAGAAAGAAGTTAGAAAGAAGAAAGAAGTAAGAAAGAAATAAGAAAGAAGAAAGAAAGAAGTAAGAAAGAAGTAAGAAAGAAGTAAGAAAGAAGTAAGAAAGACAGAAGTAAGAAAGAAGTAAGAAAGAAGTAAGAAAGAAGTAAGAAAGAAAGAAGAAAGAAGTAAGAAAGAAAGAAGGAAGAAGTATGAAAGAAGTAAGAAAGAAGAAAGAAAGAAGTAAGAAAGAAGAAAGAAAGAAATAAGAAAGAAGTAGGAAAGAAAGAAGAAAGAAGTAAGAAAGAATTAAGAAAGAAGTAAGAAGGAATGAAGAAAGAAGTAAGAAAGAAGTAAGAAAGAAGAAAGAAAGAAGTACGAAAGAATTATGAAAGAAGTAAGAAAGAAGAAAAAAAGAAGTAAGAAAGAAGTAAGAAAGAAGTAAGAAAGAAGTAAGAAGGAATGAAGAAAGAAGTAAGAAAGAAGTAAGAAAGAAGTAAGAAAGAAGTAAGAAAGAAGTAAGAAAGAAAGAAGAAAGAAGTAAGAAAGAAAGAAGGAAGAAGTATGAAAGAAGTAAGAAAGAAGAAAGAAAGAAGTAAGAAAGAAGAAAGAAAGAAATAAGAAAGAAGTAGGAAAGAAAGAAGAAAGAAGTAAGAAAGAATTAAGAAAGAAGTAAGAAGGAATGAAGAAAGAAGTAAGAAAGAAGTAAGAAAGAAGAAAGAAAGAAGTACGAAAGAATTATGAAAGAAGTAAGAAAGAAGAAAAAAAGAAGTAAGAAAGAAGTAAGAAAGAAGTAAGAAAGAAGTAAGAAGGAATGAAGAAAGAAGTAAGAAAGAAGTAAGAAAGAAGTAAGAAAGAAGTAAGAAAGAAGTAAGAAAGGAAGAAGAAAGAAGTAAGAAAGAAGTAAGAAAGAAGTAAGAAAGAAGAACGGAAGAAGAAAGAAAGAAGAATGAAGTAAGAAAGAAGTAAGAAAGAAGAAAGAAAGAACTAAGAAAGAAGAAAGAAAGAAGTAAGAAAGAAGTAAGAAAGAAGTAAGAAAGAAGTAAGAAAGAAGTAAGAAAGAAGTTAGAAAGAAGTAAGAAAGAAGTAAGAAAGAAGTAGGAAAGAAGTAAGAAAGAAGTAAGAAATTAAGAAGAAAGAAAGAAGAATGAAGTAAGAAAGAAGTAAGAAAGAAGTAAGAAAGAAGAAAGAAAGAATTAAGAAAGAAGTAAGAAAGAAGTAAGAAAGAAGTAAGAAAGTAGTAGGAAAGAAGTAAGAAAGAAGTAAGAAAGAAAGAAGAAAGAAGTAAGAAAGAAGTAAGAAAGAAGTAAGGAAGAAAGAAGAAAGAAGTAAGAAAGAAGAAAGAAAGAAGTATGAAAGAAGGAAGAAAGAAGAAAGAAAGAAGTAAGAAAGAAAGAAGAAAGAAGTAAGAAAGAAAGAAGGAAGAAGTATGAAAGAAGTAAGAAAGAAGTAAGAAAGAAGAAAGAAAGAAGAAAGAAAGAAGTAAGAAAGAAGAAAGATAGAAGAAAGTAGTAAGAAAGAAGTAAGAAAGAAGTAAGAAAGAAGTAAGAAAGAAGTAAGAAGGAATGAAGAAAGAAGTAAGAAAGAAGTTAGAAAGAAGAAAGAAGTAAGAAAGAAATAAGAAAGAAGAAATAAAGAAGTAAGAAAGAAGTAAGAAAGAAGTAAGAAAGAAGTAAGAAAGACAGAAGTAAGAAAGAAGTAAGAAAGAAGTAAGAAAGAAGTAAGAAAGAAAGAAGAAAGAAGTAAGAAAGAAAGAAGGAAGAAGTATGAAAGAAGTAAGAAAGAAGAAAGAAAGAAGTAAGAAAGAAGAAAGAAAGAAATAAGAAAGAAGTAGGAAAGAAAGAAGAAAGAAGTAAGAAAGAAAGAAGGAAGAAGTATGAAAGAAGTAAGAAAGAAGAAAGAAAGAAGTAAGAAAGAAGAAAGAAAGAAGTAAGAAAGAGGTAAGAAAGAAGTAAGAAAGAATTAAGAAAGAAGTAAGAAGGAATGAAGAAAGAAGAAAGAAAGAGTAAGAAAGAAGAAAGGAAGAAGTACGAAAGAATTATGAAAGAAGTAAGAAAGAAGAAAAAAAGAAGTAAGAAAGAAGTAAGAAAGAAGTAAGAAAGAAGTAAGAAAGAAGTAAGAAAGAAGTAAGAAAGGAAGAAGAAAGAAGTAAGAAAGAAGTAAGAAAGAAGTAAGAAAGAAGAACGGAAGAAGAAAGAAAGAAGAATGAAGTAAGAAAGAAGTAAGAAAGAAGAAAGAAAGAACTAAGAAAGAAGAAAGAAAGAAGTAAGAAAGAAGTAAGAAAGAAGTAAGAAAGAAGTAAGAAAGAAGTAAGAAAGAAGTAAGAAAGAAGTAAGAAAGAAGTTAGAAAGAAGTAAGAAAGAAGTAAGAAAGAAGTAGGAAAGAAGTAAGAAAGAAGTAAGAAAGAAAGAAGAAAGAAGTAAGAAAGAAGTAAGAAAGAAGTAAGAAAGAAAGAAGAAAGAAGTAAGAAAGAAGAAAGAAAGAAGAAAGAAAGAAGTAAGAAAGAAGTAGGGAAGGAAGAAGAAAGAAGAAAGAAAGAAGTAAGAAAGAGGTAAGAAAGAAGTAAAAAGAAGTAAGAAAGAAGTGAGAAGGAATGAAGAAAGAAGTAAGAAAGAAGTAAGAAAGAAGGAAGAAAGAAGTAAGAAAGAAGTAAGAAAGGAAGAAGAAAGAAGTAAGAAAGAAGTAAGAAAGAAGTAAGAAAGAAGAAAGGAAGAAAGAAGAAAGAAGTAAGAAAGAAGTAAGAAACAAGTAAGAAAGAATTAAGAAAGAAGTAAGAAAGAAAGAAGAAAGAAGTAAGAAAGAAGTAAGAAACAAGTAAGAAAGAAGTAAGAAAGAAGAAAGAAAGAAAGAAGAAAGAAAGAACTAAGAAAGAAGTAACAAAGAAGTATGAAAGAAGTAAGAAAGAAGTAAGAAGGAATTAAGAAAGAAGTAAGAAAGAAGTAAGAAAGAAGTAAGAAAGAAGTAAGAAAGAAAGAAGAAAGAAAGAAGAATGAAGTAAGAAAGAAGTAAGAAAGAAGAAAGAAAGAATTAAGAAAGAAGAAAGAAAGAAGTAAGAAAGAAGTAAGAAAGAAGTAAGAAAGAAGTTAGGAAGAAGTAAGAAAGAAGTAAGAAAGAAGTAAGAAAGACAGAAGTAAGAAAGAAGTAAGAAAGAAGAAAGAAAGAAGTAAGAAAGAATTAAGAAAGAAGTAAGAAAGAATTAAGAAAGAAAGAAGAAAGAAGAAAGAAAGAAGTAAGAAAGAAGTAAGAAAGAAGAAAGAAAGAAGAAAGAAAGAACTAAGAAAGAAGTAACAAAGAAGTAAGAAAGAAAGAAGAAAGAAGTAAGAAAGAAGTAAGAAAGAAGTAAGAAAGAAAGAAGAAAGAAGTAAGAAAGAAGAAAGAAAGAAGTAAGAAAGAAGTAAGAAAGAAGAAAAAAGAAGTTAGAATGAATTAAGAAAGAAGAAAGAAGTAAGAAAGAAGAAAGAAAGAAGTAAGAAAGAAGTAAGAAAGAATTGAGAAAGAAGTAAGAAAGAAAGAAGAAAGAAGTAAGAAAGAAGTAAGAAAGAAGTAAGAAAGAAGTAAGAAAGAAGTAAGAAAGAAAGAAGAAAGAAGTAGGAAAGAAGAAAGAAAGAAGTAAGAAAGAAGTAGGGAAGAAAGAAGAAAGAAGAAAGAAAGACGTAAGAAAGAGGTAAGAAAGAAGTAAAAAGAAGTAAGAAAGAAGTAAGAAGGAATGAAGAAAGAAGTAAGAAAGAAGTAAGAAAGAAGGAAGAAAGAAGAAAGAAAGAAGTAGGAAAGAAGAAAGAAAGAAGTAGGGAAGAAAGAAGAAAGAAGTAAGAAAGAAAGAAGAAAGAAGAAAGAAAGAAGTAAGAAAGAGCTAAGAAAGAAGTAAAAAGAAGTAAGAAAGAAGTAAGAAGGAATGAAGAAAGAAGTAAGAAAGAAGTAAGAAAGAAGGAAGAAAGAAGAAAGAAAGAAGTAGGAAAGAAGAAAGAAAGAAGTAGGGAAGAAAGAAGAAAGAAGTAAGAAAGAAAGAATAAAGAAGAAAGAAAGAAGTAAGAAAGAGGTAAGAAAGAAGTAAAAAGAAGTAAGAAAGAAGTAAGAAGGAATGAAGAAAGAAGTAAGAAAGAAGTAAGAAAGAAGTAAGAAAGAAGTAAGAAAGAAGTAAGAAAGAAGTAAGAAAGAAGTAAGAAAGAAGTAAGAAAGAAAGAAGAAAGAAGTAAGAAAGAAGAAAGAAAGATAGAAGAAAGAAGTAAGAAAGAAGTAAGAAAGAAGTAAGAAAGAAGTAAGAAAGAATTATGAAAGAAGTAAGAAAGAAGAAAAAAAGAAGTAAGAAAGAAGTAAGAAAGAAGTAAGAAAGAAAGAAGAAAGAAGAAAGAAAGAAGTAAGAAAGAAGTAAGAAAGACGTAAGAAAGAAGAAAGAAAGAATTAAGGAAGAAGAAAGAAAGAACTAAAATAGAAGAAAGTTAGAAGTGAGAAAGATGTAAGAAAGAAAGAAGAAAGAAGTAAGAAAGAAGGAAGAAAGAAGAAAAAAGAAGTTAGAATGAAGTAAGAAAGAAGTAAGAAAGAAGTAAGAAAGAATTAAGAAAGAAGTAAGAAAGAAGAAAGAAAGAAGAAAGAAAGAAGTAGGAAAGAAAGAAGAATGAAGTAAGAAATAAAGAAAAAAGAAGAAAGAAAGAAGTAAGAAAGAAGTAAGAAAGAAGTAAGAAAGAAGAAAGAATGAAGTAAGAAAGAATTATGAAAGAAGTAAGAAAGAAGAAAAAAAGAAGTAAGAAAGAAGTAAGAAAGAAGTAAGAAAGAAAGAAGAAAGAAGAAAGAAAGAAGTAAGAAAGAAGTAAGAAAGAAGTAAGAAAGAAGTAAGAAAGAAAGAAGAAAGAAGTAAGAAAAAAAGAAGAAAGCAGTATGAAAGAAGTAAGAAAGAAGAAAGAAAGAAGTAGGAAAGAAGAAAGAAAGAAGTAAGAAAGAAGTAGGAAAGAAAGAAGAAAGAAGTAAGAAAGAAGTAAGAAAGAAAGAAGAAAGAAGTAAGAAAGAAAGAAGAAAGAAGTAAGAAAGAAGTAAGAAAGAAGAAAAAAGAAGTTAGAATGAAGTAAGAAAGAAGTAAGAAAGAAGTAAGAAAGAAGAAAGAAAGAAGTAAGAAAGAAGGAAGAAAGAATTAAGAAAGAAGTAAGAAAGAAAGAAGAAAGAAGTAAGAAAGAAGTAAGAAAGAAGTAAGAAAGAAGAAAGAAAGAAGAAAGAAAGAACTAAGAAAGAAGTAACAAAGTAGTAAGAAAGAAGTAAGAAAGAAGTAAGAAAGAAAGAGGAAAGAAGTAAGAAAGAAAGAAGAAAGAAGTATGAAAGAAGTAAGAAAGAAGAAAGAAAGAAGTAAGAAAGAAGAAAGAAAGAAGTAAGAAAGAAGGAGGAAAGAAAGAAGAAAGAAGTGAGAAAGAAAGAAGAAAGAAGAAAGAAAGAAGTAAGAAAGAGGTAAGAAAGAAGTAAGGAAGAAGTAAGAAGGAATGAAGAAAGAAGTAAGAAAGAAGTAAGAAAGAAGTAAGAAAGAAGAAAGAAATATGAAAGAAGTAAGAAAGAAGTAAGAAAGAAGTAAGAAAGAAGAAAGAAAGAAGTAAGAAAGAATTATGAAAGAAGTAAGAAAGAAGAAAAAAAGAAGTAAGAAAGAAGAAAGAAAGAAGTAACAAAGAATTAAGAAAGAAGTAAGAAAGAAGTAAGAAAGAAGTAAGAAAGAAGTAAGAAAGTAGTAAGAAAGAAGTAAGAAAGAAGAAAGAAAGAAGAAAGAAGAAAGAAAGAAGTAAGAAAGAATTAAGAAAGAAGTAAGAAAGAAGTAAGAAAGAAGTAAGAAGGAATGAAGAAAGAAGTAAGAAAGAAGTAAGAAAGAAGTAAGAAAGAAGTAAGAAAGAAGTAAGAAAGGAAGAAGAAAGAAAGAAGAATGAAGTAAGAAAGAAGTAAGAAAGAAGTAAGAAAGAAGAAAGAAAGAATTAAGAAAGAAGTAAGAAAGAAGTAAGAAAGAAGTAAGAAAGTAGTAGGAAAGAAGTAAGAAAGAAGTAAGAAAGAAAGAAGAAAGAAGTAAGAAAGAAGTAAGAAAGAAGTAAGGAAGAAAGAAGAAAGAAGTAAGAAAGAAGAAAGAAAGAAGTATGAAAGAAGGAAGAAAGAAGAAAGAAAGAAGTAAGAAAGAAAGAAGAAAGAAGTAAGAAAGAAAGAAGGAAGAAGTATGAAAGAAGTAAGAAAGAAGTAAGAAAGAAGTAAGAAAGAAGAAAGAAAGAAGTAAGAAAGAAGAAAGATAGAAGAAAGAAGTAAGAAAGAAGTAAGAAAGAAGTAAGAAAGAAGAAGGAATGAAGAAAGAAGTAAGAAAGAAGTTAGAAAGAAGAAAGAAGTAAGAAAGAAATAAGAAAGAAGAAAGAAAGAAGTAAGAAAGAAGTAAGAAAGAAGTAAGAAAGAAAGAAGAAAGAAGTAAGAAAGAAAGAAGGAAGAAGTATGAAAGAAGTAAGAAAGAAGAAAGAAAGAAGTAAGAAAGAAGAAAAAAAGAAATAAGAAAGAAGTAGGAAAGAAAGAAGAAAGAAGTAAGAAAGAAAGAAGAAAGAAGAAAGAAAGAAGTAAGAAAGAGGTAAGAAAGAAGTAAGAAAGAATTAAGAAAGAAGTAAGAAGGAATGAAGAAACAAGTAAGAAAGAAGTAAGAAAGAAGAAAGAAAGAAGTACGAAAGAATTATGAAAGAAGTAAGAAAGAAGAAAAAAAGAAGTAAGAAAGAAGTAAGAAAGAAGTAAGAAAGAAGTAAGAAGGAATGAAGAAAGAAGTAAGAAATAAGTAAGAAAGAAGTAAGAAAGAAGTAAGAAAGAAGTAAGAAAGGAAGAAGAAAGAAGTAAGAAAGAAGTAAGAAAGAAGAACGGAAGAAGAAAGAAAGAAGAATGAAGTAAGAAAGAAGTAAGAAAGAAGAAAGAAAGAAGTAAGAAAGAAGAAAGAAAGAAGTAAGAAAGAAGTAAGAAAGAAGTAAGAAAGAAGTAAGAAAGAAGTAAGAAAGAAGTAAGAAAGAAGTTAGAAAGAAGTAAGAAAGAAGTAAGAAAGAAGTAGGAAAGAAGTAAGAAAGAAGTAAGAAAGAAAGAAGAAAGAAGTAAGAAAGAAGTAAGAAAGAAGTAAGAAAGAAAGAAGAAAGAAGTAAGAAAGAAGAAAGAAAGAAGTAAGAAAGAAGTAAGAAAGAAGAAAAAAGAAGTTAGAATGAATTAAGAAAGAAGTAAGAAAGAAGTAAGAAAGAAGAAAGAAAGAAGTAAGAAAGAAGTAAGAAAGAAGTAAGAAAGAAGTAAGAAAGAAAGAAGAAAGAAGTAAGAAAGAAGTAAGAAAGAAGTAAGAAAGAAGTAAGAAAGAAGTAAGAAAGAAGTAAGAAAGAAAGAAGAAAGAAGTAGGAAAGAAGAAAGAAAGAAGTAAGAAAGAAGTAGGGAAGAAAGAAGAAAGAAGAAAGAAAGAAGTAAGAAAGAGGTAAGAAAGAAGTAAAAAGAAGTAAGAAAGAAGTAAGAAGGAATGAAGAAAGAAGTAAGAAAGAAGTAAGAAAGAAGGCAGAAAGAAGAAAGAAAGAAGTAGGTAAGAAGAAAGAAAGAAGTAGGGAAGAAAGAAGAAAGAAGTAAGAAAGAAAGAAGAAAGAAGAAAGAAAGAAGTAAGAAAGAGGTAAGAAAGAAGTAAAAAGAAGTAAGAAAGAAGTATGAAAGAAGTAAGAAAGAAGTAAGAAAGAAGTAAGAAAGAAGTAAGAAGGAATTAAGAAAGAAGTAAGAAAGAAGTAAGAAAGAAGTAAGAAAGAAGTAAGAAAGGAAGAAGAAAGAAAGAAGAATGAAGTAAGAAAGAAGTAAGAAAGAAGAAAGAAAGAATTAAGAAAGAAGAAAGAAAGAAGTAAGAAAGAAGTAAGAAAGAAGTAAGAAAGAAGTTAGGAAGAAGTAAGAAAGAAGTAAGAAAGAAGTAAGAAAGACAGAAGTAAGAAAGAAGTAAGAAAGAAGTAAGAAAGAAAGAAGAAAGAAGTAAGAAAGAAAGAAGGAAGAAGTATGAAAGAAGTAAGAAAGAAGAAAGAAAGAAGTAAGAAAGAAGAAAGAAAGAAATAAGAAAGAAGTAGGAAAGAAAGAAGAAAGAAGTAAGAAAGAAAGAGGAAAGAAGAAAGAAAGAAGTAAGAAAGAATTAAGAAAGAAGTAAGAAGGAATGAAGAAAGAAGTAAGAAAGAAGTAAGAAAGAAGAAAGAAAGAAGTAAGAAAGAATTATGAAAGAAGTAAGAAAGAAGAAAAAAAGAAGTAAGAAAGAAGTAAGAAAGAAGTAAGAAAGAAGTAAGAAAGAAAGAAGAAAGAAGAAAGAAAGAGCAAAGAAGAAAGAAAGAAGTAAGAAAGAAGTAAGAAAGAAGTAAGAAAGAAGTAAGAAAGAAGTAAGAAAGAAGTAAGAAGGAATGAAGAAAGAAGTAAGAAAGAAGTAAGAAAGAAGTAAGAAAGAAGTAAGAAAGGAAGAAGAAAGAAGTAAGAAAGAAGTAAGAAAGAAGTAAGAAAGAAGAAAGGAAGAAGAAAGAGAGAAGAATGTAGTAAGAAAGAAGTAAGAAAGAAGAAAGAAAGAACTAAGAAAGAAGAAAGAAAGAAGTAAGAAAGAAAGAAGAAAGAAGTAAGAAAGAAAGAAGAAAGAAGTATGAAAGAAGTAAGAAAGAAGAAAGAAATAAGTAGGAAAGAAGAAAGAAAGAAGTAAGAAAGAAGTAAGAAAGAAGAAAGAAAGAAGTAAGAAAGAAGTATGAAAGAAGTAAGAAAGAAGAAAAAAAGAAGTAAGAAAGAAGTAAGAAAGAAGTAAGAAAGAAGTAAGAAAGAAGTAAGAAGGAATGAAGAAAGAAGTAAGAAAGAAGTAAGAAAGAAGTAAGAAATAAGTAAGAAAGAAGTAAAAAAGAAAGAAGAAAGAAGTAAGAAAGAAGTAAGAAAGAAGTAAGAAAGAAGTAAGAAAGAAGAAAGAAAGAAGTAAGGAAGAAGTATGAAAGAAGTAAGAAAGAAGAAAAAAAGAAGTAAGAAAGAAGAAAGAAAGAAGAAAGAAAAAAGTAAGAAAGAAGTAAGAAAGAAGTAAGAAAGAAGTAAGAAAGAAGTAAGAAGGAATGAAGAAAGAAGTAAGAAAGAAGTAAGAAAGAAGGAAGAATGAAGAAAGAAAGAAGTAGGAAAGAAGAAAGAAAGAAGTAGGGAAGAAAGAAGAAAGAAGTAAGAAAGAAAGAAGAAAGAAGAAAGAAAGAAGTAAGAAAGAGGTAAGAAAGAAGTAAAAAGAAGTAAGAAAGAAGTAAGAAGGAATGAAGAAAGAAGTAAGAAAGAAGTAAGAAAGAAG
The DNA here is from genome assembly GCF_036013475.1 of Columba livia. NCBI lineage: Eukaryota > Metazoa > Chordata > Aves > Columbiformes > Columbidae > Columba > Columba livia. The sequence continues at coordinate 67,496 of NW_027043063.1, forward strand.
TAAGAAAGAAGTAAGAAAGAAGTAAGAAAGGAAGAAGAAAGAAAGAAGAATGAAGTAAGAAAGAAGTAAGAAAGAAGTAAGAAAGAAGTAAGAAAGAAGTAAGAAAGAAGTAAGAAAGAATTAAGAAAGAAAGAAGAAAGAAGTAAGAAAGAAGTAAGAAAGAAGTAAGAAAGAAGTAAGAAAGAAGAAAGAAAGAACTAAGAAAGAAGTAACAAAGAAGTATGAAAGAAGTAAGAAAGAAGTAAGAAAGAATTAAGAAAGAAGTAAGAAGGAATTAAGAAAGAAGTAAGAAAGAAGTAAGAAAGAAGTAAGAAAGAAGTAAGAAAGGAAGAAGAAAGAAAGAAGAATGAATTAAGAAAGAAGTAAGAAAGAAGAAAGAAAGAATTAAGAAAGAAGAAAGAAAGAAGTAAGAAAGAAGTAAGAAAGAAGTAAGAGAGAAGTTAGGAAGAAGTAAGAAAGAAGTAAGAAAGAAGTAAGAAAGAAAGAAGGAAGAAGTATGAAAGAAGTAAGAAAGAAGTAAGAAAGAAAGAAGAAAGAAGTAAGAAAGAAAGAAGGAAGAACTATGAAAGAAGTAAGAAAGAAGAAAGAAAGAAGTAAGAAAGAAGAAAGAAAGAAATAAGAAAGAAGTAGGAAAGAAAGAAGAAAGAAGTAAGAAAGAAACAAGAAAGAAGAAAGAAAGAAGTAAGAAAGAGGTAAGAAAGAAGTAAGAAAGAATTAAGAAAGAAGTAAGAAGGAATGAAGAAAGAAGTAAGAAAGAAGTAAGAAAGAAGAAAGAAAGAAGTAAGAAAGAATTATGAAAGAAGTAAGAAAGAAGAAAAAAAGAAGTAAGAAAGAAGTAAGAAAGAAGTAAGAAAGAAGTAAGAAAGAAAGAAGAAAGAAGAAAGAAAGAACAAAGAAGAAAGAAAGAAGTAAGTAAGAAGTAAGAAAGAAGTAAGAAAGAAGTAAGAAAGAAGTAAGAAGGAATGAAGAAAGAAGTAAGAAAGAAGTAAGAAAGAAGTAAGAAAGAAGTAAGAAAGAAGTAAGAAAGGAAGAAGAAAGAAGTAAGAAAGAAGTAAGAAAGAAGTAAGAAAGAAGAAAGGAAGAAGAAAGAAAGAAGAATGTAGTAAGAAAGAAGTAAGAAAGAAGAAAGAAAGAACTAAGAAAGAAGTAAGAAAGAAGTAAGAAAGAAGTAAGAAAGAAGTAAGAAAGAAGTAAGAAAGAAGTAAGAAAGAAGTTAGAAAGAAGTAAGAAAGAAGTTAGAAAGAAGTAGGAAAGAAGTAAGAAAGAAGTAAGAAAGAAAGAAGAAAGAAGTAAGAAAGAAGTAAGAAAGAAGTAAGAAAGAAAGAAGAAAGAAGTAAGAAAGAAGAAAGAAAGAAGTAAGAAAGAAGTAAGAAAGAAGAAAAAAGAAGTTAGAATGAAGTAAGAAAGAAGTAAGAAAGAAGTAAGAAAGAAGAAAGAAAGAAGTAAGAAAGAAGTAAGAAAGAATTAAGAAAGAAGTAAGAAAGAAAGAAGAAAGAAGTAAGAAAGAAGTAAGAAAGAAGTACGAAAGAATTATGAAAGAAGTAAGAAAGAAGAAAAAAAGAAGTAAGAAAGAAGTAAGAAATAAGTAAGAAAGAAGTAAGAAGGAATGAAGAAAGAAGTAAGAAATAAGTAAGAAAGAAGTAAGAAAGAAGTAAGAAAGAAGTAAGAAAGGAAGAAGAAAGAAGTAAGAAAGAAGTAAGAAAGAAGAACGGAAGAAGAAAGAAAGAAGAATGAAGTAAGAAAGAAGTAAGAAAGAAGAAAGAAAGAAGTAAGAAAGAAGAAAGAAAGAAGTAAGAAAGAAGTAAGAAAGAAGTAAGAAAGAAGTAAGAAAGAAGTAAGAAAGAAGTAAGAAAGAAGTTAGAAAGAAGTAAGAAAGAAGTAAGAAAGAAGTAGGAAAGAAGTAAGAAAGAAGTAAGAAAGAAAGAAGAAAGAAGTAAGAAAGAAGTAAGAAAGAAGTAAGAAAGAAAGAAGAAAGAAGTAAGAAAGAAGAAAGAAAGAAGTAAGAAAGAAGTAAGAAAGAAGTAAGAAAGAAGTAAGAAAGAAGAAAGAAAGAAGTAAGAAAGAAGTAAGAAAGAAGTAAGAAAGAAGTAAGAAAGAAAGAAGAAAGAAGTAAGAAAGAAGTAAGAAAGAAGTAAGAAAGAAGTAAGAAAGAAGTAAGAAAGAAGTAAGAAAGAAAGAAGAAAGAAGTAGGAAAGAAGAAAGAAAGAAGTAAGAAAGAAGTAGGGAAGAAAGAAGAAAGAAGAAAGAAAGAAGTAAGAAAGAGGTAAGAAAGAAGTAAAAAGAAGTAAGAAAGAAGTAAGAAGGAATGAAGAAAGAAGTAAGAAAGAAGTAAGAAAGAAGGCAGAAAGAAGAAAGAAAGAAGTAGGTAAGAAGAAAGAAAGAAGTAGGGAAGAAAGAAGAAAGAAGTAAGAAAGAAAGAAGAAAGAAGAAAGAAAGAAGTAAGAAAGAGGTAAGAAAGAAGTAAAAAGAAGTAAGAAAGAAGTATGAAAGAAGAAAGAAGTAAGAAAGAAGTAAGAAAGAAGTAAGAAGGAATTAAGAAAGAAGTAAGAAAGAAGTAAGAAAGAAGTAAGAAAGAAGTAAGAAAGGAAGAAGAAAGAAAGAAGAATGAAGTAAGAAAGAAGTAAGAAAGAAGAAAGAAAGAATTAAGAAAGAAGAAAGAAAGAAGTAAGAAAGAAGTAAGAAAGAAGTAAGAAAGAAGTTAGGAAGAAGTAAGAAAGAAGTAAGAAAGAAGTAAGAAAGACAGAAGTAAGAAAGAAGTAAGAAAGAAGTAAGAAAGAAAGAAGAAAGAAGTAAGAAAGAAAGAAGGAAGAAGTATGAAAGAAGTAAGAAAGAAGAAAGAAAGAAGTAAGAAAGAAGAAAGAAAGAAATAAGAAAGAAGTAGGAAAGAAAGAAGAAAGAAGTAAGAAAGAAAGAGGAAAGAAGAAAGAAAGAAGTAAGAAAGAATTAAGAAAGAAGTAAGAAGGAATGAAGAAAGAAGTAAGAAAGAAGTAAGAAAGAAGAAAGAAAGAAGTAAGAAAGAATTATGAAAGAAGTAAGAAAGAAGAAAAAAAGAAGTAAGAAAGAAGTAAGAAAGAAGTAAGAAAGAAGTAAGAAAGAAAGAAGAAAGAAGAAAGAAAGAGCAAAGAAGAAAGAAAGAAGTAAGAAAGAAGTAAGAAAGAAGTAAGAAAGAAGTAAGAAAGAAGTAAGAAAGAAGTAAGAAGGAATGAAGAAAGAAGTAAGAAAGAAGTAAGAAAGAAGTAAGAAAGAAGTAAGAAAGGAAGAAGAAAGAAGTAAGAAAGAAGTAAGAAAGAAGTAAGAAAGAAGAAAGGAAGAAGAAAGAGAGAAGAATGTAGTAAGAAAGAAGTAAGAAAGAAGAAAGAAAGAACTAAGAAAGAAGAAAGAAAGAAGTAAGAAAGAAAGAAGAAAGAAGTAAGAAAGAAAGAAGAAAGAAGTATGAAAGAAGTAAGAAAGAAGAAAGAAATAAGTAGGAAAGAAGAAAGAAAGAAGTAAGAAAGAAGTAAGAAAGAAGAAAGAAAGAAGTAAGAAAGAAGTATGAAAGAAGTAAGAAAGAAGAAAAAAAGAAGTAAGAAAGAAGTAAGAAAGAAGTAAGAAAGAAGTAAGAAAGAAGTAAGAAGGAATGAAGAAAGAAGTAAGAAAGAAGTAAGAAAGAAGTAAGAAATAAGTAAGAAAGAAGTAAAAAAGAAAGAAGAAAGAAGTAAGAAAGAAGTAAGAAAGAAGTAAGAAAGAAGAAAGAAAGAAGTAAGGAAGAAGTATGAAAGAAGTAAGAAAGAAGAAAAAAAGAAGTAAGAAAGAAGAAAGAAAGAAGAAAGAAAAAAGTAAGAAAGAAGTAAGAAAGAAGTAAGAAAGAAGTAAGAAAGAAGTAAGAAGGAATGAAGAAAGAAGTAAGAAAGAAGTAAGAAAGAAGGAAGAATGAAGAAAGAAAGAAGTAGGAAAGAAGAAAGAAAGAAGTAGGGAAGAAAGAAGAAAGAAGTAAGAAAGAAAGAAGAAAGAAGAAAGAAAGAAGTAAGAAAGAGGTAAGAAAGAAGTAAAAAGAAGTAAGAAAGAAGTAAGAAGGAATGAAGAAAGAAGTAAGAAAGAAGTAAGAAAGAAGTAAGAAAGAAGTAAGAAAGAAGTAAGAAAGAAGTAAGAAAGGAAGAAGAAAGAAAGAAGAATGAAGTAAGAAAGAAGTAAGAAAGAAGTAAGAAAGAAGTAAGAAAGAAGTAAGAAAGAAGTAAGAAAGAATTAAGAAAGAAAGAAGAAAGAAGTAAGAAAGAAGTAAGAAAGAAGTAAGAAAGAAGTAAGAAAGAAGAAAGAAAGAACTAAGAAAGAAGTAACAAAGAAGTATGAAAGAAGTAAGAAAGAAGTAAGAAAGAATTAAGAAAGAAGTAAGAAGGAATTAAGAAAGAAGTAAGAAAGAAGTAAGAAAGAAGTAAGAAAGAAGTAAGAAAGGAAGAAGAAAGAAAGAAGAATGAATTAAGAAAGAAGTAAGAAAGAAGAAAGAAAGAATTAAGAAAGAAGAAAGAAAGAAGTAAGAAAGAAGTAAGAAAGAAGTAAGAGAGAAGTTAGGAAGAAGTAAGAAAGAAGTAAGAAAGAAGTAAGAAAGAAAGAAGGAAGAAGTATGAAAGAAGTAAGAAAGAAGTAAGAAAGAAAGAAGAAAGAAGTAAGAAAGAAAGAAGGAAGAAGTATGAAAGAAGTAAGAAAGAAGAAAGAAAGAAGTAAGAAAGAAGAAAGAAAGAAATAAGAAAGAAGTAGGAAAGAAAGAAGAAAGAAGTAAGAAAGAAACAAGAAAGAAGAAAGAAAGAAGTAAGAAAGAGGTAAGAAAGAAGTAAGAAAGAATTAAGAAAGAAGTAAGAAGGAATGAAGAAAGAAGTAAGAAAGAAGTAAGAAAGAAGAAAGAAAGAAGTAAGAAAGAATTATGAAAGAAGTAAGAAAGAAGAAAAAAAGAAGTAAGAAAGAAGTAAGAAAGAAGTAAGAAAGAAGTAAGAAAGAAAGAAGAAAGAAGAAAGAAAGAACAAAGAAGAAAGAAAGAAGTAAGTAAGAAGTAAGAAAGAAGTAAGAAAGAAGTAAGAAAGAAGTAAGAAGGAATGAAGAAAGAAGTAAGAAAGAAGTAAGAAAGAAGTAAGAAAGAAGTAAGAAAGAAGTAAGAAAGGAAGAAGAAAGAAGTAAGAAAGAAGTAAGAAAGAAGTAAGAAAGAAGAAAGGAAGAAGAAAGAAAGAAGAATGTAGTAAGAAAGAAGTAAGAAAGAAGAAAGAAAGAACTAAGAAAGAAGTAAGAAAGAAGTAAGAAAGAAGTAAGAAAGAAGTAAGAAAGAAGTAAGAAAGAAGTAAGAAAGAAGTTAGAAAGAAGTAAGAAAGAAGTTAGAAAGAAGTAGGAAAGAAGTAAGAAAGAAGTAAGAAAGAAAGAAGAAAGAAGTAAGAAAGAAGTAAGAAAGAAGTAAGAAAGAAAGAAGAAAGAAGTAAGAAAGAAGAAAGAAAGAAGTAAGAAAGAAGTAAGAAAGAAGAAAAAAGAAGTTAGAATGAAGTAAGAAAGAAGTAAGAAAGAAGTAAGAAAGAAGAAAGAAAGAAGTAAGAAAGAAGTAAGAAAGAATTAAGAAAGAAGTAAGAAAGAAAGAAGAAAGAAGTAAGAAAGAAGTAAGAAAGAAGTAAGAAAGAAGTAAGAAAGAAGTAAGAAAGAAGTAAGAAAGAAAGAAGAAAGAAGTAAGAAAGAAAGAAGAAAGAAGTATGAAAGAAGTAAGAAAGAAGAAAGAAAGAAGTAGGAAAGAAGAAAGAAAGAAGTAAGAAAGAAGTAGGGAAGAAAGAAGAAAGAAGTAAGAAAGAAAGAAGAAAGAAGAAAGAAATTAGTAAGAAAGAGGTAAGAAAGAAGTAAAAAGAATTAAGAAAGAAGTAAGAAGGAATGAAGAAAGAAGTAATAAAGAAGTAAGAAAGAAGGAAGAAAGAAGAAAGAAAGAAGTAGGAAAGAAGAAAGAAAGAAGTAGGGAAGAAAGAAGAAAGAAGTAAGAAAGAAAGAAGAAAGAAGAAAGAAAGAAGTAAGAAAGAGGTAAGAAAGAAGTAAAAAGAAGTAAGAAAGAAGTAAGAAGGAATGAAGAAAGAAGTAAGAAAGAAGTAAGAAAGAAGTAAGAAAGAAGTAAGAAAGAAGTAAGAAAGAAGTAAGAAAGAAGTAAGAAAGAAGTAAGAAAGGAAGAAGAAAGAAAGAAGAATGAAGTAAGAAAGAAGTAAGAAAGAAGAAAGAAAGAAGTAAGAAAGAATTAAGAAAGAAGTAAGAAAGAAAGAAGAAAGAAGTAAGAAAGAAGTAAGAAAGAAGTAAGAAAGAAGTAAGAAAGAAGTAAGAAAGAAGTAAGAAAGGAAGAAGAAAGAAAGAAGAATGAAGTAAGAAAGAAGTAAAAAAGAAGAAAGAAAGAAGTAAGAAGGAAGTAAGAAAGAATTAAGAAAGAAGTAAGAAAGAAAGAAGAAAGAAGTAAGAAAGAAGTAAGAAAGAAGTAAGAAAGAAGTAAGAAAGAAGAAAGAAAGAAGAAAGAAAGAACTAAGAAAGAAGTAACAAAGAAGTAAGAAAGAAGTAAGAAAGAAGTAAGAAAGAAGTAAGAAAGAAGTAAGAAGGAATTAAGAAAGAAGTAAGAAAGAAGTAAGAAAGAAGTAAGAAAGAAGTAAGAAAGAAGTAAGAAAGAAGTAAGAAAGAAAGAAGAAAGAAGTAAGAAAGAAGTAAGAAAGAAGAAAAAAGAAGTTAGAATGAAGTAAGAAAGAAGTAAGAAAGAAGTAAGAAAGAAGAAAGAAAGAAGTAAGAAAGAATTAAGAAAGAATTAAGAAAGAAGTAAGAAAGAAAGAAGAAAGAAGTAAGAAAGAAGTAAGAAAGAAGTAAGAAAGAAGAAGGAAAGAAGAAAGAAAGAACTAAGAAAGAAGTAACAAAGAAGTAAGAAAGAAGTAAGAAGGAATGAAGAAAGAAGTAAGAAAGAAGTAAGAAAGAAGTAAGAAAGAAGTAAGAAAGAAGTAAGAAAGGAAGAAGAAAGAAAGAAGAATGAAGTAAGAAAGAAGTAAGAAAGAAGAAAGAAAGAATTAAGAAAGAAGAAAGAAAGAAGTAAGAAAGAAGTAAGAAAGAAGTAAGAAAGGAAGAAGAAAGAAAGAAGAATGAAGTAAGAAAGAAGTAAGAAAGGAAGAAGAAAGAAGTAAGAAAGAAGTAAGAAAGAAGTAAGGAAGAAAGAAGAAAGAAGTAAGAAAGAAGAAAGAAAGAAGTAAGAAAGAAGTAAGAAAGAAGAAAAAAGAAGTAAGAAAGAAGTAAGAAAGAAGTAAGAAAGAAGTAAGAAAGAAGTAAGAAAGAAGTAAGAAAGAAGTAAGAAAGAAGTAAGAAAGAAGTAAGAAAGAAAGAAATAAGAAAGAAGTAAGAAGGAAGTAAGAAAGAAGCAAGAAAGAAGTAAGAAAGAAGTAAGAAAGAAAGAAGAAAGAAGTAAGAAAGAAAGAAGAAAGAAGTATGAAAGAAGTAAGAGAGAAGAAAGAAAGAAGTAGGAAAGAAGAAAGAAAGAAGTAAGAAAGAAGTAGGAAAGAAATTAGAAAGAAGTAAGAAAGAAGTAAGAAAGAAGGAAGAAAGAAGTAAGAAAGAAGTAAGAAAGAAGAAAGAAAGAAGTAAGAAAGAAGTAAGAAAGAATTAAGAAAGAAGTAAGAAAGAAAGAAGAAAGAAGTAAGAAAGAAGTAAGAAAGAAGTAAGAAAGAAGAAAGAAAGAAGAAAGAAAGAACTAAGAAAGAAGTAACAAAGAAGTAAGAAAGAAGTAAGAAAGAAGTAAGAAAGAAAGAGGAAAGAAGTAAGAAAGAAAGAAGAAAGAAGTAAGAAAGAAGTAAGAAAGAAGGAAGAAAGAATAAAGAAAGAAGTAGGAAAGAAGAAAGAAAGAAGTAGGGAAGAAAGAAGAAAGAAGTAAGAAAGAAAGAAGAAAGAAGAAAGAAAGAAGTAAGAAAGAGGTAAGAAAGAAGTAAGAAAGAAGTAAGAAAGAAGTAAGAAGGAATGAAGAAAGAAGTAAGAAAGAAGTAAGAAAGAAGTAAGAAAGAAGTAAGAAAGAAGTAAGAAAGAAAGAAGAAAGAAGTAAGAAAGAAGTAAGAAAGAAGTAAGAAAGAAGTAAGAAAGAAGAAAGAAAGAAGTAACAAAGAATTAAGAAAGAAGTAAGAAAGAAGTAAGAAAGAAGTAAGAAAGAAGTAAGAAACAAGTAAGAAAGAAGTAAGAAAGAAGAAAGAAAGAAGAAAGAAGAAAGAAAGAAGTAAGAAAGAATTAAGAAAGAAGTAAGAAAGAAGTAAGAAAGAAGTAAGAAGGAATGAAGAAAGAAGTAAGAAAGAAGTAAGAAAGAAGTAAGAAAGAAGTAAGAAAGAAGTAAGAAAGGAAGAAGAAAGAAAGAAGAATGAAGTAAGAAAGAAGAAAGAAAGAAGTAAGAAAGAAGAAAGACAGAATTAAGAAAGAAGTAAGAAAGAAGTAAGAAAGAAGTAAGAAAGTAGTAGGAAAGAAGTAAGAAAGAAGTAAGAAAGAAAGAAGAAAGAAGTAAGAAAGAAGTAAGAAAGAAGTAAGGAAGAAAGAAGAAAGAAGTAAGAAAGAAGAAAGAAAGAAGTATGAAAGAAGGAAGAAAGAAGAAAGAAAGAAGTAAGAAAGAAAGAAGAAAGAAGTAAGAAAGAAAGAAGGAAGAAGTATGAAAGAAGTAAGAAAGAAGTAAGAAAGAAGTAAGAAAGAAGAAAGAAAGAAGTAAGAAAGAAGAAAGATAGAAGAAAGAAGTAAGAAAGAAGTAAGAAAGAAGTAAGAAGGAATGAAGAAAGAAGTAAGAAAGAAGTTAGAAAGAAGAAAGAAGTAAGAAAGAAATAAGAAAGAAGAAAGAAAGAAGTAAGAAAGAAGTAAGAAAGAAGTAAGAAAGAAGTAAGAAAGACAGAAGTAAGAAAGAAGTAAGAAAGAAGTAAGAAAGAAGTAAGAAAGAAAGAAGAAAGAAGTAAGAAAGAAAGAAGGAAGAAGTATGAAAGAAGTAAGAAAGAAGAAAGAAAGAAGTAAGAAAGAAGAAAGAAAGAAAGAAGAAAGAAGTAGGAAAGAAAGAAGAAAGAAGTAAGAAAGAAAGAAGAAAGAAGAAAGAAAGAAGTAAGAAAGAGGTAAGAAAGAAGTAAGAAAGAATTAAGAAAGAAGTAAGAAGGAATGAAGAAAGAAGTAAGAAAGAAGTAAGAAAGAAGAAAGAAAGAAGTACGAAAGAATTATGAAAGAAGTAAGAAAGAAGAAAAAAAGAAGTAAGAAAGAAGAAAGAGAGAACTAAGAAAGAAGAAAGAAAGAAGAAAGAAAGAAGTAAGAAAGAAGTAAGAAAGAAGTAAGAAAGAAGTAAGAAAGAAGTAAGAAAGAAAGAAGAAAGAAGTAAGAAAGAAGTAAGAAAGAAGTAAGAAAGAAAGAAGAAAGAAGTAAGAAAGAAGAAAGAAAGAAGTAAGAAAGAAGTAAGAAAGAAGAAAAAAGAAGTTAGAATGAATTAAGAAAGAAGTAAGAAAGAAGTAAGAAAGAAGAAAGAAAGAAGTAAGAAAGAAGTAAGAAAGAATTGAGAAAGAAGTAAGAAAGAAAGAAGAAAGAAGTAAGAAAGAAGTAAGAAAGAAGTAAGAAAGAAGTAAGAAAGAAGTAAGAAAGAAAGAAGAAAGAAGTAGGAAAGAAGAAAGAAAGAAGTAAGAAAGAAGTAGGGAAGAAAGAAGAAAGAAGAAAGAAAGAAGTAAGAAAGAGGTAAGAAAGAAGTAAAAAGAAGTAAGAAAGAAGTAAGAAGGAATGAAGAAAGAAGTAAGAAAGAAGTAAGAAAGAAGGAAGAAAGAAGAAAGAAAGAAGTAGGAAAGAAGAAAGAAAGAAGTAGGGAAGAAAGAAGATAGAAGTAAGAAAGAAAGAAGAAAGAAGAAAGAAAGAAGTAAGAAAGAGGTAAGAAAGAAGTAAAAAGAAGTAAGAAAGAAGTAAGAAGGAATGAAGAAAGAAGTAAGAAAGAAGTAAGAAAGAAGGAAGAAAGATGAAAGAAAGAAGTAGGAAAGAAGAAAGAAAGAAGTAGGGAAGAAAGAAGAAAGAAGTAAGAAAGAAAGAAGAAAGAAGAAAGAAAGAAGTAAGAAAGAGGTAAGAAAGAAGTAAAAAGAAGTAAGAAAGAAGTAAGAAGGAATGAAGAAAGAAGTAAGAAAGAAGTAAGAAAGAAGTAAGAAAGAAGTTAGAAAGAAGTAAGAAAGAAGTAAGAAAGAAGTAGGAAAGAAGTAAGAAAGAAGTAAGAAAGAAAAAAGAAAGAAGTAAGAAAGAAGTAAGAAAGAAGTAAGAAAGAAAGAAGAAAGAAGTAAGAAAGAAGAAAGAAAGAAGTAAGAAAGAAGTAAGAAAGAAGAAAAAAGAAGTTAGAATGAAGTAAGAAAGAAGTAAGAAAGAAGTAAGAAAGAAGAAAGAAAGAAGTAAGAAAGAAGTAAGAAAGAATTAAGAAAGAAGTAAGAAAGAAGTTAGAAAGAAGTAAGAAAGAAGTAAGAAAGAAGTAGGAAAGAAGTAAGAAAGAAGTAAGAAAGAAAAAAGAAAGAAGTAAGAAAGAAGTTAGAAAGAAATAAGAAAGAAGTATGAAAGAAGTAAGAAAGAAGAAAGAAAGAAGTAGGAAAGAAGAAAGAAAGAAGTAAGAAAGAAGTAGGGAAGAAAGAAGAAAGAAGTAAGAAAGAAGAAAGAAAGAAGTAAGAAAGAAGTATATAAGAAGTAAGAAAGAAGAAAAAAAGAAGTAAGAAAGAAGTAAGAAAGAAGTAAGAAATAAGTAAGAAAGAAGTAAGAAGGAATGAAGAAAGAAGTAAGAAAGAAGTAAGAAAGAAGTAAGAAAGAAGTAAGAAAGAAGTAAGAAAGAAAGAAGAAAGAAGTAAGAAAGAAGTAAGAAAGAAGTAAGAAAGAAGTAAGAAAGAAGAAAGAAAGAAGTAACAAAGAATTAAGAAAGAAGTAAGAAAGAAGTAAGAAAGAAGTAAGAAAGAAGAAAGAAAGAAGAAAGAAGAAAGAAAGAAGTAAGAAAGAATTAAGAAAGAAGTAAGAAAGAAGTAAGAAAGAAGTAAGAAGGAATGAAGAAAGAAGTAAGAAAGAAGTAAGAAAGAAGTAAGAAAGAAGTAAGAAAGAAGTTAGAAAGAAGTAAGAAAGAAGTAAGAAAGAAGTAGGAAAGAAGTAAGAAAGAAGTAAGAAAGAAAAAAGAAAGAAGTAAGAAAGAAGTAAGAAAGAAGTAAGAAAGAAAGAAGAAAGAAGTAAGAAAGAAGAAAGAAAGAAGTAAGAAAGAAGTAAGAAAGAAGAAAAAAGAAGTTAGAATGAAGTAAGAAAGAAGTAAGAAAGAAGTAAGAAAGAAGAAAGAAAGAAGTAAGAAAGAAGTAAGAAAGAATTAAGAAAGAAGTAAGAAAGAAGTTAGAAAGAAGTAAGAAAGAAGTAAGAAAGAAGTAGGAAAGAAGTAAGAAAGAAGTAAGAAAGAAAAAAGAAAGAAGTAAGAAAGAAGTTAGAAAGAAGTAAGAAAGAAGTATGAAAGAAGTAAGAAAGAAGAAAGAAAGAAGTAGGAAAGAAGAAAGAAAGAAGTAAGAAAGAAGTAGGGAAGAAAGAAGAAAGAAGTAAGAAAGAAGAAAGAAAGAAGTAAGAAAGAAGTATATAAGAAGTAAGAAAGAAGAAAAAAAGAAGTAAGAAAGAAGTAAGAAAGAAGTAAGAAATAAGTAAGAAAGAAGTAAGAAGGAATGAAGAAAGAAGTAAGAAAGAAGTAAGAAAGAAGTAAGAAAGAAGTAAGAAAGAAGTAAGAAAGAAAGAAGAAAGAAGTAAGAAAGAAGTAAGAAAGAAGTAAGAAAGAAGTAAGAAAGAAGAAAGAAAGAAGTAACAAAGAATTAAGAAAGAAGTAAGAAAGAAGTAAGAAAGAAGTAAGAAAGAAGTAAGAAAGAAGAAAGAAAGAAGAAAGAAGAAAGAAAGAAGTAAGAAAGAATTAAGAAAGAAGTAAGAAAGAAGTAAGAAAGAAGTAAGAAGGAATGAAGAAAGAAGTAAGAAAGAAGTAAGAAAGAAGTAAGAAAGAAAGAAATAAGAAAGAAGTAAGAAGGAAGTAAGAAAGAAGCAAGAAAGAAGTAAGAAAGAAGTAAGAAAGAAAGAAGAAAGAAGTAAGAAAGAAAGAAGAAAGAAGTATGAAAGAAGTAAGAGAGAAGAAAGAAAGAAGTAGGAAAGAAGAAAGAAAGAAGTAAGAAAGAAGTAGGAAAGAAATTAGAAAGAAGTAAGAAAGAAGTAAGAAAGAAGGAAGAAAGAAGTAAGAAAGAAGTAAGAAAGAAGAAAGAAAGAAGTAAGAAAGAAGTAAGAAAGAATTAAGAAAGAAGTAAGAAAGAAAGAAGAAAGAAGTAAGAAAGAAGTAAGAAAGAAGTAAGAAAGAAGAAAGAAAGAAGAAAGAAAGAACTAAGAAAGAAGTAACAAAGAAGTAAGAAAGAAGTAAGAAAGAAGTAAGAAAGAAAGAGGAAAGAAGTAAGAAAGAAAGAAGAAAGAAGTAAGAAAGAAGTAAGAAAGAAGGAAGAAAGAATAAAGAAAGAAGTAGGAAAGAAGAAAGAAAGAAGTAGGGAAGAAAGAAGAAAGAAGTAAGAAAGAAAGAAGAAAGAAGAAAGAAAGAAGTAAGAAAGAGGTAAGAAAGAAGTAAGAAAGAAGTAAGAAAGAAGTAAGAAGGAATGAAGAAAGAAGTAAGAAAGAAGTAAGAAAGAAGTAAGAAAGAAGTAAGAAAGAAGTAAGAAAGAAAGAAGAAAGAAGTAAGAAAGAAGTAAGAAAGAAGTAAGAAAGAAGTAAGAAAGAAGAAAGAAAGAAGTAACAAAGAATTAAGAAAGAAGTAAGAAAGAAGTAAGAAAGAAGTAAGAAAGAAGTAAGAAACAAGTAAGAAAGAAGTAAGAAAGAAGAAAGAAAGAAGAAAGAAGAAAGAAAGAAGTAAGAAAGAATTAAGAAAGAAGTAAGAAAGAAGTAAGAAAGAAGTAAGAAGGAATGAAGAAAGAAGTAAGAAAGAAGTAAGAAAGAAGTAAGAAAGAAGTAAGAAAGAAGTAAGAAAGGAAGAAGAAAGAAAGAAGAATGAAGTAAGAAAGAAGAAAGAAAGAAGTAAGAAAGAAGAAAGACAGAATTAAGAAAGAAGTAAGAAAGAAGTAAGAAAGAAGTAAGAAAGTAGTAGGAAAGAAGTAAGAAAGAAGTAAGAAAGAAAGAAGAAAGAAGTAAGAAAGAAGTAAGAAAGAAGTAAGGAAGAAAGAAGAAAGAAGTAAGAAAGAAGAAAGAAAGAAGTATGAAAGAAGGAAGAAAGAAGAAAGAAAGAAGTAAGAAAGAAAGAAGAAAGAAGTAAGAAAGAAAGAAGGAAGAAGTATGAAAGAAGTAAGAAAGAAGTAAGAAAGAAGTAAGAAAGAAGAAAGAAAGAAGTAAGAAGGAATGAAGAAAGAAGTAAGAAAGAAGTTAGAAAGAAGAAAGAAGTAAGAAAGAAATAAGAAAGAAGAAAGAAAGAAGTAAGAAAGAAGTAAGAAAGAAGTAAGAAAGAAGTAAGAAAGACAGAAGTAAGTAAGAAGTAAGAAAGAAGTAAGAAAGAAGTAAGAAAGAAAGAAGAAAGAAGTAAGAAAGAAAGAAGGAAGAAGTATGAAAGAAGTAAGAAAGAAGAAAGAAAGAAGTAAGAAAGAAGAAAGAAAGAAAGAAGAAAGAAGTAGGAAAGAAAGAAGAAAGAAGTAAGAAAGAAAGAAGAAAGAAGAAAGAAAGAAGTAAGAAAGAGGTAAGAAAGAAGTAAGAAAGAATTAAGAAAGAAGTAAGAAGGAATGAAGAAAGAAGTAAGAAAGAAGTAAGAAAGAAGAAAGAAAGAAGTACGAAAGAATTATGAAAGAAGTAAGAAAGAAGAAAAAAAGAAGTAAGAAAGAAGTAAGAAAGAAGAAAGAGAGAACTAAGAAAGAAGAAAGAAAGAAGAAAGAAAGAAGTAAGAAAGAAGTAAGAAAGAAGTAAGAAAGAAGTAAGAAAGAAGTAAGAAAGAAAGAAGAAAGAAGTAAGAAAGAAGTAAGAAAGAAGTAAGAAAGAAAGAAGAAAGAAGTAAAAAGAAGAAAGAAAGAAGTAAGAAAGAAGTAAGAAAGAAGAAAAAAGAAGTTAGAATGAATTAAGAAAGAAGTAAGAAAGAAGTAAGAAAGAAGAAAGAAAGAAGTAAGAAAGAAGTAAGAAAGAATTGAGAAAGAAGTAAGAAAGAAAGAAGAAAGAAGTAAGAAAGAAGTAAGAAAGAAGTAAGAAAGAAGTAAGAAAGAAGTAAGAAAGAAAGAAGAAAGAAGTAGGAAAGAAGAAAGAAAGAAGTAAGAAAGAAGTAGGGAAGAAAGAAGAAAGAAGAAAGAAAGAAGTAAGAAAGAGGTAAGAAAGAAGTAAAAAGAAGTAAGAAAGAAGTAAGAAGGAATGAAGAAAGAAGTAAGAAAGAAGTAAGAAAGAAGGAAGAAAGAAGAAAGAAAGAAGTAGGAAAGAAGAAAGAAAGAAGTAGGGAAGAAAGAAGATAGAAGTAAGAAAGAAAGAAGAAAGAAGAAAGAAAGAAGTAAGAAAGAGGTAAGAAAGAAGTAAAAAGAAGTAAGAAAGAAGTAAGAAGGAATGAAGAAAGAAGTAAGAAAGAAGTAAGAAAGAAGGAAGAAAGATGAAAGAAAGAAGTAGGAAAGAAGAAAGAAAGAAGTAGGGAAGAAAGAAGAAAGAAGTAAGAAAGAAAGAAGAAAGAAGAAAGAAAGAAGTAAGAAAGAGGTAAGAAAGAAGTAAAAAGAAGTAAGAAAGAAGTAAGAAGGAATGAAGAAAGAAGTAAGAAAGAAGTAAGAAAGAAGTAAGAAAGAAGTTAGAAAGAAGTAAGAAAGAAGTAAGAAAGAAGTAGGAAAGAAGTAAGAAAGAAGTAAGAAAGAAAAAAGAAAGAAGTAAGAAAGAAGTAAGAAAGAAGTAAGAAAGAAAGAAGAAAGAAGTAAGAAAGAAGAAAGAAAGAAGTAAGAAAGAAGTAAGAAAGAAGAAAAAAGAAGTTAGAATGAAGTAAGAAAGAAGTAAGAAAGAAGTAAGAAAGAAGAAAGAAAGAAGTAAGAAAGAAGTAAGAAAGAATTAAGAAAGAAGTAAGAAAGAAGTTAGAAAGAAGTAAGAAAGAAGTAAGAAAGAAGTAGGAAAGAAGTAAGAAAGAAGTAAGAAAGAAAAAAGAAAGAAGTAAGAAAGAAGTTAGAAAGAAGTAAGAAAGAAGTATGAAAGAAGTAAGAAAGAAGAAAGAAAGAAGTAGGAAAGAAGAAAGAAAGAAGTAAGAAAGAAGTAGGGAAGAAAGAAGAAAGAAGTAAGAAAGAAGAAAGAAAGAAGTAAGAAAGAAGTATATAAGAAGTAAGAAAGAAGAAAAAAAGAAGTAAGAAAGAAGTAAGAAAGAAGTAAGAAATAAGTAAGAAAGAAGTAAGAAGGAATGAAGAAAGAAGTAAGAAAGAAGTAAGAAAGAAGTAAGAAAGAAGTAAGAAAGAAAGAAGAAAGAAGTAAGAAAGAAGTAAGAAAGAAGTAAGAAAGAAGTAAGAAAGAAGAAAGAAAGAAGTAACAAAGAATTAAGAAAGAAGTAAGAAAGAAGTAAGAAAGAAGTAAGAAAGAAGTAAGAAAGAAGAAAGAAAGAAGAAAGAAGAAAGAAAGAAGTAAGAAAGAATTAAGAAAGAAGTAAGAAAGAAGTAAGAAAGAAGTAAGAAGGAATGAAGAAAGAAGTAAGAAAGAAGTAAGAAAGAAGTAAGAAAGAAGTAAGAAAGGAAGAAGAAAGAAAGAAGAATGAAGTAAGAAAGAAGTAAGAAAGAAGTAAGAAAGAAGTAAGGAAGAAAGAAGAAAGAAGTAAGAAAGAAGAAAGAAAGAAGTATGAAAGAAGGAAGAAAGAAGAAAGAAAGAAGTAAGAAAGAAAGAAGAAAGAAGAAAGAAAGAAGTAGGAAAGAAGAAAGAAAGAAGTAGGGAAGAAAGAAGAAAGAAGTAAGAAAGAAAGAAGAAAGAAGAAAGAAAGAAGTAAGAAAGAGGTAAGAAAGAAGTAAAAAGAAGTAAGAAAGAAGTAAGAAGGAATGAAGAAAGAAGTAAGAAAGAAGTAAGAAAGAAGTAAGAAAGAAGTAAGAAAGAAGTAAGAAAGAAGTAAGAAAGAAGTAAGAAAGAAGTAAGAAAGGAAGAAGAAAGAAAGAAGAATGAAGTAAGAAAGAAGTAAGAAAGAAGAAAGAAAGAAGTAAGAAAGAATTAAGAAAGAAGTAAGAAAGAAAGAAGAAAGAAGTAAGAAAGAAGTAAGAAAGAAGTAAGAAAGAAGTAAGAAAGAAGTAAGAAAGAAGTAAGAAAGGAAGAAGAAAGAAAGAAGAATGAAGTAAGAAAGAAGTAAAAAAGAAGAAAGAAAGAAGTAAGAAGGAAGTAAGAAAGAATTAAGAAAGAAGTAAGAAAGAAAGAAGAAAGAAGTAAGAAAGAAGTAAGAAAGAAGTAAGAAAGAAGTAAGAAAGAAGAAAGAAAGAAGAAAGAAAGAACTAAGAAAGAAGTAACAAAGAAGTAAGAAAGAAGTAAGAAAGAAGTAAGAAAGAAGTAAGAAAGAAGTAAGAAGGAATTAAGAAAGAAGTAAGAAAGAAGTAAGAAAGAAGTAAGAAAGAAGTAAGAAAGAAGTAAGAAAGAAGTAAGAAAGAAAGAAGAAAGAAGTAAGAAAGAAGTAAGAAAGAAGAAAAAAGAAGTTAGAATGAAGTAAGAAAGAAGTAAGAAAGAAGTAAGAAAGAAGAAAGAAAGAAGTAAGAAAGAATTAAGAAAGAATTAAGAAAGAAGTAAGAAAGAAAGAAGAAAGAAGTAAGAAAGAAGTAAGAAAGAAGTAAGAAAGAAGAAGGAAAGAAGAAAGAAAGAACTAAGAAAGAAGTAACAAAGAAGTAAGAAAGAAGTAAGAAGGAATGAAGAAAGAAGTAAGAAAGAAGTAAGAAAGAAGTAAGAAAGGAAGAAGAAAGAAAGAAGAATGAAGTAAGAAAGAAGTAAGAAAGAAGAAAGAAAGAATTAAGAAAGAAGAAAGAAAGAAGTAAGAAAGAAGTAAGAAAGAAGTAAGAAAGGAAGAAGAAAGAAAGAAGAATGAAGTAAGAAAGAAGTAAGAAAGGAAGAAGAAAGAAGTAAGAAAGAAGTAAGAAAGAAGTAAGGAAGAAAGAAGAAAGAAGTAAGAAAGAAGAAAGAAAGAAGTAAGAAAGAAGTAAGAAAGAAGAAAAAAGAAGTAAGAAAGAAGTAAGAAAGAAGTAAGAAAGAAGTAAGAAAGAAGTAAGAAAGAAGTAAGAAAGAAGTAAGAAAGAAGTAAGAAAGAAGTAAGAAAGAAAGAAATAAGAAAGAAGTAAGAAGGAAGTAAGAAAGAAGCAAGAAAGAAGTAAGAAAGAAGTAAGAAAGAAAGAAGAAAGAAGTAAGAAAGAAAGAAGAAAGAAGTATGAAAGAAGTAAGAGAGAAGAAAGAAAGAAGTAGGAAAGAAGAAAGAAAGAAGTAAGAAAGAAGTAGGAAAGAAATTAGAAAGAAGTAAGAAAGAAGTAAGAAAGAAGGAAGAAAGAAGTAAGAAAGAAGTAAGAAAGAAGAAAGAAAGAAGTAAGAAAGAAGTAAGAAAGAATTAAGAAAGAAGTAAGAAAGAAAGAAGAAAGAAGTAAGAAAGAAGTAAGAAAGAAGTAAGAAAGAAGAAAGAAAGAAGAAAGAAAGAACTAAGAAAGAAGTAACAAAGAAGTAAGAAAGAAGTAAGAAAGAAGTAAGAAAGAAAGAGGAAAGAAGTAAGAAAGAAAGAAGAAAGAAGTAAGAAAGAAGTAAGAAAGAAGGAAGAAAGAATAAAGAAAGAAGTAGGAAAGAAGAAAGAAAGAAGTAGGGAAGAAAGAAGAAAGAAGTAAGAAAGAAAGAAGAAAGAAGAAAGAAAGAAGTAAGAAAGAGGTAAGAAAGAAGTAAGAAAGAAGTAAGAAAGAAGTAAGAAGGAATGAAGAAAGAAGTAAGAAAGAAGTAAGAAAGAAGTAAGAAAGAAGTAAGAAAGAAGTAAGAAAGAAAGAAGAAAGAAGTAAGAAAGAAGTAAGAAAGAAGTAAGAAAGAAGTAAGAAAGAAGAAAGAAAGAAGTAACAAAGAATTAAGAAAGAAGTAAGAAAGAAGTAAGAAAGAAGTAAGAAAGAAGTAAGAAACAAGTAAGAAAGAAGTAAGAAAGAAGAAAGAAAGAAGAAAGAAGAAAGAAAGAAGTAAGAAAGAATTAAGAAAGAAGTAAGAAAGAAGTAAGAAAGAAGTAAGAAGGAATGAAGAAAGAAGTAAGAAAGAAGTAAGAAAGAAGTAAGAAAGAAGTAAGAAAGAAGTAAGAAAGGAAGAAGAAAGAAAGAAGAATGAAGTAAGAAAGAAGAAAGAAAGAAGTAAGAAAGAAGAAAGACAGAATTAAGAAAGAAGTAAGAAAGAAGTAAGAAAGAAGTAAGAAAGTAGTAGGAAAGAAGTAAGAAAGAAGTAAGAAAGAAAGAAGAAAGAAGTAAGAAAGAAGTAAGAAAGAAGTAAGGAAGAAAGAAGAAAGAAGTAAGAAAGAAGAAAGAAAGAAGTATGAAAGAAGGAAGAAAGAAGAAAGAAAGAAGTAAGAAAGAAAGAAGAAAGAAGTAAGAAAGAAAGAAGGAAGAAGTATGAAAGAAGTAAGAAAGAAGTAAGAAAGAAGTAAGAAATAAGAAAGAAAGAAGTAAGAAAGAAGAAAGATAGAAGAAAGAAGTAAGAAAGAAGTAAGAAAGAAGTAAGAAGGAATGAAGAAAGAGGTAAGAAAGAAGTTAGAAAGAAGAAAGAAGTAAGAAAGAAATAAGAAAGAAGAAAGAAAGAAGTAAGAAAGAAGTAAGAAAGAAGTAAGAAAGAAGTAAGAAAGACAGAAGTAAGAAAGAAGTAAGAAAGAAGTAAGAAAGAAGTAAGAAAGAAAGAAGAAAGAAGTAAGAAAGAAAGAAGGAAGAAGTATGAAAGAAGTAAGAAAGAAGAAAGAAAGAAGTAAGAAAGAAGAAAGAAAGAAAGAAGAAAGAAGTAGGAAAGAAAGAAGAAAGAAGTAAGAAAGAAAGAAGAAAGAAGAAAGAAAGAAGTAAGAAAGAGGTAAGAAAGAAGTAAGAAAGAATTAAGAAAGAAGTAAGAAGGAATGAAGAAAGAAGTAAGAAAGAAGTAAGAAAGAAGAAAGAAAGAAGTACGAAAGAATTATGAAAGAAGTAAGAAAGAAGAAAAAAAGAAGTAAGAAAGAAGTAAGAAAGAAGAAAGAGAGAACTAAGAAAGAAGAAAGAAAGAAGAAAGAAAGAAGTAAGAAAGAAGTAAGAAAGAAGTAAGAAAGAAGTAAGAAAGAAGTAAGAAAGAAAGAAGAAAGAAGTAAGAAAGAAGTAAGAAAGAAGTAAGAAAGAAAGAAGAAAGAAGTAAGAAAGAAGAAAGAAAGAAGTAAGAAAGAAGTAAGAAAGAAGAAAAAAGAAGTTAGAATGAATTAAGAAAGAAGTAAGAAAGAAGTAAGAAAGAAGAAAGAAAGAAGTAAGAAAGAAGTAAGAAAGAATTGAGAAAGAAGTAAGAAAGAAAGAAGAAAGAAGTAAGAAAGAAGTAAGAAAGAAGTAAGAAAGAAGTAAGAAAGAAGTAAGAAAGAAAGAAGAAAGAAGTAGGAAAGAAGAAAGAAAGAAGTAAGAAAGAAGTAGGGAAGAAAGAAGAAAGAAGAAAGAAAGAAGTAAGAAAGAGGTAAGAAAGAAGTAAAAAGAAGTAAGAAAGAAGTAAGAAGGAATGAAGAAAGAAGTAAGAAAGAAGTAAGAAAGAAGGAAGAAAGAAGAAAGAAAGAAGTAGGAAAGAAGAAAGAAAGAAGTAGGGAAGAAAGAAGATAGAAGTAAGAAAGAAAGAAGAAAGAAGAAAGAAAGAAGTAAGAAAGAGGTAAGAAAGAAGTAAAAAGAAGTAAGAAAGAAGTAAGAAGGAATGAAGAAAGAAGTAAGAAAGAAGTAAGAAAGAAGGAAGAAAGATGAAAGAAAGAAGTAGGAAAGAAGAAAGAAAGAAGTAGGGAAGAAAGAAGAAAGAAGTAAGAAAGAAAGAAGAAAGAAGAAAGAAAGAAGTAAGAAAGAGGTAAGAAAGAAGTAAAAAGAAGTAAGAAAGAAGTAAGAAGGAATGAAGAAAGAAGTAAGAAAGAAGTAAGAAAGAAGTAAGAAAGAAGTTAGAAAGAAGTAAGAAAGAAGTAAGAAAGAAGTAGGAAAGAAGTAAGAAAGAAGTAAGAAAGAAAAAAGAAAGAAGTAAGAAAGAAGTAAGAAAGAAGTAAGAAAGAAAGAAGAAAGAAGTAAGAAAGAAGAAAGAAAGAAGTAAGAAAGAAGTAAGAAAGAAGAAAAAAGAAGTTAGAATGAAGTAAGAAAGAAGTAAGAAAGAAGTAAGAAAGAAGAAAGAAAGAAGTAAGAAAGAAGTAAGAAAGAATTAAGAAAGAAGTAAGAAAGAAGTTAGAAAGAAGTAAGAAAGAAGTAAGAAAGAAGTAGGAAAGAAGTAAGAAAGAAGTAAGAAAGAAAAAAGAAAGAAGTAAGAAAGAAGTTAGAAAGAAGTAAGAAAGAAGTATGAAAGAAGTAAGAAAGAAGAAAGAAAGAAGTAGGAAAGAAGAAAGAAAGAAGTAAGAAAGAAGTAGGGAAGAAAGAAGAAAGAAGTAAGAAAGAAGAAAGAAAGAAGTAAGAAAGAAGTATATAAGAAGTAAGAAAGAAGAAAAAAAGAAGTAAGAAAGAAGTAAGAAAGAAGTAAGAAATAAGTAAGAAAGAAGTAAGAAGGAATGAAGAAAGAAGTAAGAAAGAAGTAAGAAAGAAGTAAGAAAGAAGTAAGAAAGAAGTAAGAAAGAAAGAAGAAAGAAGTAAGAAAGAAGTAAGAAAGAAGTAAGAAAGAAGTAAGAAAGAAGAAAGAAAGAAGTAACAAAGAATTAAGAAAGAAGTAAGAAAGAAGTAAGAAAGAAGTAAGAAAGAAGTAAGAAAGAAGAAAGAAAGAAGAAAGAAGAAAGAAAGAAGTAAGAAAGAATTAAGAAAGAAGTAAGAAAGAAGTAAGAAAGAAGTAAGAAGGAATGAAGAAAGAAGTAAGAAAGAAGTAAGAAAGAAGTAAGAAAGAAGTAAGAAAGGAAGAAGAAAGAAAGAAGAATGAAGTAAGAAAGAAGTAAGAAAGAAGTAAGAAAGAAGTAAGGAAGAAAGAAGAAAGAAGTAAGAAAGAAGAAAGAAAGAAGTATGAAAGAAGGAAGAAAGAAGAAAGAAAGAAGTAAGAAAGAAAGAAGAAAGAAGTAAGAAAGAAAGAAGGAAGAAGTATGAAAGAAGTAAGAAAGAAGTAAGAAAGAAGTAAGAAAGAAGAAAGAAAGAAGTAAGAAAGAAGAAAGATAGAAGAAAGAAGTAAGAAAGAAGTAAGAAAGAAGTAAGAAAGAAGTAAGAAAGAAGTAAGAAAGAAGTAAGAAGGAATGAAGAAAGAAGTAAGAAAGAGGTTAGAAAGAAGAAAGAAGTAAGAAAGAAATAAGAAAGAAGAAAGAAAGAAGTAAGAAAGAAGTAAGAAAGAAGTAAGAAAGAAGTAAGAAAGACAGAAGTAAGAAAGAAGTAAGAAAGAAGTAAGAAAGAAGTAAGAAAGAAAGAAGAAAGAAGTAAGAAAGAAAGAAGGAAGAAGTATGAAAGAAGTAAGAAAGAAGAAAGAAAGAAGTAAGAAAGAAGAAAGAAAGAAATAAGAAAGAAGTAGGAAAGAAAGAAGAAAGAAGTAAGAAAGAAAGAAGAAAGAAGAAAGAAAGAAGTAAGAAAGAGGTAAGAAAGAAGTAAGAAAGAATTAAGAAAGAAGTAAGAAGGAATGAAGAAAGAAGTAAGAAAGAAGTAAGAAAGAAGAAAGGAAGAAGTACGAAAGAATTATGAAAGAAGTAAGAAAGAAGAAAAAAAGAAGTAAGAAAGAAGTAAGAAATAAGTAAGAAAGAAGTAAAAAGGAATGAAGAAAGAAGTAAGAAAGAAGTAAGAAAGAAGTAAGAAAGAAGTAAGAAAGGAAGAAGAAAGAAGTAAGAAAGAAGTAAGAAAGAAGTAAGAAAGAAGAAAGGAAGAAGAAAGAAAGAAGAATGAATTAAGAAAGAAGTAAGAAAGAAGAAAGAAAGAACTAAGAAAGAAGAAAGAAAGAAGTAAGAAAGAAGTAAGAAAGAAGTAAGAAAGAAGTAAGAAAGAAGTAAGAAAGAAGTTAGAAAGAAGTAAGAAAGAAGTAGGAAAGAAGTAAGAAAGAAGTAAGAAAGAAAGAAGAAAGAAGTAAGAAAGAAGTAAGAAAGAAGTAAGAAAGAAAGAAGAAAGAAGTAAGGAAGAAGAAAGAAAGAAGTAAGAAAGAAGTAAGAAAGAAGAAAAAAGAAGTTAGAATGAATTAAGAAAGAAGTAAGAAAGAAGTAAGAAAGAAGAAAGAAAGAAGTAAGAAAGAAGTAAGAAAGAATTGAGAAAGAAGTAAGAAAGAAAGAAGAAAGAAGTAAGAAAGAAGTAAGTAAGAAGTAAGAAAGAAGTAAGAAAGAAGTAAGAAAGAAGTAAGAAAGAAAGAAGAAAGAAGTAGGAAAGAAGAAAGAAAGAAGTAAGAAAGAAGTAGGGAAGAAAGAAGAAAGAAGAAAGAAAGAAGTAAGAAAGAGGTAAGAAAGAAGTAAAAAGAAGTAAGAAAGAAGTAAGAAGGAATGAAGAAAGAAGTAAGAAAGAAGTAAGAAAGAAGGAAGAAAGAAGAAAGAAAGAAGTAGGAAAGAAGAAATAAAGAAGTAGGGAAGAAATAAGAAAGAAGTAAGAAAGAAAGAAGAAAGAAGAAAGAAAGAAGTAAGAAAGAGGTAAGAAAGAAGTAAGAAAGAAGTAAGAAAGAAGTAAGAAGGAATGAAGAAAGAAGTAAGAAAGAAGTAAGAAAGAAGGAAGAAAGAAGAAAGAAAGAAGTAGGAAAGAAGAAAGAAAGAAGTAGGGAAGAAAGAAGAAAGAAGTAATAAAGAAAGAAGAAAGAATAAAGAAGAAAGAAAGAAGTAAGAAAGAGGTAAGAAAGAAGTAAAAAGAAGTAAGAAAGAAGTAAGAAGGAATGAAGAAAGAAGTATGAAAGAAGTAAGAAAGAAGTAAGAAAGAAGTAAGAAAGAAGAAAGAAAGAAGTAAGAAAGAAGAAAGATAGAAGAAAGAAGTAAGAAAGAAGTAAGAAAGAAGTAAGAAAGAAGTAAGAAGGAATGAAGAAAGAAGTAAGAAAGAGGTTAGAAAGAAGAAAGAAGTAAGAAAGAAATAAGAAAGAAGAAAGAAAGAAGTAAGAAAGAAGTAAGAAAGAAGTAAGAAAGAAGTAAGAAAGACAGAAGTAAGAAAGAAGTAAGAAAGAAGTAAGAAAGAAGTAAGAAAGAAAGAAGAAAGAAGTAAGAAAGAAAGAAGGAAGAAGTATGAAAGAAGTAAGAAAGAAGAAAGAAAGAAGTAAGAAAGAAGAAAGAAAGAAATAAGAAAGAAGTAGGAAAGAAAGAAGAAAGAAGTAAGAAAGAAAGAAGAAAGAAGAAAGAAAGAAGTAAGAAAGAGGTAAGAAAGAAGTAAGAAAGAAGAAAGAAAGAAGAAACAAGTAAGAAAGAAGTAAGAAAGAAGTAAGAAAGAAGTAAGAAAGAAGTAAGAAAGAAAGAAATAAGAAAGAAGTAAGAAGGAAGTAAGAAAGAAGCAAGAAAGAAGTAAGAAAGAAGTAAGAAAGAAAGAAGAAAGAAGTAAGAAAGAAAGAAGAAAGAAGTATGAAAGAAGTAAGAAAGAAGAAAGAAAGAAGTAGGAAAGAAATTAGAAAAAAGTAAGAAAGAAGTAAGAAAGAAGGAAGAAAGAAGTAAGAAATAAGTAAGAAAGAAGTAAGAAAGAAAGAAGAAAGAAGTAATAAAGAAGTAAGAAAGAAGTAAGAAAGAAGTAAGAAAGAAGTAAATAAGAAGTATGAAAGAAGTAAGAAAGAAGTAAGAAGGCATGAAGAAAGAAGTAAGAAAGAAGTAAGAAAGAAGAAAGAAAGAAGAAAGAAAGAACTAAGAAAGAAGTAACAAAGAAGTAAGAAAGAAGTAAGAAAGAAGTAAGAAAGAAGTAAGAAAGAAGTAAGAAAGAAAGAGGAAAGAAGTAAGAAAGAAAGAAGAAAGAAGTATGAAAGAAGTAAGAAAGAAGAAAGAAAGAAGTAAGCAAGAAGAAAGAAAGAAGTAAGAAAGAAGGAGGAAAGAAAGAAGAAAGAAGTGAGAAAGAAAGAAGAAAGAAGAAAGAAAGAAGTAAGAAAGAGGTAAGAAAGAAGTAACAAAGAAGTAAGAAAGAAGTAAGAAGGAATGAAGAAAGAAGTAAGAAAGAAGTAAGAAAGAACTAAGAAAGAAGTAAGAAAGAAGTATGAAAGAAGTAAGAAAGAAGTAAGAAAGAAGTAAGAAAGAAGTAAGAAAGAACGAAGAAAGAAGTAAGAAAGAAGTAAGAAAGAAGTAAAAAAGAAGTAAGAAAGAAGTATGAAAGAAGTAAGAAAGAAGTATGAAAGAAGTAAGAAAGAAGAAAAAAAGAAGTAAGAAAGAAGTAAGAAAGTAGTAAGAAAGAAGTAAGAAAGAAGTAAGAAAGAAGTAAGAAGGAATGAAGAAAGAAGTAAGAAAGAAGTAAGAAAGAAGTAAGAAAGAAGTATGAAAGAAGTAAGAAAGAAGTAAGAAAGAAAGAAGAAAGAAGAAAGAAGTAAGAAAGAAGTAAGAAAGAAGAAAGAAAGAAGTAACAAATAATTATGAAAGAAGTAAGAAAGAAGAAAAAAAGAAGTAAGAAAGAATTAAGAAAGAAGAAAGAAAGAAGAAAGAAGAAAGAAAGAAGTAAGAAAGAATTAAGAAAGAAGTAAGAAAGAAGTAAGAAAGAAGTAAGAAAGAATTAAGAAAGAAGTAAGAAAGAAGTAAGATAGAAGTAAGTAAGAAAGAAGAGAGAAGAAAGAAAGAAGTAAGAAAGAAGTAAGAAAGAAGTAAGAAAGAAGTAAGAAGGCATGAAGAAAGAAGTAAGAAAGAAGTAAGAAAGAAGTAAGAAAGAAGTAAGAAAGAAGTAAGAAAGAAGTAAGAAAGAAGTAAGAAAGAAAGAAGAAAGAAGTAAGAAGGAAGTAAGAAAGAAGCAAGAAAGAAGTAAGAAAGAAGTAAGAAAGAAGAAAGAAAGAAGTAAGAAAGAAGTAAGAAAGAAGCAAGAAACAAGTAAGAAAGAAGTAAGAAAGAAGTAAGAAAGAATTAAGAAAGAAGTAAGAAAGAATTACGAAAGAAGAAAGAAGTAAAAGAGGTAAGAAAGAAAGAAGTAAGAAAGAAGTAAGAAAGAAGTAAGAAAGAAGTTAGAAAGAAGTAAGAAAGAAGTAAGAAAGAAGTAAGAAATCGGTAAGAAAGAAAGAAGAAAGAAGTAATAAAGAAGTGAGAAAGAAGTAAGAAAGAAGTAAGAAAGAAGAAAGAAATAAGAAAGAAAGAACTAAGAAAGAAGTAACAAAGAAGTAAGAAAGAAGTAAGAAAGAAGTAAGAAAGAAGTAAGAAAGAAGTAAGAAAGAAAGAAGAAAGAAGTAAGAAAGAAAGAAGAAAGAAGTATGAAAGAAGTAAGAAAGAAGAAAGAAAGAAGTAAGCAAGAAGAAAGAAAGAAGTAAGAAAGAAGGAGCAAAGAAAGAAAAAGAAGTGAGAAAGAAAGAAGAAAGAAGAAAGAAAGAAGTAAGAAAGAGGTAAGAAAGAAGTAACAAAGAAGTAAGAAAGAAGTAAGAAGGAATGAAGAAAGAAGTAAGAAAGAAGTAAGAAAGAAGTAAGAAAGAAGTAAGAAAGAAGTATGAAAGAAGTAAGAAAGAAGTAAGAAAGAAGTAAGAAAGAAGTAAGAAAGAACGAAGAAAGAAGTAAGAAAGAAGTAAGAAAGAAGTAAAAAAGAAGTAAGAAAGAAGAAATAAAGAAGTAAGAAAGAAGTATGAAAGAAGTAAGAAAGAAGAAAAAAAGAAGTAAGAAAGAAGTAAGAAAGTAGTAAGAAAGAAGTAAGAAAGAAGTAAGAAAGAAGTAAGAAGGAATGAAGAAAGAAGTAAGAAAGAAGTAAGAAAGAAGTAAGAAAGAAGAATGAAAGAAGTAAGAAAGAAGTAAGAAAGAAAGAAGAAAGAAGAAAGAAGTAAGAAAGAAGTAAGAAAGAAGAAAGAAAGAAGTAACAAAGAATTATGAAAGAAGTAAGAAAGAAGAAAAAAAGAAGTAAGAAAGAATTAAGAAAGAAGAAAGAAAGAAGAAAGAAGAAAGAAAGAAGTAAGAAAGAATTAAGAAAGAAGTAAGAAAGAAGTAAGAAAGAAGTAAGAAGGAATGAAGAAAGAAGTAAGAAAGAAGTAAGAAAGAAGTAAGAAAGAAGTAAGAAAGAAGTAAGAAAGAAGGAAGAAAGAAAGAAGAATGAAGTAAGAAAGAAGTAAGAAAGAAGTAAGAAAGAAGAAAGAAAGAATTAAGAAAGAAGAAAGAAAGAAGTAAGAAAGAAGTAAGAAAGAAGTAAGAAAGAAGAAAGAAGTAAGAAAGAAGTAAGAAAGAAGTAAGAAAGAAGTAAGAAAGAAGTAAGAAAGAAGTAAGAAAGAAGTTAGAAAGAAGTAAGAAAGAAGTAAGAAAGTAGTAGGAAAGAAGTAAGAAAGAAGTAAGAAAGAAGTAAGAAAGAATTACGAAAGAAGAAAGAACTAAGAAAGAAGTAAGAAAGGAAGAAGTAAGAAAGAAGAAAGAAGTAAGAAAGAAGAAAGAAAGAAGAAAGAAAGAAGTAAGAAAGAAGTAAGAAAGAAGTAAGAAAGAAGAAAGAAAGAAGTAAGAAAGAAGTAAGAAAGAAGCAAGAAACAAGTAAGAAAGAAGTAAGAAAGAAGTAAGAAAGAATTAAGAAAGAAGTAAGAAAGAATTACGAAAGAAGAAGTAAGAAAGAAGTAAGAAGGTATGAAGAAAGAAGTAAGAAAGAATGAAGAAAGAAGAAAGAAAGAAGTAAGAAATAAGAAAGAAAGAAGTAAGAAAGAAGAAAGAAAGAAGTAAGAAAGATGTAAGAAAGAAGCAAGAAACAAGTAAGAAAGAAGTAAGAAAGAAGTAAGAAAGTATTAAGAAAGAAGTAAGAAAGAATTACCAAAGAAGAAAGAAGTAAGAAAGAAGTAAGAAAGAAAGAAGTAAGAAAGAAGTAAGAAAGAAGTAAGAAAGAACTTAGAAAGAAGTAAGAAAGAAGTAAGAAAGAAGTAAGAAATCAGTAAGAAAGAAAGAAGAAAGAAGTAAGAAAGAAGTGAGAAAGAAGTAAGAAAGAAATAAGAAAAAAGAAAGAAAGAAGTAAGAAAGAAGTAAGAAAGAAAGAAGAAAGAAGTAAGAAAGAATTAAGAAAGACGTAAGAAAGAAGTAAGAAAGAAGAAAGAAAGAAGTAAGAAAGAAGTAAGAAAGAAGTAAGAAAGAAGTAAGAAAGAAGTAAGAAAGAAGTAAGAAAGAAAGAGGAAAGAAGTAAGAAAGAAGTAAGAAAGAAGTAAGAAAGAAGAAAGAAAGAAGTAAGAAAGAAGTAAGAAAGAAGTAAGATAGAAGTAGAGTAAGAAAGAAGAGAGAAGAAAGAAAGAAGTAAGAAAGAAGTAAGAAAGAAGTAAGAAAGAAGTAAGAAGGCATGAAGAAAGAAGTAAGAAAGAAGTTAGAAAGAAGTAAGAAAGAAGTAAGAAAGGAAGAAGAAAGAAGTAAGAAAGAAGTAAGAAAGAAGTAAGAAAGAAAGAAATAAGAAAGAAGTAAGAAGGAAGTAAGAAAGAAGCAAGAAAGAAGTAAGAAAGAAGTAAGAAAGAAAGAAGAAAGAAGTAAGAAAGAAAGAAGAAAGAAGTATGAAAGAAGTAAGAAAGTAGAAAGAAAGAAGTAGGAAAGAAGAAAGAAAGAAGTAAGAAAGAAGTAGGAAAGAAATTAGAAAGAAGTAAGAAAGAAGTAAGAAAGAAGGAAGAAAGAAGTAAGAAAGAATTAAGAAAGAAGTAAGAAAG
The DNA here is from genome assembly GCF_036013475.1 of Columba livia. Lineage (NCBI taxonomy): Eukaryota > Metazoa > Chordata > Aves > Columbiformes > Columbidae > Columba > Columba livia. The sequence continues at coordinate 95,237 of NW_027043063.1, forward strand.
AAAGAAGAAAGAAGTAAGAAAGAAGTAAGAAAGAAGTAAGAAAGAAGTAAGAAAGAAGTAAGAAAGAAGTATGAAAGAAGTAAGAAAGAAGAAAAAAAGAAGTAAGAAAGAAGTAAGAAAGAAGTAAGAAAGAAGTAAGAAAGAAGTAAGAAAGAAGTAAGAAAGAAGTAAGAAAGAAAGAAGAAAGAAGAAAGAAGTAAGAAAGAAGTAAGAAAGAATTAAGAAAGAAGTAAGAAAGAAGTAAGAAAGAAGTAAGAAGGCATGAAGAAAGAAGTAAGAAAGAAGTAAGAAAGAAGAAAGAAAGAAGAAAGAAAGAACTAAGAAAGAAGTAACAAAGAAGTAAGAAAGAAGTAGGAAAGAAGTAAGAAAGAAGTAAGAAAGAAGTAAGAAAGAAAGAGGAAAGAAGTAGGAAAGAAAGAAGAAAGAAGTATGAAAGAAGTAAGAAAGAAGAAAGAAAGAAGTAAGCAAGAAGAAAGAAAGAAGTAAGAAAGAAGGAGGAAAGAAAGAAGAAAGAAGTGAGAAAGAAAGAAGAAAGAAGAAAGAAAGAAGTAAGAAAGAGGTAAGAAAGAAGTAACAAAGAAGTAAGAAAGAAGTAAGAAGGAATGAAGAAAGAAGTAAGAAAGAAGTAAGAAAGAAGTAAGAAAGAAGTATGAAAGAAGTAAGAAAGAAGAAAAAAAGAAGTAAGAAAGAAGTAAGAAAGAAGTAAGAAAGAAGTAAGAAGGAATGAAGAAAGAAGTAAGAAAGAAGTAAGAAAGAAGTAAGAAAGAAGTATGAAGGAAGTAAGAAGAAGTAAGAAAGAAAGAAGAAAGAAGTAAGAAAGAAGTAAGAAAGAAGTAAGAAAGAAGAAAGAAAGAAGTAACAAAGAATTATGAAAGAAGTAAGAAAGAAGAAAAAAAGAAGTAAGAAAGAAGTAAGAAAGAAGTAAGAAAGAAGAAAGAAAGAAGAAAGAAGAAAGAAAGTATTAAGAAAGAAGAAAGAAAGAAGTAAGAAAGAAGTAAGAAAGAAGTAAGAAAGAAGTAAGAAAGAAGAAAGAAGTAAGAAAGAAGTAAGAAAGAAGTAAGAAAGAAGTAAGAAAGAAGTAAGAAAGAAGTTAGAAAGAAGTAAGAAAGAAGTAAGAAAGAAGTAAGAAAGAAGTAAGAAAGAAGTTAGAAAGAAGTAAGAAAGAAGTAAGAAAGTAGTAGGAAAGAAGTAAGAAAGAAGTAAGAAAGAAAGAAGAAATAAGTAAGAAAGAAGTAAGAAAGAAGAAAGGAAGAAAGAAGAAAGAAGTAAGAAAGAAGAAAGAAAGAAGAAAGAAAGAAGTAAGAAAGAAGTAAGAAAGAAGTAAGAAAGAAGAAAGAAAGAAGTAAGAAAGAAGTAAGAAAGAAGCAAGAAACAAGTAAGAAAGAAGTAAGAAAGAAGTAAGAAAGAATTAAGAAAGAAGTAAGAAAGAATTACGAAAGAAGAAAGAAGTAAGAAAGAAGTAAGAAATAAAGAAGTAAGAAAGAAGTAAGAAAGAAGTAAGAAAGAAGTTAGAAAGAAGTAAGAAAGAAGTAAGAAAGAAGTAAGAAATCAGTAAGAAAGAAAGAAGAAAGAAGTAAGAAAGAAGTGAGAAAGAAGTATGAAAGAAGTAAGAAAGAAGAAAGAAAGAAGTAAGAAAGAAGTAAGAAAGAAGTAAGAAAGAAGTAAGAAAGAAATAAGAAAAAAGAAAGAAAGAAGTAAGAAAGAAGTAAGAAAGAAAGAAGAAAGAAGTAAGAAAGAATTAAGAAAGAAGTAAGAAAGAAGTAAGAAAGAAGAAAGAAAGAAGTAAGAAAGAAGTAAGAAAGAAGTAAGAAAGAAGTAAGAAAGAAGTAAGAAAGAAGTAAGAAAGAAAGAGGAAAGAAGTAAGAAAGAAGTAAGAAAGAAGTAAGAAAGAAGAAAAAAGAAGTTAGAAAGAAGTAAGAAAGAAGTAAGAAAGAAGTAAGAAAGAAAGAAGAAAGAAGTAAGAAAAAAGTATGAAAGAAGTAAGAAAGAAGAAAGAAAGAAGTAAGAAAGAAGTAAGAAAGAAGTAAGATAGAAGTAAGTAAGAAAGAAGAGAGAAGAAAGAAAGAAGTAAGAAAGAAGTAAGAAAGAAGTAAGAAAGAAGTAAGAAGGCATGAAGAAAGAAGTAAGAAAGAAGTAAGAAAGAAGTAAGAAAGAAGTAAGAAAGAAAGAAGAAAGAAGTAAGAAAGAAGTAAGAAAGAAGTAAGAAAGAAGTAAGAAAGAAGTAAGAAAGAAGTAAGAAAGAAAGAAGAAAGAAGTAAGAAGGAAGTAAGAAAGAAGCAAGAAAGAAGTAAGAAAGAAGTAAGAAAGAAAGAAGAAAGAAGTAAGAAAGAAAGAAGAAAGAAGTATGAAAGAAGTAAGAAAGAAGAAAGAAAGAAGTAGGAAAGAAGAAAGAAAGAAGTAAGAAGGAAGTAGGAAAGAAATTAGAAAGAAGTAAGAAAGAAGTAAGAAAGAAGGAAGAAAGAAGTAAGAAAGAAGTATAAAGAAGTAAGAAAGAAAGAAGAAAGAAGTAAGAAAGAAGTAAGAAAGAAGTAAGAAAGAAGTATGAAAGAAGTAAGAAAGAAGTAAGAAAGAAGAAAGAAGTAAGAAAGAAGTAAGAAAGAAGTAAGAAAGAAGTAAGAAAGAAGTTAGAAAGAAGTAAGAAAGAAGTAAGAAAGAAGTAAGAAAGAAGTAAGAAAGAAGTTAGAAAGAAGTAAGAAAGAAGTAAGAAAGTAGTAGGAAAGAAGTAAGAAAGAAGTAAGAAAGAAAGAAGAAATAAGTAAGAAAGAAGTAAGAAAGAAGTAAGGAAGAAAGAAGAAAGAAGTAAGAAAGAAGAAAGAAAGAAGTATGAAAGAAGGAAGAAAGAAGAAAGAAAGAAGTAAGAAAGAAGTAAGAAAGAAGTAAGAAGGTATGAAGAAAGAAGTAAGAAAGAATGAAGAAAGAAGAAAGAAAGAAGTAAGAAAGAAGAAAGAAAGAAGTAAGAAAGAAGAAAGAAAGAAGTAAGAAAGAAGTAAGAAAAAAGCAAGAAACAAGTAAGAAAGAAGTAAGAAAGAAGTAAGAAAGAATTAAGAAAGAAGTAAGAAAGAATTACGAAAGAAGAAAGAAGTAAGAAAGAAGTAAGAAAGAAAGAAGTAAGAAAGAAGTAAGAAAGAAGTAAGAAAGAAGTTAGAAAGAAGTAAGAAAGAAGTAAGAAAGAAGTAAGAAATCAGTAAGAAAGAAAGAAGAAAGAAGTAAGAAAGAAGTGAGAAAGAAGTAAGAAAGAAGTAAGAAAGAAGAAAGAAAGAAGAAAGAAAGAACTAAGAAAGAAGTAACAAAGAAGTAAGAAAGAAGTAAGAAAGAAGTAAGAAAGAAGTAAGAAAGAAGTAAGAAAGAAAGAGGAAAGAAGTAAGAAAGAAAGAGGAAAGAAGTATGAAAGAAGTAAGAAAGAAGAAAGAAAGAAGTAAGCAAGAAGAAAGAAAGAAGTAAGAAAGAAGGAGCAAAGAAAGAAAAAGAAGTGAGAAAGAAAGAAGAAAGAAGAAAGAAAGAAGTAAGAAAGAGGTAAGAAAGAAGTAACAAAGAAGTAAGAAAGAAGTAAGAAGGAATGAAGAAAGAAGTAAGAAAGAAGTAAGAAAGAAGTAAGAAAGAAGTAAGAAAGAAGTATGAAAGAAGTAAGAAAGAAGTAAGAAAGAAGTAAGAAAGAAGTAAGAAAGAACGAAGAAAGAAGTAAGAAAGAAGTAAGAAAGAAGTAAAAAAGAAGTAAGAAAGAAGAAATAAAGAAGTAAGAAAGAAGTATGAAAGAAGTAAGAAAGAAGAAAAAAAGAAGTAAGAAAGAAGTAAGAAAGTAGTAAGAAAGAAGTAAGAAAGAAGTAAGAAAGAAGTAAGAAGGAATGAAGAAAGAAGTAAGAAAGAAGTAAGAAAGAAGTAAGAAAGAAGTATGAAAGAAGTAAGAAAGAAAGAAATAAGAAAGAAGTAAGAAGGAAGTAAGAAAGAAGCAAGAAAGAAGTAAGAATGAAGTAAGAAAGAAAGAAGAAAGAAGTAAGAAAGAAAGAAGAAAGAAGTATGAAAGAAGTAAGAAAGAAGAAAGAAAGAAGTAGGAAAGAAGAAAGAAAGAAGTAAGAAAGAAGTAGGAAAGAAATTAGAAAGAAGTAAGAAAGAAGTAAGAAAGAAGGAAGAAAGAAGTAAGAAAGAAGTAAGAAAGAAGTAAGAAAGAAGTAAGAAAGAAGTAAGAAAGAAGGAAGAAAGAAGTAAGAAAGAAGTAAGAAAGAAGAAAGAAAGAAGAAAGAAAGAACTAAGAAAGAAGTAACAAAGAAGTAAGAAAGAAGTAAGAAAGAAGTAAGAAAGAAGTAAGAAAGAAGTAAGAAAGAAAGAGGAAAGAAGTAAGAAAGAAAGAAGAAAGAAGTATGAAAGAAGTAAGAAAGAAGAAAGAAAGAAGTAAGCAAGAAGAAAGAAAGAAGTAAGAAAGAAGGAGGAAAGAAAGAAGAAAGAAGTGAGAAAGAAAGAAGAAAGAAGAAAGAAAGAAGAAAGAAAGAGGTAAGAAAGAAGTAACAAAGAAGTAAGAAAGAAGTAAGAAGGAATGAAGAAAGAAGTAAGAAAGAAGTAAGAAAGAACTAAGAAAGAAGTAAGAAAGAAGTATGAAAGAAGTAAGAAAGAAGTAAGAAAGAAGTAACAAAGAATTATGAAAGAAGTAAGAAAGAAGAAAAAAAAGAAGTAAGAAAGAAGTAAGAAAGAAGAAAGAAAGAAGAAAGAAGGAAGAAAGAAGTAAGAAAGAATTAAGAAAGAAGTAAGAAAGAAGTAAGAAAGAAGTAAGAAGGAATGAAGAAAGAAGTAAGAAAGAAGTAAGAAAGAAGTAAGAAAGGAAGAAGAAAGAAAGAAGAATGAAGTAAGAAAGAAGTAAGAAAGAAGTAAGAAAGAAGAAAGAAAGAACTAAGAAAGAAGAAAGAAAGAAGTAAGAAAGAAGTAAGAAAGAAGTAAGAAAGAAGTAAGAAAGAAGAAAGAAGTAAGAAAGAAGTAAGAAAGAAGTAAGAAAGAAGTAAGAAGAAGTAAGAAAGAAGTTAGAAAGAAGTAAGAAAGAAGTAAGAAAGAAGTAAGAAAGAAGTAAGAAAGAAGTTAGAAAGAAGTAAGAAGGAAGTAAGAAAGTAGTAGGAAAGAAGTAAGAAAGAAGTAAGAAAGAAAGAAGAAATAAGTAAGAAAGAAGTAAGAAAGAAGTAAGGAAGAAAGAAGAAAGAAGTAAGAAAGAAGAAAGAAAGAAGAAAGAAAGAAGTAAGAAAGAAGTAAGAAAGAAGTAAGAAAGAAGTAAGAAAGAAGTAAGAAAGAAGAAAGAAAGAAGTAAGAAAGAAGTAAGAAAGAAGCAAGAAACAAGTAAGAAAGAAGTAAGAAAGAAGTAAGAAAGAATTAAGAAAGAACTAAGAAAGAATTACGAAAGAAGAAAGAAGTAAGAAAGAAGTAAGAAAGAAAGAATTAAGAAAGAAGTAAGAAAGAAGTAAGAAAGAAGTTAGAAAGAAGTAAGAAAGAAGTAAGAAAGAAGTAAGAAATCAGTAAGAAAGAAAGAAGAAAGAAGTAAGAAAGAAGTGAGAAAGAAGTATGAAAGAAGTAAGAAAGAAGAAAGAAAGAAGTAAGAAAGAAGTAAGAAAGAAGTAAGAAAGAAGTAAGAAAGAAGTAAGAAAGAAGAAAAAAGAAGTTAGAAAGAAGTAAGAAAGAAGTAAGAAAGAAGTAAGAAAGAAAGAAGAAAGAAGTAAGAAAGAAGTATGAAAGAAGTAAGAAAGAAGAAAGAAAGAAGTAAGAAAGAAGTAAGAAAGAAGTAAGATAGAAGTAAGTAAGAAAGAAGAGAGAAGAAAGAAGTAAGAAAGAAGTAAGAAAGAAGTAAGAAAGAAGTAAGAAGGCATGAAGAAAGAAGTAAGAAAGAAGTAAGAAAGAAGTAAGAAAGAAGTAAGAAAGAAAGAAGAAAGAAGTAAGAAAGAAGTAAGAAAGAAGTAAGAAAGAAGTAAGAAAGAAGTAAGAAAGAAGTAAGAAAGAAGTAAGAAAGAAAGAAGAAAGAAGTAAGAAGGAAGTAAGAAAGAAGCAAGAAAGAAGTAAGAAAGAAGTAAGAAAGAAGAAAGAAAGAAGTAAGAAAGAAGTAAGAAAGAAGCAAGAAACAAGTAAGAAAGAAGTAAGAAAGAAGTAAGAAAGAATTAAGAAAGAAGTAAGAAAGAATTACGAAAGAAGAAAGAAGTAAGAAAGAAGTAAGAAAGAAAGAAGTAAGAAAGAAGTAAGAAAGAAGTAAGAAAGAAGTTAGAAAGAAGTAAGAAAGAAGTAAGAAAGAAGTAAGAAATCGGTAAGAAAGAAAGAAGAAAGAAGTAAGAAAGAAGTGAGAAAGAAGTAAGAAAGAAGTAAGAAAGAAGAAAGAAATAAGAAAGAAAGAACTAAGAAAGAAGTAACAAAGAAGTAAGAAAGAAGTAAGAAAGAAGTAAGAAAGAAGTAAGAAAGAAGTAAGAAAGAAAGAGGAAAGAAGTAAGAAAGAAAGAAGAAAGAAATATGAAAGAAGTAAGAAAGAAGAAAGAAAGAAGTAAGCAAGAAGAAAGAAAGAAGTAAGAAAGAAGGAGCAAAGAAAGAAAAAGAAGTGAGAAAGAAAGAAGAAAGAAGAAAGAAAGAAGTAAGAAAGAGGTAAGAAAGAAGTAACAAAGAAGTAAGAAAGAAGTAAGAAGGAATGAAGAAAGAAGTAAGAAAGAAGTAAGAAAGAAGTAAGAAAGAAGTAAGAAAGAAGTATGAAAGAAGTAAGAAAGAAGTAAGAAAGAAGTAAGAAAGAAGTAAGAAAGAACGAAGAAAGAAGTAAGAAAGAAGTAAGAAAGAAGTAAAAAAGAAGTAAGAAAGAAGAAATAAAGAAGTAAGAAAGAAGTATGAAAGAAGTAAGAAAGAAGAAAAAAAGAAGTAAGAAAGAAGTAAGAAAGTAGTAAGAAAGAAGTAAGAAAGAAGTAAGAAAGAAGTAAGAAGGAATGAAGAAAGAAGTAAGAAAGAAGTAAGAAAGAAGTAAGAAAGAAGTATGAAAGAAGTAAGAAAGAAGTAAGAAAGAAAGAAGAAAGAAGAAAGAAGTAAGAAAGAAGTAAGAAAGAAGAAAGAAAGAAGTAACAAATAATTATGAAAGAAGTAAGAAAGAAGAAAAAAAGAAGTAAGAAAGAATTAAGAAAGAAGAAAGAAAGAAGAAAGAAGAAAGAAAGAAGTAAGAAAGAATTAAGAAAGAAGTAAGAAAGAAGTAAGAAAGAAGTAAGAAAGAATTAAGAAAGAAGTAAGAAAGAAGTAAGATAGAAGTAAGTAAGAAAGAAGAGAGAAGAAAGAAAGAAGTAAGAAAGAAGTAAGAAAGAAGTAAGAAAGAAGTAAGAAGGCATGAAGAAAGAAGTAAGAAAGAAGTAAGAAAGAAGTAAGAAAGAAGTAAGAAAGAAAGAAGAAAGAAGTAAGAAAGAAGTAAGAAAGAAGTAAGAAAGAAGTAAGAAAGAAGTAAGAAAGAAGTAAGAAAGAAGTAAGAAAGAAAGAAGAAAGAAGTAAGAAGGAAGTAAGAAAGAAGCAAGAAAGAAGTAAGAAAGAAGTAAGAAAGAAGAAAGAAAGAAGTAAGAAAGAAGTAAGAAAGAAGCAAGAAACAAGTAAGAAAGAAGTAAGAAAGAAGTAAGAAAGAATTAAGAAAGAAGTAAGAAAGAATTACGAAAGAAGAAAGAAGTAAGAAAGAAGTAAGAAAGAAAGAAGTAAGAAAGAAGTAAGAAAGAAGTAAGAAAGAAGTTAGAAAGAAGTAAGAAAGAAGTAAGAAAGAAGTAAGAAATCGGTAAGAAAGAAAGAAGAAAGAAGTAAGAAAGAAGTGAGAAAGAAGTAAGAAAGAAGTAAGAAAGAAGAAAGAAATAAGAAAGAAAGAACTAAGAAAGAAGTAACAAAGAAGTAAGAAAGAAGTAAGAAAGAAGTAAGAAAGAAGTAAGAAAGAAGTAAGAAAGAAAGAAGAAAGAAGTAAGAAAGAAAGAAGAAAGAAGTATGAAAGAAGTAAGAAAGAAGAAAGAAAGAAGTAAGCAAGAAGAAAGAAAGAAGTAAGAAAGAAGGAGCAAAGAAAGAAAAAGAAGTGAGAAAGAAAGAAGAAAGAAGAAAGAAAGAAGTAAGAAAGAGGTAAGAAAGAAGTAACAAAGAAGTAAGAAAGAAGTAAGAAGGAATGAAGAAAGAAGTAAGAAAGAAGTAAGAAAGAAGTAAGAAAGAAGTAAGAAAGAAGTATGAAAGAAGTAAGAAAGAAGTAAGAAAGAAGTAAGAAAGAAGTAAGAAAGAACGAAGAAAGAAGTAAGAAAGAAGTAAGAAAGAAGTAAAAAAGAAGTAAGAAAGAAGAAATAAAGAAGTAAGAAAGAAGTATGAAAGAAGTAAGAAAGAAGAAAAAAAGAAGTAAGAAAGAAGTAAGAAAGTAGTAAGAAAGAAGTAAGAAAGAAGTAAGAAAGAAGTAAGAAGTAATGAAGAAAGAAGTAAGAAAGAAGTAAGAAAGAAGTAAGAAAGAAGTATGAAAGAAGTAAGAAAGAAGTAAGAAAGAAAGAAGAAAGAAGAAAGAAGTAAGAAAGAAGTAAGAAAGAAGAAAGAAAGAAGTAACAAAGAATTATGAAAGAAGTAAGAAAGAAGAAAAAAAGAAGTAAGAAAGAATTAAGAAAGAAGAAAGAAAGAAGAAAGAAGAAAGAAAGAAGTAAGAAAGAATTAAGAAAGAAGTAAGAAAGAAGTAAGAAAGAAGTAAGAAGGAATGAAGAAAGAAGTAAGAAAGAAGTAAGAAAGAAGTAAGAAAGAAGTAAGAAAGAAGTAAGAAAGAAGGAAGAAAGAAAGAAGAATGAAGTAAGAAAGAAGTAAGAAAGAAGTAAGAAAGAAGAAAGAAAGAATTAAGAAAGAAGAAAGAAAGAAGTAAGAAAGAAGTAAGAAAGAAGTAAGAAAGAAGAAAGAAGTAAGAAAGAAGTAAGAAAGAAGTAAGAAAGAAGTAAGAAAGAAGTAAGAAAGAAGTAAGAAAGAAGTTAGAAAGAAGTAAGAAAGAAGTAAGAAAGTAGTAGGAAAGAAGTAAGAAAGAAGTAAGAAAGAAGTAAGAAAGAATTACGAAAGAAGAAAGAACTAAGAAAGAAGTAAGAAAGGAAGAAGTAAGAAAGAAGAAAGAAGTAAGAAAGAAGAAAGAAAGAAGAAAGAAAGAAGTAAGAAAGAAGTAAGAAAGAAGTAAGAAAGAAGAAAGAAAGAAGTAAGAAAGAAGTAAGAAAGAAGCAAGAAACAAGTAAGAAAGAAGTAAGAAAGAAGTAAGAAAGAATTAAGAAAGAAAGAAGTAGGAAAGAAGAAAGAAAGAAGTAAGAAGGAAGTAGGAAAGAAATTAGAAAGAAGTAAGAAAGAAGTAAGAAAGAAGGAAGAAAGAAGTAAGAAAGAAGTATAAAGAAGTAAGAAAGAAAGAAGAAAGAAGTAAGAAAGAAGTAAGAAAGAAGTAAGAAAGAAGTATGAAAGAAGTAAGAAAGAAGTAAGAAAGAAGAAAGAAGTAAGAAAGAAGTAAGAAAGAAGTAAGAAAGAAGTAAGAAAGAAGTTAGAAAGAAGTAAGAAAGAAGTAAGAAAGAAGTAAGAAAGAAGTAAGAAAGAAGTTAGAAAGAAGTAAGAAAGAAGTAAGAAAGTAGTAGGAAAGAAGTAAGAAAGAAGTAAGAAAGAAAGAAGAAATAAGTAAGAAAGAAGTAAGAAAGAAGTAAGGAAGAAAGAAGAAAGAAGTAAGAAAGAAGAAAGAAAGAAGTATGAAAGAAGGAAGAAAGAAGAAAGAAAGAAGTAAGAAAGAAGTAAGAAAGAAGTAAGAAGGTATGAAGAAAGAAGTAAGAAAGAATGAAGAAAGAAGAAAGAAAGAAGTAAGAAAGAAGAAAGAAAGAAGTAAGAAAGAAGAAAGAAAGAAGTAAGAAAGAAGTAAGAAAAAAGCAAGAAACAAGTAAGAAAGAAGTAAGAAAGAAGTAAGAAAGAATTAAGAAAGAAGTAAGAAAGAATTACGAAAGAAGAAAGAAGTAAGAAAGAAGTAAGAAAGAAAGAAGTAAGAAAGAAGTAAGAAAGAAGTAAGAAAGAAGTTAGATAGAAGTAAGAAAGAAGTAAGAAAGAAGTAAGAAATCAGTAAGAAAGAAAGAAGAAAGAAGTAAGAAAGAAGTGAGAAAGAAGTAAGAAAGAAGTAAGAAAGAAGAAAGAAAGAAGAAAGAAAGAACTAAGAAAGAAGTAACAAAGAAGTAAGAAAGAAGTAAGAAAGAAGTAAGAAAGAAGTAAGAAAGAAGTAAGAAAGAAAGAGGAAAGAAGTAAGAAAGAAAGAGGAAAGAAGTATGAAAGAAGTAAGAAAGAAGAAAGAAAGAAGTAAGCAAGAAGAAAGAAAGAAGTAAGAAAGAAGGAGCAAAGAAAGAAAAAGAAGTGAGAAAGAAAGAAGAAAGAAGAAAGAAAGAAGTAAGAAAGAGGTAAGAAAGAAGTAACAAAGAAGTAAGAAAGAAGTAAGAAGGAATGAAGAAAGAAGTAAGAAAGAAGTAAGAAAGAAGTAAGAAAGAAGTAAGAAAGAAGTATGAAAGAAGTAAGAAAGAAGTAAGAAAGAAGTAAGAAAGAAGTAAGAAAGAACGAAGAAAGAAGTAAGAAAGAAGTAAGAAAGAAGTAAAAAAGAAGTAAGAAAGAAGAAATAAAGAAGTAAGAAAGAAGTATGAAAGAAGTAAGAAAGAAGAAAAAAAGAAGTAAGAAAGAAGTAAGAAAGTAGTAAGAAAGAAGTAAGAAAGAAGTAAGAAAGAAGTAAGAAGGAATGAAGAAAGAAGTAAGAAAGAAGTAAGAAAGAAGTAAGAAAGAAGTATGAAAGAAGTAAGAAAGAAAGAAATAAGAAAGAAGTAAGAAGGAAGTAAGAAAGAAGCAAGAAAGAAGTAAGAATGAAGTAAGAAAGAAAGAAGAAAGAAGTAAGAAAGAAAGAAGAAAGAAGTATGAAAGAAGTAAGAAAGAAGAAAGAAAGAAGTAGGAAAGAAGAAAGAAAGAAGTAAGAAAGAAGTAGGAAAGAAATTAGAAGGAAGTAAGAAAGAAGTAAGAAAGAAGGAAGAAAGAAGTAAGAAAGAAGTAAGAAAGAAGTAAGAAAGAAGTAAGAAAGAAGTAAGAAAGAAGGAAGAAAGAAGTAAGAAAGAAGTAAGAAAGAAGAAAGAAAGAAGAAAGAAAGAACTAAGAAAGAAGTAACAAAGAAGTAAGAAAGAAGTAAGAAAGAAGTAAGAAAGAAGTAAGAAAGAAGTAAGAAAGAAAGAGGAAAGAAGTAAGAAAGAAAGAAGAAAGAAGTATGAAAGAAGTAAGAAAGAAGAAAGAAAGAAGTAAGCAAGAAGAAAGAAAGAAGTAAGAAAGAAGGAGGAAAGAAAGAAGAAAGAAGTGAGAAAGAAAGAAGAAAGAAGAAAGAAAGAAGAAAGAAAGAGGTAAGAAAGAAGTAACAAAGAAGTAAGAAAGAAGTAAGAAGGAATGAAGAAAGAAGTAAGAAAGAAGTAAGAAAGAACTAAGAAAGAAGTAAGAAAGAAGTATGAAAGAAGTAAGAAAGAAGTAAGAAAGAAGTAACAAAGAATTATGAAAGAAGTAAGAAAGAAGAAAAAAAAGAAGTAAGAAAGAAGTAAGAAAGAAGAAAGAAAGAAGAAAGAAGGAAGAAAGAAGTAAGAAAGAATTAAGAAAGAAGTAAGAAAGAAGTAAGAAAGAAGTAAGAAGGAATGAAGAAAGAAGTAAGAAAGAAGTAAGAAAGAAGTAAGAAAGGAAGAAGAAAGAAAGAAGAATGAAGTAAGAAAGAAGTAAGAAAGAAGTAAGAAAGAAGAAAGAAAGAACTAAGAAAGAAGAAAGAAAGAAGTAAGAAAGAAGTAAGAAAGAAGTAAGAAAGAAGTAAGAAAGAAGAAAGAAGTAAGAAAGAAGTAAGAAAGAAGTAAGAAAGAAGTAAGAAGAAGTAAGAAAGAAGTTAGAAAGAAGTAAGAAAGAAGTAAGAAAGAAGTAAGAAAGAAGTAAGAAAGAAGTTAGAAAGAAGTAAGAAGGAAGTAAGAAAGTAGTAGGAAAGAAGTAAGAAAGAAGTAAGAAAGAAAGAAGAAATAAGTAAGAAAGAAGTAAGAAAGAAGTAAGGAAGAAAGAAGAAAGAAGTAAGAAAGAAGAAAGAAAGAAGAAAGAAAGAAGTAAGAAAGAAGTAAGAAAGAAGTAAGAAAGAAGAAAGAAAGAAGTAAGAAAGAAGTAAGAAAGAAGCAAGAAACAAGTAAGAAAGAAGTAAGAAAGAAGTAAGAAAGAATTAAGAAAGAACTAAGAAAGAATTACGAAAGAAGAAAGAAGTAAGAAAGAAGTAAGAAAGAAAGAATTAAGAAAGAAGTAAGAAAGAAGTAAGAAAGAAGTTAGAAAGAAGTAAGAAAGAAGTAAGAAAGAAGTAAGAAATCAGTAAGAAAGAAAGAAGAAAGAAGTAAGAAAGAAGTGAGAAAGAAGTATGAAAGAAGTAAGAAAGAAGAAAGAAAGAAGTAAGAAAGAAGTAAGAAAGAAGTAAGAAAGAAGTAAGAAAGAAGTAAGAAAGAAGAAAAAAGAAGTTAGAAAGAAGTAAGAAAGAAGTAAGAAAGAAGTAAGAAAGAAAGAAGAAAGAAGTAAGAAAGAAGTATGAAAGAAGTAAGAAAGAAGAAAGAAAGAAGTAAGAAAGAAGTAAGAAAGAAGTAAGATAGAAGTAAGTAAGAAAGAAGAGAGAAGAAAGAAAGAAGTAAGAAAGAAGTAAGAAAGAAGTAAGAAAGAAGTAAGAAGGCATGAAGAAAGAAGTAAGAAAGAAGTAAGAAAGAAGTAAGAAAGAAGTAAGAAAGAAAGAAGAAAGAAGTAAGAAAGAAGTAAGAAAGAAGTAAGAAAGAAGTAAGAAAGAAGTAAGAAAGAAGTAAGAAAGAAGTAAGAAAGAAAGAAGAAAGAAGTAAGAAGGAAGTAAGAAAGAAGCAAGAAAGAAGTAAGAAAGAAGTAAGAAAGAAGAAAGAAAGAAGTAAGAAAGAAGTAAGAAAGAAGCAAGAAACAAGTAAGAAAGAAGTAAGAAAGAAGTAAGAAAGAATTAAGAAAGAAGTAAGAAAGAATTACGAAAGAAGAAAGAAGTAAGAAAGAAGTAAGAAAGAAAGAAGTAAGAAAGAAGTAAGAAAGAAGTAAGAAAGAAGTTAGAAAGAAGTAAGAAAGAAGTAAGAAAGAAGTAAGAAATCGGTAAGAAAGAAAGAAGAAAGAAGTAAGAAAGAAGTGAGAAAGAAGTAAGAAAGAAGTAAGAAAGAAGAAAGAAATAAGAAAGAAAGAACTAAGAAAGAAGTAACAAAGAAGTAAGAAAGAAGTAAGAAAGAAGTAAGAAAGAAGTAAGAAAGAAAGAGGAAAGAAGTAGGAAAGAAAGAAGAAAGAAATATGAAAGAAGTAAGAAAGAAGAAAGAAAGAAGTAAGCAAGAAGAAAGAAAGAAGTAAGAAAGAAGGAGCAAAGAAAGAAAAAGAAGTGAGAAAGAAAGAAGAAAGAAGAAAGAAAGAAGTAAGAAAGAGGTAAGAAAGAAGTAACAAAGAAGTAAGAAAGAAGTAAGAAGGAATGAAGAAAGAAGTAAGAAAGAAGTAAGAAAGAAGTAAGAAAGAAGTAAGAAAGAAGTATGAAAGAAGTAAGAAAGAAGTAAGAAAGAAGTAAGAAAGAAGTAAGAAAGAACGAAGAAAGAAGTAAGAAAGAAGTAAGAAAGAAGTAAAAAAGAAGTAAGAAAGAAGAAATAAAGAAGTAAGAAAGAAGTATGAAAGAAGTAAGAAAGAAGAAAAAAAGAAGTAAGAAAGAAGTAAGAAAGTAGTAAGAAAGAAGTAAGAAAGAAGTAAGAAAGAAGTAAGAAGGAATGAAGAAAGAAGTAAGAAAGAAGTAAGAAAGAAGTAAGAAAGAAGTATGAAAGAAGTAAGAAAGAAGTAAGAAAGAAAGAAGAAAGAAGAAAGAAGTAAGAAAGAAGTAAGAAAGAAGAAAGAAAGAAGTAACAAATAATTATGAAAGAAGTAAGAAAGAAGAAAAAAAGAAGTAAGAAAGAATTAAGAAAGAAGAAAGAAAGAAGAAAGAAGAAAGAAAGAAGTAAGAAAGAATTAAGAAAGAAGTAAGAAAGAAGTAAGAAAGAAGTAAGAAAGAATTAAGAAAGAAGTAAGAAAGAAGTAAGATAGAAGTAAGTAAGAAAGAAGAGAGAAGAAAGAAAGAAGTAAGAAAGAAGTAAGAAAGAAGTAAGAAAGAAGTAAGAAGGCATGAAGAAAGAAGTAAGAAAGAAGTAAGAAAGAAGTAAGAAAGAAGTAAGAAAGAAAGAAGAAAGAAGTAAGAAAGAAGTAAGAAAGAAGTAAGAAAGAAGTAAGAAAGAAGTAAGAAAGAATTACGAAAGAAGAAAGAAGTAAGAAAGAAGTAAGAAAGAAAGAAGTAAGAAAGAAGTAAGAAAGAAGTAAGAAAGAAGTTAGAAAGAAGTAAGAAAGAAGTAAGAAAGAAGTAAGAAATCGGTAAGAAAGAAAGAAGAAAGAAGTAAGAAAGAAGTGAGAAAGAAGTAAGAAAGAAGTAAGAAAGAAGAAAGAAATAAGAAAGAAAGAACTAAGAAAGAAGTAACAAAGAAGTAAGAAAGAAGTAAGAAAGAAGTAAGAAAGAAGTAAGAAAGAAGTAAGAAAGAAAGAAGAAAGAAGTAAGAAAGAAAGAAGAAAGAAGTATGAAAGAAGTAAGAAAGAAGAAAGAAAGAAGTAAGCAAGAAGAAAGAAAGAAGTAAGAAAGAAGGAGCAAAGAAAGAAAAAGAAGTGAGAAAGAAAGAAGAAAGAAGAAAGAAAGAAGTAAGAAAGAGGTAAGAAAGAAGTAACAAAGAAGTAAGAAAGAAGTAAGAAGGAATGAAGAAAGAAGTAAGAAAGAAGTAAGAAAGAAGTAAGAAAGAAGTAAGAAAGAAGTATGAAAGAAGTAAGAAAGAAGTAAGAAAGAAGTAAGAAAGAAGTAAGAAAGAACGAAGAAAGAAGTAAGAAAGAAGTAAGAAAGAAGTAAAAAAGAAGTAAGAAAGAAGAAATAAAGAAGTAAGAAAGAAGTATGAAAGAAGTAAGAAAGAAGAAAAAAAGAAGTAAGAAAGAAGTAAGAAAGTAGTAAGAAAGAAGTAAGAAAGAAGTAAGAAAGAAGTAAGAAGGAATGAAGAAAGAAGTAAGAAAGAAGTAAGAAAGAAGTAAGAAAGAAGTATGAAAGAAGTAAGAAAGAAGTAAGAAAGAAAGAAGAAAGAAGAAAGAAGTAAGAAAGAAGTAAGAAAGAAGAAAGAAAGAAGTAACAAAGAATTATGAAAGAAGTAAGAAAGAAGAAAAAAAGAAGTAAGAAAGAATTAAGAAAGAAGAAAGAAAGAAGAAAGAAGAAAGAAAGAAGTAAGAAAGAATTAAGAAAGAAGTAAGAAAGAAGTAAGAAAGAAGTAAGAAGGAATGAAGAAAGAAGTAAGAAAGAAGTAAGAAAGAAGTAAGAAAGAAGTAAGAAAGAAGTAAGAAAGAAGGAAGAAAGAAAGAAGAATGAAGTAAGAAAGAAGTAAGAAAGAAGTAAGAAAGAAGAAAGAAAGAATTAAGAAAGAAGAAAGAAAGAAGTAAGAAAGAAGTAAGAAAGAAGTAAGAAAGAAGAAAGAAGTAAGAAAGAAGTAAGAAAGAAGTAAGAAAGAAGTAAGAAAGAAGTAAGAAAGAAGTAAGAAAGAAGTAGGAAAGAAGTAAGAAAGAAGTAAGAAAGAAGTAAGAAAGAATTACGAAAGAAGAAAGAACTAAGAAAGAAGTAAGAAAGGAAGAAGTAAGAAAGAAGAAAGAAGTAAGAAAGAAGAAAGAAAGAAGAAAGAAAGAAGTAAGAAAGAAGTAAGAAAGAAGTAAGAAAGAAGAAAGAAAGAAGTAAGAAAGAAGTAAGAAAGAAGCAAGAAACAAGTAAGAAAGAAGTAAGAAAGAAGTAAGAAAGAATTAAGAAAGAAGTAAGAAAGAATTACGAAAGAAGAAGTAAGAAAGAAGTAAGAAAGAAAGAAGTAAGAAAGAAGTAAGAAAGAAGTAAGAAAGAAGTAAGAAAGAAGTAAGAAAGAAGTAAGAAAGAAAGAGGAAAGAAGTAAGAAAGAAGTAAGAAAGAAGTAAGAAAGAAGAAAAAAGAAGTTAGAAAGAAGAAAGAAAGAAGTAAGAAAGAAGTAAGAAAGAAAGAAGAAAGAAGTAAGAAAGAAGTATGAAAGAAGTAAGAAAGAAGAAAGAAAGAAGTAAGAAAGAAGTAAGAAAGAAGTAAGATAGAAGTAAATAAGAAAGAAGAGAGAAGAAAGAAAGAAGTAAGAAAGAAGTAAGAAAGAAGTAAGAAGGCATGAAGAAAGAAGTAAGAAAGAAGTAAGAAAGAAGTAAGAAAGAAGTAAGAAAGAAAGAAGAAAGAAGTAAGAAAGAAGTAAGAAAGAAGTAAGAAAGAAGTAAGAAAGAAGTAAGAAAGAAGTAAGAAAGAAAGAAGAAAGAAGTAAGAAGGAAGTAAGAAAGAAGCAAGAAAGAAGTAAGAAAGAAGAAGAAAGAAAGTAGAAAGAAGTAAGAAAGAAAGAAGAAAGAAGTATGAAAGAAGTAAGAAAGAAGAAAGAAAGAAGTAGGAAAGAAGAAAGAAAGAAGTAAGAAAGAAGTAGGAAAGAAATTAGAAAGAAGTAAGAAAGAAGTAAGAAAGAAGGAAGAAAGAAGTAAGAAAGAAGTAAGAAAGACGTAAGAAAGAAAGAAGAAAGAAGTAAGAAAGAAGTAAGAAAGAAGTTACAAAGAAGTAAGAAAGAAGTAAGAAAGAAGTAAGAAAGAAGTTAGAAAGAAGTAAGAAAGAAGTAAGAAAGAAGTAAGAAAGAAGTAAGAAAGAAGTTAGAAAGAAGTAATAAAGAAGTAAGAAAGTAGTAGGAAAGAAGTAAGAAAGAAGTAAGAAAGAAAGAAGAAATAAGTAAGAAAGAAGTAAGAAAGAAGTAAGGAAGAAAGAAGAAAGAAGTAAGAAAGAAGAAAGAAAGAAGTATGAAAGAAGGAAGAAAGAAGAAAGAAAGAAGTAAGAAAGAAGTAAGAAAGAAGTAAGAAGGTATGAAGAAAGAAGTAAGAAAGAATGAAGAAAGAAGAAAGAAAGAAGTAAGAAATAAGAAAGAAAGAAGTAAGAAAGAAGAAAGAAAGAAGTAAGAAAGAAGTAAGAAAGAAGCAAGAAACAAGTAAGAAAGAAGTAAGAAAGAAGTAAGAAAGTATTAAGAAAGAAGTAAGAAAGAATTACCAAAGAAGAAAGAAGTAAGAAAGAAGTAAGAAAGAAAGAAGTAAGAAAGAAGTAAGAAAGAAGTAAGAAAGAACTTAGAAAGAAGTAAGAAAGAAGTAAGAAAGAAGTAAGAAATCAGTAAGAAAGAAAGAAGAAAGAAGTAAGAAAGAAGTGAGAAAGAAGTATGAAAGAAGTAAGAAAGAAGAAAGAAAGAAGTTAGAAAGAAGTAAGAAAGAAGTAAGAAAGAAGTAAGAAAGAAATAAGAAAAAAGAAAGAAAGAAGTAAGAAAGAAGTAAGAAAGAAAGAAGAAAGAAGTAAGAAAGAAGTAAGAAAGAAGTAAGAAAGAAGTAAGAAAGAAGTAAGAAAGAAGTAAGAAAGAAAGAGGAAAGAAGTAAGAAAGAAGTAAGAAAGAAGTAAGAAAGAAGAAAGAAAGAAGTAAGAAAGAAGTAAGAAAGAAGTAAGATAGAAGTAGAGTAAGAAAGAAGAGAGAAGAAAGAAAGAAGTAAGAAAGAAGTAAGAAAGAAGTAAGAAAGAAGTAAGAAGGCATGAAGAAAGAAGTAAGAAAGAAGTAAGAAAGAAGTAAGAAAGAAGTAAGAAAGGAAGAAGAAAGAAGTAAGAAAGAAGTAAGAAAGAAGTAAGAAAGAAAGAAATAAGAAAGAAGTAAGAAGGAAGTAAGAAAGAAGCAAGAAAGAAGTAAGAAAGAAGTAAGAAAGAAAGAAGAAAGAAGTAAGAAAGAAAGAAGAAAGAAGTATGAAAGAAGTAAGAAAGTAGAAAGAAAGAAGTAGGAAAGAAGAAAGAAAGAAGTAAGAAAGAAGTAGGAAAGAAATTAGAAAGAATTAAGAAAGAAGTAAGAAAGAAGGAAGAAAGAAGTAAGAAAGAATTAAGAAAGAAGTAAGAAAGAAAGAAGAAAGAAGTAAGAAAGAAGTAAGAAAGAAGTAAGAAAGAAGTAAGAAAGAAGTAAGAAAGAAGTATGAAAGAAGTAAGAAAGAAGAAAAAAAGAAGTAAGAAAGAAGTAAGAAAGAAGTAAGAAAGAAGTAAGAAAGAAGTAAGAAAGAAGTAAGAAAGAAGTAAGAAAGAAAGAAGAAAGAAGAAAGAAGTAAGAAAGAAGTAAGAAAGAATTAAGAAAGAAGTAAGAAAGAAGTAAGAAAGAAGTAAGAAGGCATGAAGAAAGAAGTAAGAAAGAAGTAAGAAAGAAGAAAGAAAGAAGAAAGAAAGAACTAAGAAAGAAGTAACAAAGAAGTAAGAAAGAAGTAGGAAAGAAGTAAGAAAGAAGTAAGAAAGAAGTAAGAAAGAAAGAGGAAAGAAGTAAGAAAGAAAGAAGAAAGAAGTATGAAAGAAGTAAGAAAGAAGAAAGAAAGAAGTAAGCAAGAAGAAAGAAAGAAGTAAGAAAGAAGGAGGAAAGAAAGAAGAAAGAAGTGAGAAAGAAAGAAGAAAGAAGAAAGAAAGAAGTAAGAAAGAGGTAAGAAAGAAGTAACAAAGAAGTAAGAAAGAAGTAAGAAGGAATGAAGAAAGAAGTAAGAAAGAAGTAAGAAAGAAGTAAGAAAGAAGTATGAAAGAAGTAAGAAAGAAGAAAAAAAGAAGTAAGAAAGAAGTAAGAAAGAAGTAAGAAAGAAGTAAGAAGGAATGAAGAAAGAAGTAAGAAAGAAGTAAGAAAGAAGTAAGAAAGAAGTATGAAGGAAGTAAGAAGAAGTAAGAAAGAAAGAAGAAAGAAGTAAGAAAGAAGTAAGAAAGAAGTAAGAAAGAAGAAAGAAAGAAGTAACAAAGAATTATGAAAGAAGTAAGAAAGAAGAAAAAAAGAAGTAAGAAAGAAGTAAGAAAGAAGTAAGAAAGAAGAAAGAAAGAAGAAAGAAGAAAGAAAGAAGTAAGAAAGAATAAAGAAAGAAGTAAGAAAGAAGTAAGAAAGAAATAAGAAGGAATGAAGAAAGAAGTAAGAAAGAAGTAAGAAAGAAGTAAGAAAGAAGTAAGAAAGAAGTAAGAAAGAAGTAAGAAAGGAAGAAGAAAGAAAGAAGAATGAAATAAGAAAGAAGTAAGAAAGAAGTAAGAAAGAAGAAAGAAAGAATTAAGAAAGAAGAAAGAAAGAAGTAAGAAAGAAGTAAGAAAGAAGTAAGAAAGAAGTAAGAAAGAAGAAACAAGTAGGAAAGAAGTAAGAAAGAAGTAAGAAAGAAGTAAGAAAGAAGTAAGAAAGAAGTTAGAAAGAAGTAAGAAAGAAGTAAGAAAGAAGTAAGAAAGAAGTAAGAAAGAAGTTAGAAAGAAGTAAGAAAGAAGTAAGAAAGTAGTAGGAAAGAAGTAAGAAAGAAGTAAGAAAGAAAGAAGAAAAAAGTAAGAAAGAAGTAAGAAAGAAGTAAGGAAGAAAGAAGAAAGAAGTAAGAAAGAAGAAAGAAAGAAGTATGAAAGAAGGAAGAAAGAAGAAAGAAAGAAGTAAGAAAGAAGTAAGAAAGACGTAAGAAGGAATGAAGAAAGAAGTAAGAAAGAATGAAGAAAGAAGAAAGAAAGAAGTAAGAAAGAAGAAAGAAAGAAGTAAGAAAGAAGAAAGAAAGAAGTAAGAAAGAAGTAAGAAAGAAGCAAGAAACAAGTAAGAAAGAAGTAAGAAAGAAGTAAGAAAGAATTAAGAAAGAAGTAAGAAAGAATTACGAAAGAAGAAAGAAGTAAGAAAGAAGTAAGAAAGAAAGAAGTAAGAAAGAAGTAAGAAAGAAGTAAGAAAGAAGTTAGAAAGAAGTAAGAAAGAAGTAAGAAAGAAGTAAGAAATCAGTAAGAAAGAAAGAAGAAAGAAGTAAGAAAGAAGTGAGAAAGAAGTATGAAAGAAGTAAGAAAGAAGAAAGAAAGAAATAAGAAAAAAGAAAGAAAGAAGTAAGAAAGAAGTAAGAAAGAAAGAAGAAAGAAGTAAGAAAGAATTAAGAAAGAAGTAAGAAAGAAGTAAGAAAGAAGAAAGAAAGAAGTAAGAAAGAAGTAAGAAAGAATTAAGAAAGAAGTAAGAAAGAAGTAAGAAAGAAGTAAGAAAGAAAGAGGAAAGAAGTAAGAAAGAAGTAAGAAAGAAGTAAGAAAGAAGAAAAAAGAAGTTAGAAAGAAGTAAGAAAGAAGTAAGAAAGAAGTAAGAAAGAAAGAAGAAAGAAGTGAGAAAGAAAGAAGAAAGAAGAAAGAAAGAAGTAAGAAAGAGGTAAGAAAGAAGTAACAAAGAAGTAAGAAAGAAGTAAGAAGGAATGAAGAAAGAAGTAAGAAATAAGTAAGAAAGAAGTAAGAAAGTAGTAGGAAAGAAGTAAGAAATAAGTAAGAAAGAAAGAAGAAATAAGTAAGAAAGAAGTAAGAAAGAAGTAAGAAAGAAAGAAGAAAGAAGTAAGAAAGAAGAAAGAAAGAACTATGAAAGAAGGAAGAAAGAAGAAAGAAAGAAGTAAGAAAGAAGTAAGAAAGACGTAAGAAGGAATGAAGAAAGAAGTAAGAAAGAATGAAGAAAGAAGAAAGAAAGAAGTAAGAAAGAAGAAGGAAAGAAGTAAGAAAGAAGAAAGAAAGAAGTAAGAAAGAAGTAAGAAAGAAGCAAGAAACAAGTAAGAAAGAAGTAAGAAAGAAGTAAGAAAGAATTAAGAAAGAAGTAAGAAAGAATTACGAAAGAAGAAAGAAGAAAGAAAGAAGTAAGAAAGAAAGAAGTAAGAAAGAATAAGAAAGAAGTAAGAAAGAAGTTAGAAAGAAGTAAGAAAGAAGTAAGAAAGAAGTAAGAAATCAGTAAGAAAGAAAGCAGAAAGAAGTAAGAAAGAAGTGAGAAAGAAGTATGAAAGAAGTAAGAAAGAAGAAAGAAAGAAGTAAGAAAGAAGTAAGAAAGAAGTAAGAAAGAAGTAAGAAAGAAATAAGAAAAAAGAAAGAAAGAAGTAAGAAAGAAGTAAGAAAGAAAGAAGAAAGAAGTAAGGAAGAATTAAGAAAGAAGTAAGAAAGAAGTAAGAAAGAAGAAATAAAGAAGTAAGAAAGAAGTAAGAAAGAAGTAAGAAAGAAGTAAGAAAGAAGTAAGAAAGAAGTAAGAAAGAAAGAGGAAAGAAGTAAGAAAGAAGTAAGAAAGAAGTAAGAAAGAAGTAAGAAAGAAGTAAGAAAGAAGTATGAAAGAAGTAAGAAAGAAGTAAGAAAGAAGTATGAAAGAAGTAAGAAAGAAGTAAGAAAGAAGTAAGAAAGAAGTAAGAAAGAACGAAGAAAGAAGTAAGAAAGAAGTAAGAAAGAAGTAAAAAAGAAGTAAGAAAGAAGAAATAAAGAAGTAAGAAAGAAGTATGAAAGAAGTAAGAAAGAAGAAAAAAAGAAGTAAGAAAGAAGTAAGAAAGTAGTAAGAAAGAAGTAAGAAAGAAGTAAGAAAGAAGTAAGAAGGAATGAAGAAAGAAGTAAGAAAGAAGTAAGAAAGAAGTAAGAAAGAAGTATGAAAGAAGTAAGAAAGAAGTAAGAAAGAAAGAAGAAAGAAGAAAGAAGTAAGAAAGAAGTAAGAAAGAAGAAAGAAAGAAGTAACAAAGAATTATGAAAGAAGTAAGAAAGAAGAAAAAAAGAAGTAAGAAAGAATTAAGAAAGAAGAAAGAAAGAAGAAAGAAGAAAGAAAGAAGTAAGAAAGAATTAAGAAAGAAGTAAGAAAGAAGTAAGAAAGAAGTAAGAAGGAATGAAGAAAGAAGTAAGAAAGAAGTAAGAAAGAAGTAAGAAAGAAGTAAGAAAGAAGTAAGAAAGAAGGAAGAAAGAAAGAAGAATGAAGTAAGAAAGAAGTAAGAAAGAAGTAAGAAAGAAGAAAGAAAGAATTAAGAAAGAAGAAAGAAAGAAGTAAGAAAGAAGTAAGAAAGAAGTAAGAAAGAAGAAAGAAGTAAGAAAGAAGTAAGAAAGAAGTAAGAAAGAAGTAAGAAAGAAAGAGGAAAGAAGTAAGAAAGAAGTAAGAAAGAAGTAAGAAAGAAGAAAAAAGAAGTTAGAAAGAAGTAAGAAAGAAGAAAGAAAGAAGTAAGAAAGAAGTAAGAAAGAAGTAAGATAGAAGTAAATAAGAAAGAAGAGAGAAGAAAGAAAGAAGTAAGAAAGAAGTAAGAAAGAAGTAAGAAGGCATGAAGAAAGAAGTAAGAAAGAAGTAAGAAAGAAGTAAGAAAGAAGTAAGAAAGAAAGAAGAAAGAAGTAAGAAAGAAGTAAGAAAGAAGTAAGAAAGAAGTAAGAAAGAAGTAAGAAAGAAGTAAGAAAGAAAGAAGAAAGAAGTAAGAAGGAAGTAAGAAAGAAGCAAGAAAGAAGTAAGAAAGAAGTAAGAAAGAAAGTAGAAAGAAGTAAGAAAGAAAGAAGAAAGAAGTATGAAAGAAGTAAGAAAGAAGAAAGAAAGAAGTAGGAAAGAAGAAAGAAAGAAGTAAGAAAGAAGTAGGAAAGAAATTAGAAAGAAGTAAGAAAGAAGTAAGAAAGAAGGAAGAAAGAAGTAAGAAAGAAGTAAGAAAGACGTAAGAAAGAAAGAAGAAAGAAGTAAGAAAGAAGTAAGAAAGAAGTAAGAAAGAAGTAAGAAAGA
Source organism: Columba livia (assembly GCF_036013475.1). Lineage (NCBI taxonomy): Eukaryota > Metazoa > Chordata > Aves > Columbiformes > Columbidae > Columba > Columba livia. Next base: position 117,814 of record NW_027043063.1, read on the forward strand.
AGTAAGAAAGAAGTATGAAAGAAGTAAGAAAGAAGTAAGAAAGAAGAAATAAGTAAGAAAGAAGTAAGAAAGAAGTAAGAAAGAAGTAAGAAAGAAGTAAGAAAGAAGTTAGAAAGAAGTAAGAAAGAAGTAAGAAAGAAGTAAGAAAGAAGTAAGAAAGAAGTTAGAAAGAAGTAATAAAGAAGTAAGAAAGTAGTAGGAAAGAAGTAAGAAAGAAGTAAGAAAGAAAGAAGAAATAAGTAAGAAAGAAGTAAGAAAGAAGTAAGGAAGAAAGAAGAAAGAAGTAAGAAAGAAGAAAGAAAGAAGTATGAAAGAAGGAAGAAAGAAGAAAGAAAGAGGTAAGAAAGAAGTAAGAAAGAAGTAAGAAGGTATGAAGAAAGAAGTAAGAAAGAATGAAGAAAGAAGAAAGAAAGAAGTAAGAAATAAGAAAGAAAGAAGTAAGAAAGAAGAAAGAAAGAAGTAAGAAAGAAGTAAGAAAGAAGCAAGAAACAAGTAAGAAAGAAGTAAGAAAGAAGTAAGAAAGTATTAAGAAAGAAGTAAGAAAGAATTACCAAAGAAGAAAGAAGTAAGAAAGAAGTAAGAAAGAAAGAAGTAAGAAAGAAGTAAGAAAGAAGTAAGAAAGAACTTAGAAAGAAGTAAGAAAGAAGTAAGAAAGAAGTAAGAAATCAGTAAGAAAGAAAGAAGAAAGAAGTAAGAAAGAAGTGAGAAAGAAGTATGAAAGAAGTAAGAAAGAAGAAAGAAAGAAGTTAGAAAGAAGTAAGAAAGAAGTAAGAAAGAAGTAAGAAAGAAATAAGAAAAAAGAAAGAAAGAAGTAAGAAAGAAGTAAGAAAGAAAGAAGAACAAGTAAGAAAGAATTAAGAAAGACGTAAGAAAGAAGTAAGAAAGAAGAAAGAAAGAAGTAAGAAAGAAGTAAGAAAGAAGTAAGAAAGAAGTAAGAAAGAAGTAAGAAAGAAGTAAGAAAGAAAGAGGAAAGAAGTAAGAAAGAAGTAAGAAAGAAGTAAGAAAGAAGAAAGAAAGAAGTAAGAAAGAAGTAAGAAAGAAGTAAGATAGAAGTAAGTAAGAAAGAAGAGAGAAGAAAGAAAGAAGTAAGAAAGAAGTAAGAAAGAAGTAAGAAAGAAGTAAGAAGGCATGAAGAAAGAAGTAAGAAAGAAGTAAGAAAGAAGTAAGAAAGAAGTAAGAAAGGAAGAAGAAAGAAGTAAGAAAGAAGTAAGAAAGAAGTAAGAAAGAAAGAAATAAGAAAGAAGTAAGAAGGAAGTAAGAAAGAAGCAAGAAAGAAGTAAGAAAGAAGTAAGAAAGAAAGAAGAAAGAAGTAAGAAAGAAAGAAGAAAGAAGTATGAAAGAAGTAAGAAAGTAGAAAGAAAGAAGTAGGAAAGAAGAAAGAAAGAAGTAAGAAAGAAGTAGGAAAGAAATTAGAAAGAAGTAAGAAAGAAGTAAGAAAGAAGGAAGAAAGAAGTAAGAAAGAAGTAAGAAAGAAGTAAGAAAGAAAGAAGAAAGAAGTAAGAAAGAAGTAAGAAAGAAGTATGAAAGAAGTAAGAAAGAAGAAAGAAAGAAGTAAGCAAGAAGAAAGAAAGAAGTAAGAAAGAAGGAGGAAAGAAAGAAGAAAGAAGTGAGAAAGAAAGAAGAAAGAAGAAAGAAAGAAGTAAGAAAGAGGTAAGAAAGAAGTAACAAAGAAGTAAGAAAGAAGTAAGAAGGAATGAAGAAAGAAGTAAGAAAGAAGTAAGAAAGAAGTAAGAAAGAAGTACGAAAGAAGTAAGAAAGAAGAAAAAAAGAAGTAAGAAAGAAGTAAGAAAGAAGTAAGAAAGAAGTAAGAAGGAATGAAGAAAGAAGTAAGAAAGAAGTAAGAAAGAAGTAAGAAAGAAGTAAGAAAGAAAGAGGAAAGAAGTAAGAAAGAAAGAAGAAAGAAGTATGAAAGAAGTAAGAAAGAAGAAAGAAAGAAGTAAGCAAGAAGAAAGAAAGAAGTAAGAAAGAAGGAGGAAAGAAAGAAGAAAGAAGTGAGAAAGAAAGAAGAAAGAAGAAAGAAAGAAGTAAGAAAGAGGTAAGAAAGAAGTAACAAAGAAGTAAGAAAGAAGTAAGAAGGAATGAAGAAAGAAGTAAGAAAGAAGTAAGAAAGAAGTAAGAAAGAAGTACGAAAGAAGTAAGAAAGAAGAAAAAAAGAAGTAAGAAAGAAGTAAGAAAGAAGTAAGAAAGAAGTAAGAAGGAATGAAGAAAGAAGTAAGAAAGAAGTAAGAAAGAAGTATGAAGGAAGTAAGAAGAAGTAAGAAAGAAAGAAGAAAGAAGAAAGAAGTAAGAAAGAAGTAAGAAAGAAGAAAGAAAGAAGTAACAAAGAATTATGAAAGAAGTAAGAAAGAAGAAAAAAAGAAGTAAGAAAGAAGTAAGAAAGAAGTAAGAAAGAAGAAAGAAAGAAGAAAGAAGAAAGAAAGAAGTAAGAAAGAATAAAGAAAGAAGTAAGAAAGAAGTAAGAAAGAAATAAGAAGGAATGAAGAAAGAAGTAAGAAAGAAGTAAGAAAGAAGTAAGAAAGAAGTAAGAAAGAAGTAAGAAAGAAGTAAGAAAGGAAGAAGAAAGAAAGAAGAATGAAATAAGAAAGAAGTAAGAAAGAAGTAAGAAAGAAGAAAGAAAGAATTAAGAAAGAAGAAAGAAAGAAGTAAGAAAGAAGTAAGAAAGAAGTAAGAAAGAAGTAAGAAAGAAGAAACAAGTAGGAAAGAAGTAAGAAAGAAGTAAGAAAGAAGTAAGAAAGAAGTAAGAAAGAAGTTAGAAAGAAGTAAGAAAGAAGTAAGAAAGTAGTAGGAAAGAAGTAAGAAAGAAGTAAGAAAGAAAGAAGAAATAAGTAAGAAAGAAGTAAGAAAGAAGTAAGGAAGAAAGAAGAAAGAAGTAAGAAAGAAGAAAGAAAGAAGTATGAAAGAAGGAAGAAAGAAGAAAGAAAGAAGTAAGAAAGAAGTAAGAAAGACGTAAGAAGGAATGAAGAAAGAAGTAAGAAAGAATGAAGAAAGAAGAAAGAAAGAAGTAAGAAAGAAGAAAGAAAGAAGTAAGAAAGAAGAAAGAAAGAAGTAAGAAAGAAGTAAGAAAGAAGCAAGAAACAAGTAAGAAAGAAGTAAGAAAGAAGTAAGAAAGAATTAAGAAAGAAGTAAGAAAGAATTACGAAAGAAGAAAGAAGTAAGAAAGAAGTAAGAAAGAAAGAAGTAAGAAAGAAGTAAGAAAGAAGTAAGAAAGAAGTTAGAAAGAAGTAAGAAAGAAGTAAGAAAGAAGTAAGAAATCAGTAAGAAAGAAAGAAGAAAGAAGTAAGAAAGAAGTGAGAAAGAAGTATGAAAGAAGTAAGAAAGAAGAAAGAAAGAAATAAGAAAAAAGAAAGAAAGAAGTAAGAAAGAAGTAAGAAAGAAAGAAGAAAGAAGTAAGAAAGAATTAAGAAAGAAGTAAGAAAGAAGTAAGAAAGAAGAAAGAAAGAAGTAAGAAAGAAGTAAGAAAGAATTAAGAAAGAAGTAAGAAAGAAGTAAGAAAGAAGTAAGAAAGAAAGAGGAAAGAAGAAAGAAAGAGGTAAGAAAGAAGTAAGAAAGAAGTAAGAAGGTATGAAGAAAGAAGTAAGAAAGAATGAAGAAAGAAGAAAGAAAGAAGTAAGAAATAAGAAAGAAAGAAGTAAGAAAGAAGAAAGAAAGAAGTAAGAAAGAAGTAAGAAAGAAGCAAGAAACAAGTAAGAAAGAAGTAAGAAAGAAGTAAGAAAGTATTAAGAAAGAAGTAAGAAAGAATTACCAAAGAAGAAAGAAGTAAGAAAGAAGTAAGAAAGAAAGAAGTAAGAAAGAAGTAAGAAAGAAGTAAGAAAGAACTTAGAAAGAAGTAAGAAAGAAGTAAGAAAGAAGTAAGAAATCAGTAAGAAAGAAAGAAGAAAGAAGTAAGAAAGAAGTGAGAAAGAAGTATGAAAGAAGTAAGAAAGAAGAAAGAAAGAAGTTAGAAAGAAGTAAGAAAGAAGTAAGAAAGAAGTAAGAAAGAAATAAGAAAAAAGAAAGAAAGAAGTAAGAAAGAAGTAAGAAAGAAAGAAGAAAGAAGTAAGAAAGAATTAAGAAAGACGTAAGAAAGAAGTAAGAAAGAAGAAAGAAAGAAGTAAGAAAGAAGTAAGAAAGAAGTAAGAAAGAAGTAAGAAAGAAGTAAGAAAGAAGTAAGAAAGAAAGAGGAAAGAAGTAAGAAAGAAGTAAGAAAGAAGTAAGAAAGAAGAAAGAAAGAAGTAAGAAAGAAGTAAGAAAGAAGTAAGATAGAAGTAAGTAAGAAAGAAGAGAGAAGAAAGAAAGAAGTAAGAAAGAAGTAAGAAAGAAGTAAGAAAGAAGTAAGAAGGCATGAAGAAAGAAGTAAGAAAGAAGTAAGAAAGAAGTAAGAAAGAAGTAAGAAAGGAAGAAGAAAGAAGTAAGAAAGAAGTAAGAAAGAAGTAAGAAAGAAAGAAATAAGAAAGAAGTAAGAAGGAAGTAAGAAAGAAGCAAGAAAGAAGTAAGAAAGAAGTAAGAAAGAAAGAAGAAAGAAGTAAGAAAGAAAGAAGAAAGAAGTATGAAAGAAGTAAGAAAGTAGAAAGAAAGAAGTAGGAAAGAAGAAAGAAAGAAGTAAGAAAGAAGTAGGAAAGAAATTAGAAAGAAGTAAGAAAGAAGTAAGAAAGAAGGAAGAAAGAAGTAAGAAAGAAGTAAGAAAGAAGTAAGAAAGAAAGAAGAAAGAAGTAAGAAAGAAGTAAGAAAGAAGTAAGAAAGAAGTAAGAAAGAAGTAAGAAAGAAGTATGAAAGAAGTAAGAAAGAAGAAAAAAAGAAGTAAGAAAGAAGTAAGAAAGAAGTAAGAAAGAAGTAAGAAAGAAGTAAGAAAGAAGTAAGAAAGAAAGAAGAAAGAAGAAAGAAGTAAGAAAGAAGTAAGAAAGAATTAAGAAAGAAGTAAGAAAGAAGTAAGAAAGAAGTAAGAAGGCATGAAGAAAGAAGTAAGAAAGAAGTAAGAAAGAAGAAAGAAAGAAGAAAGAAAGAACTAAGAAAGAAGTAACAAAGAAGTAAGAAAGAAGTAGGAAAGAAGTAAGAAAGAAGTAAGAAAGAAGTAAGAAAGAAAGAGGAAAGAAGTAAGAAAGAAAGAAGAAAGAAGTATGAAAGAAGTAAGAAAGAAGAAAGAAAGAAGTAAGCAAGAAGAAAGAAAGAAGTAAGAAAGAAGGAGGAAAGAAAGAAGAAAGAAGTGAGAAAGAAAGAAGAAAGAAGAAAGAAAGAAGTAAGAAAGAGGTAAGAAAGAAGTAACAAAGAAGTAAGAAAGAAGTAAGAAGGAATGAAGAAAGAAGTAAGAAAGAAGTAAGAAAGAAGTAAGAAAGAAGTACGAAAGAAGTAAGAAAGAAGAAAAAAAGAAGTAAGAAAGAAGTAAGAAAGAAGTAAGAAAGAAGTAAGAAGGAATGAAGAAAGAAGTAAGAAAGAAGTAAGAAAGAAGTAAGAAAGAAGTATGAAGGAAGTAAGAAGAAGTAAGAAAGAAAGAAGAAAGAAGAAAGAAGTAAGAAAGAAGTAAGAAAGAAGAAAGAAAGAAGTAACAAAGAATTATGAAAGAAGTAAGAAAGAAGAAAAAAAGAAGTAAGAAAGAAGTAAGAAAGAAGTAAGAAAGAAGAAAGAAAGAAGAAAGAAGAAAGAAAGAAGTAAGAAAGAATAAAGAAAGAAGTAAGAAAGAAGTAAGAAAGAAATAAGAAGGAATGAAGAAAGAAGTAAGAAAGAAGTAAGAAAGAAGTAAGAAAGAAGTAAGAAAGAAGTAAGAAAGAAGTAAGAAAGGAAGAAGAAAGAAAGAAGAATGAAATAAGAAAGAAGTAAGAAAGAAGTAAGAAAGAAGAAAGAAAGAATTAAGAAAGAAGAAAGAAAGAAGTAAGAAAGAAGTAAGAAAGAAGTAAGAAAGAAGTAAGAAAGAAGAAACAAGTAGGAAAGAAGTAAGAAAGAAGTAAGAAAGAAGTAAGAAAGAAGTAAGAAAGAAGTTAGAAAGAAGTAAGAAAGAAGTAAGAAAGAAGTAAGAAAGAAGTAAGAAAGAAGTTAGAAAGAAGTAAGAAAGAAGTAAGAAAGTAGTAGGAAAGAAGTAAGAAAGAAGTAAGAAAGAAAGAAGAAATAAGTAAGAAAGAAGTAAGAAAGAAGTAAGGAAGAAAGAAGAAAGAAGTAAGAAAGAAGAAAGAAAGAAGTATGAAAGAAGGAAGAAAGAAGAAAGAAAGAAGTAAGAAAGAAGTAAGAAAGACGTAAGAAGGAATGAAGAAAGAAGTAAGAAAGAATGAAGAAAGAAGAAAGAAAGAAGTAAGAAAGAAGAAAGAAAGAAGTAAGAAAGAAGAAAGAAAGAAGTAAGAAAGAAGTAAGAAAGAAGCAAGAAACAAGTAAGAAAGAAGTAAGAAAGAAGTAAGAAAGAATTAAGAAAGAAGTAAGAAAGAATTACGAAAGAAGAAAGAAGTAAGAAAGAAGTAAGAAAGAAAGAAGTAAGAAAGAAGTAAGAAAGAAGTAAGAAAGAAGTTAGAAAGAAGTAAGAAAGAAGTAAGAAAGAAGTAAGAAATCAGTAAGAAAGAAAGAAGAAAGAAGTAAGAAAGAAGTGAGAAAGAAGTATGAAAGAAGTAAGAAAGAAGAAAGAAAGAAATAAGAAAAAAGAAAGAAAGAAGTAAGAAAGAAGTAAGAAAGAAAGAAGAAAGAAGTAAGAAAGAATTAAGAAAGAAGTAAGAAAGAAGTAAGAAAGAAGAAAGAAAGAAGTAAGAAAGAAGTAAGAAAGAATTAAGAAAGAAGTAAGAAAGAAGTAAGAAAGAAGTAAGAAAGAAAGAGGAAAGAAGTAAGAAAGAAGTAAGAAAGAAGTAAGAAAGAAGAAAAAAGAAGTTAGAAAGAAGTAAGAAAGAAGTAAGAAAGAAGTAAGAAAGAAAGAAGAAAGAAGTGAGAAAGAAAGAAGAAAGAAGAAAGAAAGAAGTAAGAAAGAGGTAAGAAAGAAGTAACAAAGAAGTAAGAAAGAAGTAAGAAGGAATGAAGAAAGAAGTAAGAAATAAGTAAGAAAGAAGTAAGAAAGTAGTAGGAAAGAAGTAAGAAATAAGTAAGAAAGAAAGAAGAAATAAGTAAGAAAGAAGTAAGAAAGAAGTAAGAAAGAAAGAAGAAAGAAGTAAGAAAGAAGAAAGAAAGAACTATGAAAGAAGGAAGAAAGAAGAAAGAAAGAAGTAAGAAAGAAGTAAGAAAGACGTAAGAAGGAATGAAGAAAGAAGTAAGAAAGAATGAAGAAAGAAGAAAGAAAGAAGTAAGAAAGAAGAAGGAAAGAAGTAAGAAAGAAGAAAGAAAGAAGTAAGAAAGAAGTAAGAAAGAAGCAAGAAACAAGTAAGAAAGAAGTAAGAAAGAAGTAAGAAAGAATTAAGAAAGAAGTAAGAAAGAATTACGAAAGAAGAAAGAAGAAAGAAAGAAGTAAGAAAGAAAGAAGTAAGAAAGAAGTAAGAAAGAAGTAAGAAAGAAGTTAGAAAGAAGTAAGAAAGAAGTAAGAAAGAAGTAAGAAATCAGTAAGAAAGAAAGCAGAAAGAAGTAAGAAAGAAGTGAGAAAGAAGTATGAAAGAAGTAAGAAAGAAGAAAGAAAGAAGTAAGAAAGAAGTAAGAAAGAAGTAAGAAAGAAGTAAGAAAGAAATAAGAACAAAGAAAGAAAGAAGTAAGAAAGAAGTAAGAAAGAAAGAAGAAAGAAGTAAGGAAGAATTAAGAAAGAAGTAAGAAAGAAGTAAGAAAGAAGAAATAAAGAAGTAAGAAAGAAGTAAAAAAGAAGTAAGAAAGAAGTAAGAAAGAAGTAAGAAAGAAGTAAGAAAGAAAGAGGAAAGAAGTAAGAAAGAAGTAAGAAAGAAGTAAGAAAGAAGAAAAAAGAAGTTAGAAAGAAGTAAGAAAGAAGTAAGAAAGAAAGAAGAAAGAAGTGAGAAAGAAAGAAGAAAGAAGAAAGAAAGAAGTAAGAAAGAGGTAAGAAAGAAGTAACAAAGAAGTAAGAAAGAAGTAAGAAGGAATGAAGAAAGAAGTAAGAAAGAAGTAAGAAAGAAGTAAGAAAGAAGTATGAAAGAAGTAAGAAAGAAGATAAAAAGAAATAAGAAAGAAGTAAGAAAGAAGTAAGAAAGAAGTAAGAAGGAATGAAGAAAGAAGTAAGAAAGAAGTAAGAAAGAAGTAAGAAAGAAGTATGAAAGAAGTAAGAAAGAAGTAAGAAAGAAAGAAGAAAGAAGTAAGAAAGAAGTAATAAAGAAGTAAGAAAGAAGAAAGAAAGAAGTAACAAAGAATTATGAAAGAAGTAAGAAAGAAGAAAAAAAGAAGTAAGAAAGAAGTAAGAAAGAAGTAAGAAAGAAGAAAGAAAGAAGAAAGAAGAAAGAAAGAAGTAAGAAAGAATCAAGAAAGAAGTAAGAAAGAAGTAAGAAAGAAGTAAGAAGGAATGAAGAAAGAAGTAAGAAAGAAGTAAGAAAGAAGTAAGAAAGAAGTAAGAAAGAAGTAAGAAAGAAGTAAGAAAGAAGTAAGAAAGAAGTAAGAAAGGAAGAAGAAAGAAAGAAGAATGAAATAAGAAAGAAGTAAGAAAGAAGTAAGAAAGAAGAAAGAAAGAATTAAGAAAGAAGAAAGAAAGAAGTAGAAAGAAGTAAGAAAGAAGTAAGAAAGAAGTAAGAAAGAAGAAACAAGTAGGAAAGAAGTAAGAAAGAAGTAAGAAAGAAGTAAGAAAGAAGTAAGAAAGAAGTTAGAAAGAAGTAAGAAAGAAGTAAGAAAGAAGTAAGAAAGAAGTAAGAAAGAAGTTAGAAAGAAGTAAGAAAGAAGTAAGAAAGTAGTAGGAAAGAAGTAAGGAAGAAAGAAGAAAGAAGTAAGAAAGAAGAAAGAAAGAAGTATGAAAGAAGGAAGAAAGAAGAAAGAAAGAAGTAAGAAAGAAGTAAGAAAGACGTAAGAAGGAATGAAGAAAGAAGTAAGAAAGAATGAAGAAAGAAGAAAGAAAGAAGTAAGAAAGAAGAAAGAAAGAAGTAAGAAAGAAGAAAGAAAGTAAGAAAGAAGTAAGAAAGAAGCAAGAAACAATAAGAAAAAAGTAAGAAAGAAGTAAGAAAGAATTAAGAAAGAAGTAAGAAAGAATTACGAAAGAAGAAAGAAGTAAGAAAGAAGTAAGAAAGAAAGAAGTAAGAAAGAAGTAAGAAAGAAGTAAGAAAGAAGTTAGAAAGAAGTAAGAAAGAAGTAAGAAAGAAGTAAGAAAGAAGTAAGAAAGAAATAAGAAAAAATAAAGAAAGAAGTAAGAAAGAAGTAAGAAAGAAAGAAGAAAGAAGTAAGAAAGAATTAAGAAAGAAGTAAGAAAGAAGTAAGAAAGAAGAAAGAAAGAAGTAAGAAAGAAGTAAGAAATAAGTAAGAAAGAAGTAAGAAAGAAGTAAGAAAGAAGTAAGAAAGAAAGAGGAAAGAAGTAAGAAAGAAGTAAGAAAGAAGTAAGAAAGAAGAAAAAAGAAGTTAGAAAGAAGTAAGAAAGAAGTAAGAAAGAAGTAAGAAAGAAAGAAGAAAGAAGTAAGAAAGAAGTATGAAAGAAGTAAGAAAGAAGAAAGAAAGAAGTAAGAAAGAAGTAAGAAAGAAGTAAGATAGAAGTAAGTAAGAAAGAAGAGAGAAGAAAGAAAGAAGTAAGAAAGAAGTAAGAAAGAAGTAAGAAAGAAGTAAGAAAGAAGTAAGAAAGAAAGAAGAAAGAAGTAAGAAAGAAGTAAGAAAGAAGTAAGAAAGAAGAAAGAAAGAAGTAAGAAAGAAGTAAGAAAGAAGTAAGAAAGAAGTAAGAAAGAAGTAAGAAAGAAAGAAGAAAGAAGTAAGAAAGAAGTAAGAAAGAAGTAAGAAAGAAGTAAGAAAGAAGAAAGAAAGAAAGAAGAAAGAAAGAAGAAAGAAGTAAGAAAGAAGTAAGAAAGAAGTAAGAAAGAAGTAAGAAAGAAGTAAGAAAGAAGTAAGAAGGAATGAAGAAAGAAGTAAGAAAGAATTACGAAAGAAGAAAGAAGTAAGAAAGAAGTAAGAAAGAAGAAAGAAAGAAGTAAGAAAGAAGTAAGAAAGAAGAAAGAAAGAATTAAGGAAGAAGAAAGAAAGAACTAAAATAGAAGAAAGTTAGAAGTAAGAAAGATGTAAGAAAGAAAGAAGAAAGAAGTAAGAAAGAAGTAAGAAAGAAGTAAGAAAGAAGTAAGAAAGAAAGAAGTAAGAAAGAAGTAAGAAAGAAGTAAGAAGGAAGTAAGAAAGAAGTAAGAAAGAAAGAAGAAAGAAGTAAGAAAGAAAGAAGGAAGAAGTATGAAAGAAGTAAGAAAGAAGAAAGAAAGAAGTAAGAAAGAAGTAGGAAAGAAAGAAGAAAGAAGTAAGAAAGAAAGAAGAAAGAAGAAAGAAAGAAGTAAGAAAGAGGTAAGAAAGAAGTAAGAAAGAAGTAAGAAAGAAGTAAGAAAGAAGTAAGAAAGAAGTAAGAAAGAAAGAAGAAAGAAGTAAGAAAGAAGTAAGAAAGAAGGAAGAAAGAAGTAAGAAAGAATTATGAAAGAAGTAAGAAAGAAGAAAAAAAGAAGTAAGAAAGAAGTAAGAAAGAAGTAAGAAAGAAAGAAGAAAGAAGAAAGAAAGAAGTAAGAAAGAAGTAAGAAAGAAGTAAGAAAGAAGTAAGAAAGAAGTAAGAAGGAATTAAGAAAGCAGTAAGAAAGAAAGAAGAAAGAAGTAAGAAAGAAGTAAGAAAGAAGTAAGAAAGAAAGAAGAAAGAAGAAAGAAAGAAGTAAGAAAGAAGTAAGAAAGAAGAAAAAAGAAGTAAGAAAGAAAGAAGAAACAAGTAAGAAAGAAGTAAGAAAGAAGTAAGAAAGAAGTAAGAAAGAAAGAGGAAAGAAGTAAGAAAGAAGTAAGAAAGAAGTAAGAAAGAAGAAAAAAGAAGTTAGAAAGAAGTAAGAAAGAAGTAAGAAAGAAGTAAGAAAGAAAGAAGAAAGAAGTAAGAAAGAAGTATGAAAGAAGTAAGAAAGAAGAAAGAAAGAAGTAAGAAAGAAGTAAGAAAGAAATAAGATAGAAGTAAGTAAGAAAGAAGAGAGAAGAAAGAAAGAAGTAAGAAAGAAGTAAGAAAGAAGTAAGAAAGAAGTAAGAAGGCATGAAGAAAGAAGTAAGAAAGAAGTAAGAAAGAAGTAAGAAAGAAGTAAGAAAGAAGTAAGAAAGAAGTAAGAAAAAAGTAAGAAAGAAGTAAGAAAGAACGAAATAAGAAAGAAGTAAGAAGGAAGTAAGAAAGAAGCAAGAAAGAAGTAAGAAAGAAGTAAGAAAGAAAGAAGAAAGAAGTATGAAAGAAGTAAGAAAGAAGAAAGAAAGAAGTAGGAAAGAAGAAAGAAAGAAGTAAGAAAGAAGTAGGAAAGAAATTAGAAAGAAGTAAGAAAGAAGTAAGAAAGAAGGAAGAAAGAAGTAAGAAAGAAGTAAGAAAGAAGTAAGAAAGAAAGAAGAAAGAAGTAAGAAAGAAGTAAGAAAGAAGTAAGAAAGAAGTAAGAAAGAAGTAAGAAAGAAGTATGAAAGAAGTAAGAAAGAAGAAAAAAAGAAGTAAGAAAGAAGTAAGAAAGAAGTAAGAAAGAAGTAAGAAAGAAGTAAGAAAGAAGTAAGAAAGAAGTAAGAAAGAAAGAAGAAAGAAGAAAGAAGTAAGAAAGAAGTAAGAAAGAATTAAGAAAGAAGTAAGAAAGAAGTAAGATAGAAGTAAGAAGGCATGAAGAAAGAAGTAAGAAAGAAGTAAGAAAGAAGAAAGAAAGAAGAAAGAAAGAACTAAGAAAGAAGTAACAAAGAAGTAAGAAAGAAGTAAGAAAGATGTAAGAAAGAAGTAAGAAAGAAGTAAGAAAGAAAGAGGAAAGAAGTAAGAAAGAAAGAAGAAAGAAGTATGAAAGAAGTAAGAAAGAAGAAAGAAAGAAGTAAGCAAGAAGAAAGAAAGAAGTAAGAAAGAAGGAGGAAAGAAAGAAGAAAGAAGAAAAAAAGAAGTAAGAAAGAAGTAAGAAAGAAGTAAGAAGGAATGAAGAAAGAAGTAAGAAAGAAGTAAGAAAGAAGTAAGAAAGAAGTATGAAAGAAGTAAGAAAGAAGTAAGAAAGAAAGAAGAAAGAAGTAAGAAAGAAGTAAGAAAGAAGTAAGAAAGAAGAAAGAAAGAAGAAAGAAAGAAGAAAGAAGAAAGAAAGAAGTAAGAAAGAATTAAGAAAGAAGTAAGAAAGAAGTAAGAAAGAAGTAAGAAGGAATGAAGAAAGAAGTAAGAAAGAAGTAAGAAAGAAGTAAGAAAGAAGTAAGAAAGAAGTAAGAAAGGAAAAAGAAAGAAAGAAGAATGAAATAAGAAAGAAGTAAGAAAGAAGTAAGAAAGAAGAAAGAAAGAATTAAGAAAGAAGAAAGAAAGAAGTAAGAAAGAAGTAAGAAAGAAGTAAGAAAGAGGTAAGAAAGAAGAAACAAGTAGGAAAGAAGTAAGAAATAAGTAAGAAAGAAGTAAGAAAGAAGTAATAAAGAAGTTAGAAAGAAGTAAGAAAGAAGTAAGAAAGAAGTAAGAAAGAAGTAAGAAAGAAGTTAGAAATAAGTAAGAAAGAAGTAAGAAAGAAATAAGGAAGAAAGAAGAAAGAAGTAAGAAATAATTAAGAAAGAAGTAAGAAAGAATTACGAAAGAAGAAAGAAGTAAGAAAGAAGTAAGAAAGAAGTAAGAAAGAAGAAAGAAAGAAGTAAGAAAGAAGTAAGAAAGAAGTAAGAAAGAAGTAAGAAAGAAGTAAGAAAGAAGTAAGAAAGAAGTAAGAAAGAAAGAAGAAAGAAGTAAGAAAGAAGTAAGAAAGAAGTAAGAAAGAAGTAGGAAAGAAGAAAGAAAGAAAGAAGAAAGAAGTAAGAAAGAAGTAAGAAAGAAGTAAGAAAGAAGTAAGAAAGAAGTAAGAAAGAAGTAAGAAAGAAGTAAGAAGGAATGAAGAAAGAAGTAAGAAAGAAGTTAGAAAGAAGAAAGAAGTAAGAAAGAAGTAAGAAAGAAGAAAGAAAGAAGTAAGAAAGAACTAAGAAATAAGTAAGAAAGAAGTAAGAAAGAAAGAAGAAAGAAGTAAGAAAGAAGTAAGAAAGAAGCAATAAAGAAGTAAGAAAGAAGAAAGAAAGAATTAAGAAAGAAGAAAGAAAGAACTAAAATAGAAGAAAGTTAGAAGTAAGAAAGAAGTGAGAAAGAAAGAAGAAAGAAGTAAGAAAGAAGTAAGAAAGAAGTAAGAAAGAAGTAAGAAAGAAAGAAGAAAGAAGTAAGAAAGAAGAAAGAAAGATAGAAGAAAGAAGTAAGAAAGAAGTAAGAAAGAAGTAAGAAAGAAGTAAGAAAGAAGTAAGAAAGAAGTAAGAAAGAAGTAAGAAAGAAGTAAGAAAGAAGTAAGAAGGAATGAAGAAAGAAGTAAGAAAGAAGTTAGAAAGAAGAAAGAAGTAAGAAAGAAGTAAGAAAGAAGAAAGAAAGAAGTAAGAAAGAACTAAGAAATAAGTAAGAAAGAAGTAAGAAAGAAAGAAGAAAGAAGTAAGAAAGAAGTAAGAAAGAAGCAATAAAGAAGTAAGAAAGAAGAAAGAAAGAATTAAGAAAGAAGAAAGAAAGAACTAAAATAGAAGAAAGTTAGAAGTAAGAAAGAAGTAAGAAAGAAAGAAGAAAGAAGTAAGAAAGAAGTAAGAAAGAAGTAAGAAAGAAGTAAGAAAGAAAGAAGAAAGAAGTAAGAAAGAAGAAAGAAAGATAGAAGAAAGAAGTAAGAAAGAAGTAAGAAAGAAGTAAGATAGAAGTAAGAAAGAAGTAAGAAAGAAGAAAGAAAGAAGAAAGAAAGAAGTAAGAAGGAATGAAGAAAGAAGTAAGAAAGAAGTTAGAAAGAAGAAAGAAGTAAGAAAGAAGTAAGAAAGAAGAAAGAAAGAAGTAAGAAAGAAGTAAGAAAGAAGAAAGAAAGAATTAAGGAAGAAGAAAGAAAGAACTAAAATAGAAGAAAGTTAGAAGTAAGAAAGATGTAAGAAAGAAAGAAGAAAGAAGTAAGAAAGAAGTAAGAAAGAAGTAAGAAAGAAGTAAGAAAGAAAGAAGTAAGAAAGAAGTAAGAAAGAAGTAAGAAAGAAGTAAGAAAGAAAGAAGAAAGAAGTAAGAAAGAAAGAAGGAAGAAGTATGAAAGAAGTAAGAAAGAAGAAAGAAAGAAGTAAGAAAGAAGAAAGAAAGAAATAAGAAAGAAGTAGGAAAGAAAGAAGAAAGAAGTAAGAAAGAAAGAAGAAAGAAGTAAGAAAGAAGTAAGAAAGAGGTAAGAAAGAAGTAAGAAAGAAGTAAGAAAGAAGTAAGAAAGAAGCAAGAAAGAAGTAAGAAAGAAGTAAGAAAGAAAGAAGAAATAAGTAAGAAAGAAGTAAGAAAGAAGGAAGAAAGAAGTAAGAAAGAATTATGAAAGAAGTAAGAAAGAAGAAATAAAGAAGTAAGAAAGAAGTAAGAAAGAAGTAAGAAAGAAAGAAGAAAGAAGAAAGAAAGAAGTAAGAAAGAAGTAAGAAAGAAGTAAGAAAGAAGTAAGAAAGAAGTAAGAAGGAATTAAGAAAGCAGTATGAAAGAAATAAGAAAGAAGTAAGAAAGAAGTAAGAAAGGAAGAAGAAAGAAAGAAGAATGAAGTAAGAAAGAAGTAAGAAAGAAGTAGGAAAGAAGTAAGGAAGAAGTAAGAAAGAAAGAAGAAAGAAGTAAGAAAGAAGTAAGAAAGAAGTAAGAAAGAAAGAAGAAAGAAGAAAGAAAGAAGTAAGAAAGAAGTAAGAAAGAAGAAAAAAGAAGGAAGAAAGAAAGAAGAAAGAAGTAAGAAAGAAGTAAGAAAGAAGTAAGAAAGAAGTAAGAAAGAAGTAAGAAAGAAGAAAGAAAGAAGTAGGAAAGAAGAAAGAAAGAAGTAAGAAAGAAGTAGGAAAGAAAGAAGAAAGAAGTAAGAAAGAAGTAAGAAAGAAGGAAGAAAGAAGTAAGAAAGAAATAAGAAAGAAGTAAGTAAGAAAGAAGAAAGAAGTAAGAAAGAAGTAAGAAAGAAGTAAGAAAGAAGTAAGAAAGAAGTAAGAAAGAAGTAAGAAAGAAGTATGAAAGAAGAAAGAAGAAAAAAAGAAGTAAGAAAGAAGTAAGAAAGAAGTAAGAAAGAAGTAAGAAAGAAGTAAGAAAGAAGTAAGAAAGAAGTAAGAAAGAAAGAAGAAAGAAGTAAGAAAGAAGTGAGAAAGAAGTATGAAAGAAGTAAGAAAGAAGTAAAAAAGAAGTAAGAAAGAAGAAATAAAGAAGTAAGAAAGAAGTATGAAAGAAGTAAGAAAGAAGAAAAAAAGAAGTAAGAAAGAAGTAAGAAAGTAGTAAGAAAGAAGTAAGAAAGAAGTAAGAAAGAAGTAAGAAGGAATGAAGAAAGAAGTAAGAAAGAAGTAAGAAAGAAGTAAGAAAGAAGTATGAAAGAAGTAAGAAAGAAGTAAGAAAGAAAGAAGAAAGAAGTAAGAAAGAAGTAAGAAAGAAGTAAGAAAGAAGAAAGAAAGAAGTAACAAAGAATTATGAAAGAAGTAAGAAAGAAGAAAAAAGAAGTAAGAAAGAAGTAAGAAAGAAGTAAGAAAGAAGTAAGAAGGAATGAAGAAAGAAGTAAGAAAGAAGTAAGAAAGAAGTAAGAAAGAAGTAAGAAAGGAAGAAGAAAGAAAGAAGAATGAAGTAAGAAAGAAGTAAGAAAGAAGTAAGAAAGAAGAAAGAAAGAATTAAGAAAGAAGAAAGAAAGAAGTAAGAAAGAAGTAAGAAAGAAGTAAGAAAGAAGTAAGAAAGAAGAAAGAAGTAAGAAAGAAGTAAGAAAGAAGTAAGAAAGAAGTAAGAAAGAAGTAAGAAAGAAGTAAGAAAGAAGTTAGAAAGAAGTAAGAAAGAAGTAAGAAAGTAGTAGGAAAGAAGTAAGAAAGAAGTAAGAAAGAAAGAAGAAATAAGTAAGAAAGAAGTAAGAAAGAAGTAAGGAAGAAAGAAGAAAGAACTAAGAAAGAAGAAAGAAAGAAGTATGAAAGAAGGAAGAAAGAAGAAAGAAAGAAGTAAGAAAGAAGTAAGAAAGAAGTAAGAAGGAATGAAGAAAGAAGTAAGAAAGAATGAAGAAAGAAGAAAGAAAGAAGTAAGAAAGAAGAAAGAAAGAAGTAAGAAAGAAGTAAGAAAGAAGTAAGAAAGAATTACGAAAGAAGAAAGAAGTAAGAAAGAAGTAAGAAAGAAAGAAGTAAGTAAGAAGTAAGAAAGAAGTAAGAAAGAAGTAAGAAAGAAGTTAGAAAGAAGTAAGAAAGAAGTAAGAAAGAAGTAAGAAATCAGTAAGAAAGAAAGAAGAAAGAAGTAAGAAAGAAGTGAGAAAGAAGTATGAAAGAAGTAAGAAAGAAGAAAGAAAGAAGTAAGAAAGAAGTAAGAAAGAAGTAAGAAAGAAGTAAGAAAGAAATAAGAAAAAAGAAAGAAAGAAGTAAGAAAGAAGTAAGAAAGAAAGAAGAAAGAAGTAAGAAAGAATTAAGAAAGAAGTAAGAAAGAAGTAAGAAAGAAGAAAGAAAGAAGTAAGAAAGAAGTAAGAAAGAAGTAAGAAAGAAGTAAGAAGGAAGTAAGAAAGAAGTAAGAAAGAAAGAGGAAAGAAGTAAGAAAGAAGTAAGAAAGAAGTAAGAAAGAAGAAAAAAGAAGTTAGAAAGAAGTAAGAAAGAAGTATGAAAGAAGTAAGAAAGAAGAAAGAAAGAAGTAAGAAAGAAGTAAGAAAGAAGTAAGATAGAAGTAAGTAAGAAAGAAGAGAGAAGAAAGAAAGAAGTAAGAAAGAAGTAAGAAAGAAGTAAGAAAGAAGTAAGAAGGAATGAAGAAAGAAGTAAGAAAGAAGTAAGAAAGAAGTAAGAAAGTAGTATGAAAGAAGTAAGAAAGAAGTAAGAAAGAAAGAAGAAAGAAGTAAGAAAGAAGTAAGAAAGAAGTAAGAAAGAAGAAAGAAAGAAGTAACAAAGAATTATGAAAGAAGTAAGAAAGAAGAAAAAAAGAAGTAAGAAAGAAGTAAGAAAGAAGTAAGAAAGAAGTAAGAAGGAATGAAGAAAGAAGTAAGAAAGAAGTAAGAAAGAAGTAAGAAAGAAGTAAGAAAGAAGTAAGAAAGGAAGAAGAAAGAAAGAAGAATGAAGTAAGAAAGAAGTAAGAAAGAAGTAAGAAAGAAGAAAGAAAGAATTAAGAAAGAAGAAAGAAAGAAGTAAGAAAGAAGTAAGAAAGAAGTAAGAAAGAAGTAAGAAAGAAGAAAGAAGTAAGAAAGAAGTAAGAAAGAAGTAAGAAAGAAGTAAGAAAGAAGTAAGAAAGAAGTAAGAAAGAAGTTAGAAAGAAGTAAGAAAGAAGTAAGAAAGTAGTAGGAAAGAAGTAAGAAAGAAGTAAGAAAGAAAGAAGAAATAAGTAAGAAAGAAGTAAGAAAGAAGTAAGGAAGAAAGAAGAAAGAACTAAGAAAGAAGAAAGAAAGAAGTATGAAAGAAGGAAGAAAGAAGAAAGAAAGAAGTAAGAAAGAAGTAAGAAAGAAGTAAGAAGGAATGAAGAAAGAAGTAAGAAAGAATGAAGAAAGAAGAAAGAAAGAAGTAAGAAAGAAGAAAGAAAGAAGTAAGAAAGAAGAAAGAAAGAAGTAAGAAAGAAGTAAGAAAGAAGCAAGAAACAAGTAAGAAAGAAGTAAGAAAGAAGTAAGAAAGAATTAAGAAAGAAGTAAGAAAGAATTACGAAAGAAGAAAGAAGTAAGAAAGAAGTAAGAAAGAAAGAAGTAAGTAAGAAGTAAGAAAGAAGTAAGAAAGAAGTTAGAAAGAAGTAAGAAAGAAGGAAGAAAGAAGTAAGAAATCAGTAAGAAAGAAAGAAGAAAGAAGTAAGAAAGAAGTGAGAAAGAAGTATGAAAGAAGTAAGAAAGAAGAAAGAAAGAAGTAAGAAAGAAGTAAGAAAGAAGTAAGAAAGAAGTAAGAAAGAAATAAGAAAAAAGAAAGAAAGAAGTAAGAAAGAAGTAAGAAAGAAAGAAGAAAGAAGTAAGAAAGAATTAAGAAAGAAGTAAGAAAGAAGTAAGAAAGAAGAAAGAAAGAAGTAAGAAAGAAGTAAGAAAGAAGTAAGAAAGAAGTAAGAAGGAAGTAAGAAAGAAGTAAGAAAGAAAGAGGAAAGAAGTAAGAAAGAAGTAAGAAAGAAGTAAGAAAGAAGAAAAAAGAAGTTAGAAAGAAGTAAGAAAGAAGTATGAAAGAAGTAAGAAAGAAGAAAGAAAGAAGTAAGAAAGAAGTAAGAAAGAAGTAAGATAGAAGTAAGTAAGAAAGAAGAGAGAAGAAAGAAAGAAGTAAGAAAGAAGTAAGAAAGAAGTAAGAAAGAAGTAAGAAGGCATGAATAAAGAAGTAAGAAAGAAGTAAGAAAGAAGTAAGAAAGAAGTAAGAAAGAAAGAAGAAAGAAGTAAGAAAGAAGTAAGAAAGAAGTAAGAAAGAAGTAAGAAAGAAGTAAGAAAGAAGTAAGAAAGAAAGAAATAAGAAAGAAGTAAGAAGGAAGTAAGAAAGAAGCAAGAAAGAAGTAAGAAAGAAGTAAGAAAGAAAGAAGAAAGAAGTAAGAAAGAAAGAAGAAAGAAGTATGAAAGAAGTAAGAAAGAAGAAAGAAAGAAGTAGGAAAGAAGAAAGAAAGAAGTAAGAAAGAAGAAGGAAAGAAATTAGAAAGAAGTAAGAAAGAAGTAAGAAAGAAGGAAGAAAGAAGTAAGAAAGAAGTAAGAAAGAAGTAAGAAAGAAAGAAGAAAGAAGTAAGAAAGAAGTTAGAAAGAAGTAAGAAAGAAGTAAGAAAGAAGTAAGAAAGAAGTTAGAAAGAAGTAAGAAAGAAGTAAGAAAGAAGTAAGAAAGAAGTAAGAAAGAAGTTAGAAAGAAGTAAGAAAGAAGTAAGAAAGTAGTAGGAAAGAAGTAAGAAAGAAGTAAGAAAGAAAGAAGAAATAAGTAAGAAAGAAGTAAGAAAGAAGTAAGGAAGAAAGAAGAAAGAAGTAAGAAAGAAGAAAGAAAGAAGTATGAAAGAAGGAAGAAAGAAGAAAGAAAGAAGTAAGAAAGAAGTAAGAAAGAAGTAAGAAGGAATGAAGAAAGAAGTAAGAAAGAATGAAGAAAGAAGAAAGAAAGAAGTAAGAAAGAAGAAAGAAAGAAGTAAGAAAGAAGAAAGAAAGAAGTAAGAAAGAAGTAAGAAAGAAGCAAGAAACAAGTAAGAAAGAAGTAAGAAAGAAGTAAGAAAGAATTAAGAAAGAAGTAAGAAAGAATTACGAAAGAAGAAAGAAAGAAGTAAGAAAGAAGTAAGAAAGAAGTAAGAAAGAAGTAAGAAAGAAGTAAGAAAGAAGTAAGAAAGAAAGAGGAAAGAAGTAAGAAAGAAGTAAGAAAGAAGTAAGAAAGAAGAAAAAAGAAGTTAGAAAGAAGTAAGAAAGAAGTAAGAAAGAAGTAAGAAAGAAAGAAGAAAGAAGTAAGAAAGAAGTATGAAAGAAGTAAGAAAGAAGAAAGAAACAAGTAAGAAAGAAGTAAGAAAGACGTAAGAAAGAAGTAAGAAAGAAGTAAGAAGGCATGAAGAAAGAAGTAAGAAAGAAGTAAGAAAGAAGTAAGAAAGAAGTAAGAAAGAAAGAAGAAAGAAGTAAGAAAGAAGTAAAGAGAAGTAAGAAAGAAGTAAGAAAGAAGTAAGAAAGAAAGAAATAAGAAAGAAGTAAGAAGGAAGTAAGAAAGAAGCAAGAAAGAAGTAAGAAAGAAGTAAGAAAGAAAGAAGAAAGAAGTAAGAAAGAAAGAAGAAAGAAGTATGAAAGAAGTAAGAAATGAAGAAAGAAAGAAGTAGGAAAGAAGAAAGAAAGAAGTAAGAAAGAAGTAGGAAAGAAATTAGAAAGAAGTAAGAAAGAAGTAAGAAAGAAGGAAGAAAGAAGTAAGAAAGAAGTAAGAAAGAAGTAAGAAAGAAGTAAGAAAGAAGTAAGAAAGAAGTAAGAAAGAAGTAAGAAGGAATGAAGAAAGAAGTAAGAAAGAAGTTAGAAAGAAGAAAGAAGTAAGAAAGAAGTAAGAAAGAAGAAAGAAAGAAGTAAGAAAGAAGTAAGAAAGAAGAAAGAAAGAATTAAGGAAGAAGAAAGAAAGAACTAAAATAGAAGAAAGTTAGAAGTAAGAAAGATGTAAGAAAGAAAGAAGAAAGAAGTAAGAAAGAAGTAAGAAAGAAGTAAGAAATAAGTAAGAAAGAAAGAGGTAAGAAAGAAGTAAGAAAGAAGTAAGAAAGAAGTAAGAAAGAAGTAAGAAAGAAGTAAGAAAGAAGTAAGAAAGAAAGAAGAAAGAAGTAAGAAAGAAAGAAGGAAGAAGTATGAAAGAAGTAAGAAAGAAGAAAGAAAGAAGTAAGAAAGAAGAAAGAAAGAAATAAGAAAGAAGTAGGAAAGAAAGAAGAAAGAAGTAAGAAAGAAAGAAGAAAGAAGAAAGAAAGAAGTAAGAAAGAGGTAAGAAAGAAGTAAGAAAGAAGTAAGAAAGAAGTAAGAAAGAAGGAAGAAAGAAGTAAGAAAGAATTATGAAAGAAGTAAGAAAGAAGAAAAAAAGAAGTAAGAAAGAAGTAAGAAAGAAGTAAGAAAGAAAGAAGAAAGAAGAAAGAAAGAAGTAAGAAAGAAGTAAGAAAGAAGTAAGAAAGAAGTAAGAAAGAAGTAAGAAGGAATTAAGAAAGCAGTAAGAAAGAAATAAGAAAGAAGTAAGAAAGAAGTAAGAAAGGAAGAAGAAAGAAAGAAGAATGAAGTAAGAAAGAAGTAAGAAAGAAGTAGGAAAGAAGTAAGAAAGAAGTAAGAAAGAAAGAAGAAAGAAGTAAGAAAGAAGTAAGAAAGAAGTAAGAAAGAAAGAAGAAAGAAGAAAGAAAGAAGTAAGAAAGAAGTAAGAAAGAAGAAAATAGAAGTAAGAAAGAAAGAAGAAAGAAGTAAGAAAGAAGTAAGAAAGAAGTAAGAAAGAAGTAAGAAAGAAGTAAGAAAGAAAGAAGTAAGAAAGAAGTAAGAAAGAAGTAAGAAAGAAGAAAGAAAGAAGTAAGAAAGAAGTAAGAAAGAAAGAAGAAAGAAGTAAGAAAGAAAGAAGAAAGAAGTATGAAAGAAGTAAGAAAGAAGAAAGAAAGAAGTAGGAAAGAAGAAAGAAAGAAGTAAGAAAGAAGTAGGAAAGAAAGAAGAAAGAAGTAAGAAAGAAGTAAGAAAGAAGGAAGAAAGAAGTAAGAAAGAAATAAGAAAGAAGTAAGAAAGAAAGAAGAAAGAAGTAAGAAAGACGTAAGAAAGAAGTAAGAAAGAAGTAAGAAAGAAGAAAGAAAGAAGAAAGAAAGAACTAAGGAAGAAGTAACAAAGAAGTAAGAAAGAAGTAAGAAAGAAGTAAGAAAGAAGTAAGAAAGAAGAAAGAAAGAAGTAAGCAAGAAGAAAGAAAGAAGTAAGAAAGAAGGAGGAAAGAAAGAAGAAAGAAGTTAGAAAGAAAGAAGAAAGAAGAAAGAAAGAAGTAAGAAAGAGGTAAGAAAGAAGTAAGAAAGAAGTAAGAAAGAAGTAAGAAGGAATGGAGAAAGAAGTAAGAAAGAAGTAAGAAAGAAGTAAGAAAGAAGTAAGAAAGAAGTAAGAAAGAAGTAAGAAGGAATGAAGAAAGAAGTAAGAAAGAAGTAAGAAAGAAGTAAGAAAGAAGTAAGAAAGAAGTAAGAAAGAAGTAAGAAAGGAAGAAGAAAGAAAGAAGAATGAAGTAAGAAAGAAGTAAGAAAGAAGTAAGAAAGAAGAAAGAAAGAATTAAGAAAGAAGAAAGAAAGAAGTAAGAAAGAAGTAAGAAAGAAGTAAGAAAGAAGTAAGAAAGAAGTTAGAAAGAAGTAAGAAAGAAGTAAGAAAGAAGTAAGAAAGAAGTTAGAAAGAAGTAAGAAAGAAGTAAGAAAGTAGTAGGAAAGAAGTAAGAAAGAAGTAAGAAAGAAAGAAGAAATAAGTAAGAAAGAAGTAAGAAAGAAGTAAGGAAGAAAGACGAAAGAAGGAAGAAAGAAGAAAGAAAGAAGTAAGAAAGAAGTAAGAAAGAAGTAAGAAGGAATGAAGAAAGAAGTAAGAACGAATGAAGAAAGAAGAAAGAAAGAAGTAAGAAAGAAGAAAGAAAGAAGTAAGAAAGAGGTAAGAAAGAAGTAAGAAAGAAGTAAGAAAGAAAGAAGAAAGAAGTAAGAAAGAAGTGAGAAAGAAGTATGAAAGAAGTAAGAAAGAAGTAAAAAAGAAGTAAGAAAGAAGAAATAAAGAAGTAAGAAAGAAGTATGAAAGAAGTAAGAAAGAAGAAAAAAAGAAGTAAGAAAGAAGTAAGAAAGTAGTAAGAAAGAAGTAAGAAAGAAGTAAGAAAGAAGTATGAAGGAATGAAGAAAGAAGTAAGAAAGAAGTAAGAAAGAAGTAAGAAAGAAGTATGAAAGAAGTAAGAAAGAAGTAAGAAAGAAAGAAGAAAGAAGTAAGAAAGAAGTAAGAAAGAAGTAAGAAAGAAGAAAGAAAGAAGTAACAAAGAATTATGAAAGAAGTAAGAAAGAAGAAAAAAGAAGTAAGAAAGAAGTAAGAAAGAAGAAAGAAAGAAGAAAGAAGAAAGAAAGAAGTAAGAAAGAATTAAGAAAGAAGTAAGAAAGAAGTAAGAAAGAAGTAAGAAGGAATGAAGAAAGAAGTAAGAAAGAAGTAAGAAAGAAGTAAGAGAGAAGTAAGAAAGAAGTAAGAAAGAAGTAAGAAAGAAGTAAGAAAGGAAGAAGAAAGAAAGAAGAATGAAGTAAGAAAGAAGTAAGAAAGAAGTAAGAAAGAAGAAAGAAAGAATTAAGAAAGAAGAAAGAAAGAAGTAAGAAAGAAGTAACAAAGAAGTAAGAAAGAAGTAAGAAAGAAGTAAGAAAGAAGTTAGAAAGAAGTAAGAAAGAAGTAAGAAAGTAGTAGTAAAGAAGTAAGAAAGAAGTAAGAAAGAAAGAAGAAATAAGTAAGAAAGAAGTAAGAAAGAAGTAAGGAAGAAAGAAGAAAGAAGTAAGAAAGAAGAAAGAAAGAAGTATGAAAGAAGGAAGAAAGAAGAAAGAAAGAAGTAAGAAAGAAGTAAGAAAGAAGTAAGAAAGAAGAAAGAAAGAAGTAAGAAAGAAGTAAGAAAGAAGCAAGAAACAAGTAAGAAACAAGTAAGAAAGAAGTAAGAAAGAATTAAGAAAGAAGTAAGAAAGAATTACGAAAGAAGAAAGAAGAAAGAAAGAAGTAAGAAAGAAGTAAGAAAGAAGTAAGAAAGAAGTAAGAAAGAAGTTAGAAAGAAGTAAGAAAGAAGTAAGAAAGAAGTAAGAAATCAGTAAGAAAGAAAGAAGAAAGAAGTAAGAAAGAAGTGAGAAAGAAGTATGAAAGAAGTAAGAAAGAAGAAAGAAAGAAGTAAGAAAGAAGTAAGAAAGAAGTAAGAAAGAAGTAAGAAAGAAATAAGAAAAAAGAAAGAAAGAAGTAAGAAAGAAGAAAAGAAAGAAGAAAGAAGTAAGAAAGAATTAAGAAAGAAGTAAGAAAGAAGTAAGAAAGAAGAAAGAAAGAAGTAAGAAAGAAGTAAAAAAGAAGTAAGAAAGAAGTAAGAAAGAAGTAAGAAAGAAAGAGGAAAGAAGTAAGAAAGAAGTAAGAAAGAAGTAAGAAAGAAGAAAAAAGAAGTTAGAAAGAAGTAAGAAAGAAGTATGAAAGATGTAAGAAAGAAGAAAGAAAGAAGTAAGAAAGAAGTAAGAAAGAAGTAAGATAGAAGTAAGTAAGAAAGAAGAGAGAAGAAAGAAAGAAGTAAGAAAGAAGTAAGAAAGAAGTAAGAAAGAAGTAAGAAGGCATGAAGAAAGAAGTAAGAAAGAAGTAAGAAAGAAGTAAGAAAGAAAGAAGAAAGAAGTAAGAAAGAAGTAAGAAAGAAGTAAGAAAGAAGTAAGAAAGAAGTAAGAAAGAAGTAAGATAGAAAGAAATAAGAAAGAAGTAAGAAGGAAGTAAGAAAGAAGCAAGAAAGAAGTAAGAAAGAAGTAAGAAAGAAAGAAGAAAGAAGTAAGAAAGAAAGAAGAAAGAAGTATGAAAGAAGTAAGAAAGAAGAAAGAAAGAAGTAGGAAAGAAGAAAGAAAGAAGTAAGAAAGAAGTAGGAAAGAAATTAGAAAGAAGTAAGAAAGAAGTAAGAAAGAAGGAAGAAAGAAGTAAGAAAGAAGTAAGAAAGAAGTAAGAAAGAAAGAAGAAAGAAGTAAGAAAGAAGTAAGAAAGAAGTAAGAAAGAAGTAAGAAAGAAGTAAGAAAGAAGTATGAAAGAAGTAAGAAAGAAGTAAGAAAGAAGAAAGAAGTAAGAAAGAAGTAAGAAAGAAGTAAGAAAGAAGTAAGAAAGAAGTAAGAAAGAAGTTAGAAAGAAGTAAGAAAGAAGTAAGAAAGAAGTAAGAAAGAAGTAAGAAAGAAGTTAGAAAGAAGTAAGAAAGAAGTAAGAAAGTAGTAGAAAAGAAGTAAGAAAGAAGTAAGAAAGAAAGAAGAAAGAAGTAAGAAAGAAGTAAGAAAGAAGTATGAAAGAAGTAAGAAAGAAGTAAGAAAGAAGAAAGAAGTAAGAAAGAAGTAAGAAAGAAGTAAGAAAGAAGTAAGAAAGAAGTTAGAAAGAAGTAAGAAAGAAGTAAGAAAGAAGTAAGAAAGAAGTAAGAAAGAAGTTAGAAAGAAGTAAGAAAGAAGTAAGAAAGTAGTAGGAAAGAAGTAAGAAAGAAGTAAGAAAGAAAGAAGAAAGAAGTAAGAAAGAAGTAAGAAAGAAAGAGGAAAGAAAGAAAGAAGTATGAAAGAAGGAAGAAAGAAGAAAGAAAGAAGTAAGAAAGAAGTAAGAAAGAAGTAAGAAGGAATGAAGAAAGAAGTAAGAAAGAATGAAGAAAGAAGAAAGAAAGAAGTAAGAAAGAAGAAAGAAAGAAGTAAGAAAGAAGAAAGAAAGAAGTAAGAAAGAAGTAAGAAAGAAGCAAGAAACAAGTAAGAAAGAAGTAAGAAAGAAGTAAGAAAGAATTAAGAAAGAAGTAAGAAAGAATTACGAAAGAAGAAAGAAGTAAGAAAGAAGTAAGAAAGAAAGAAGTAAGAAAGAAGTAAGAAAGAAGTAAGAAAGAAGTTAGAAAGAAGTAAGAAAGAAGTAAGAAAGAAGTAAGAAATCAGTAAGAAAGAAAGAAGAAAGAAGTAAGAAAGAAGTGAGAAAGAAGTATGAAAGAAGTAAGAAAGAAGAAAGAAAGAAGTAAGAAAGAAGTAAGAAAGAAGTAAGAAAGAAGTAAGAAAGAAGTAAGAAAGAAATAAGAAAAAAGAAAGAAAGAAGTAAGAAAGAAGTAAGAAAGAAAGAAGAAAGAAGTAAGAAAGAATTAAGAAAGAAGTAAGAAAGAAGTAAGAAAGAAGAAAGAAAGAAGTAAGAAAGAAGTAAGAAAGAAGTAAGAAAGAAGTAAGAAAGAAGTAAGAAAGAAAGAGGAAAGAAGTAAGAAAGAAGTAAGAAAGAAGTAAGAAAGAAGAAAAAAGAAGTTAGAAAGAAGTAAGAAAGAAGTATGAAAGAAGTAAGAAAGAAGAAAGAAAGAAGTAAGAAAGAAGTAAGAAAGAAGTAAGATAGAAGTAAGTAAGAAAGAAGAGAGAAGAAAGAAAGAAGTAAGAAAGAAGTAAGAAAGAAGTAAGAAAGAAGTAAGAAGGCATGAAGAAAGAAGTAAGAAAGAAGTAAGAAAGAAGTAAGAAAGAAGTAAGAAAGAAAGAAGAAAGAAGTAAGAAAGAAGTAAGAAAGAAGTAAGAAAGAAGTAAGAAAGAAGTAAGAAAGAAAGAAATAAGAAAGAAGTAAGAAGGAAGTAAGAAAGAAGCAAGAAAGAAGTAAGAAAGAAGTAAGAAAGAAAGAAGAAAGAAGTAAGAAAGAAAGAAGAAAGAAGTATGAAAGAAGTAAGAAAGAAGAAAGAAAGAAGTAGGAAAGAAGAAAGAAAGAAGTAAGAAAGAAGTAGGAAAGAAAGTAGAAAGAAGTAAGAAAGAAGTAAGAAAGACGGAAGAAAGAAGTAAGAAAGAAGTAAGAAAGAAGTAAGAAAGAAAGAAGAAAGAAGTAAGAAAGAAGTAAGAAAGAAGTAAGAAAGAAGTTAGAAAGAAGTAAGAAAGAAGTAAGAAAGAAGTAAGAAAGAAGTAAGAAAGAAGTTAGAAAGAAGTAAGAAAGAAGTAAGAAAGTAGTAGGAAAGAAGTAAGAAAGAAGTAAGAAAGAAAGAAGAAATAAGTAAGAAAGAAGTAAGAAAGAAGTAAGGAAGAAAGAAGAAAGGAGTAAGAAAGAAGAAAGAAAGAAGTATGAAAGAAGGAAGAAAGAAGAAAGAAAGAAGTAAGAAAGAAGTAAGAAAGAAGTAAGAAGGAATGAAGAAAGAAGTAAGAAAGAATGAAGAAAGAAGAAAGAAAGAAGTAAGAAAGAAGAAAGAAAGAAGTAAGAAAGAATTAAGAAAGAAGTAAGAAAGAATTACGAAAGAAGAAAGAAGTAAGAAAGAAGTAAGAAAGAAAGAAGTAAGAAAGAAGTAAGAAAGAAGTAAGAAAGAAGTTAGAAAGAAGTAAGAAAGAAGTAAGAAAGAAGTAAGAAATCAGTAAGAAAGAAAGAAGAAAGAAGTAAGAAAGAAGTGAGAAAGAAGTATGAAAGAAGTAAGAAAGAAGAAAGAAAGAAGTAAGAAAGAAGTAAGAAAGAAGTAAGAAAGAAGTAAGAAAGAAGTAAGAAAGAAATAAGAAAAAAGAAAGAAAGAAGTAAGAAAGAAGTAAGAAAGAAAGAAGAAAGAAGTAAGAAAGAATTAAGAAAGAAGTAAGAAAGAAGTAAGAAAGAAGAAAGAAAGAAGTAAGAAAGAAGTAAGAAAGAAGTAAGAAAGAAGTAAGAAAGAAGTAAGAAAGAAGAAAGAAAGAAAGAGGAAAGAAGTAAGAAAGAAGTAAGAAAGAAGTAAGAAAGAAGAAAAAAGAAGTTAGAAAGAAGTAAGAAAGAAGTATGAAAGAAGTAAGAAAGAAGAAAGAAAGAAGTAAGAAAGAAGTAAGAAAGAAGTAAGATAGAAGTAAGTAAGAAAGAAGAGAGAAGAAAGAAAGAAGTAAGAAAGAAGTAAGAAAGAAGTAAGAAAGAAGTAAGAAGGCATGAAGAAAGAAGTAAGAAAGAAGTAAGAAAGAAGTAAGAAAGAAGTAAGAAAGAAAGAAGAAAGAAGTAAGAAAGAAGTAAGAAAGAAGTAAGAAAGAAGTAAGAAAGAAGTAAGAAAGAAAGAAATAAGAAAGAAGTAAGAAGGAAGTAAGAAAGAAGCAAGAAAGAAGTAAGAAAGAAGTAAGAAAGAAAGAAGAAAGAAGTAAGAAAGAAAGAAGAAAGAAGTATGAAAGAAGTAAGAAAGAAGAAAGAAAGAAGTAGGAAAGAAGAAAGAAAGAAGTAAGAAAGAAGTAGGAAAGAAATTAGAAAGAAGTAAGAAAGAAGTAAGAAAGAAGGAAGAAAGAAGTAAGAAAGAAGTAAGAAAGAAGTAAGAAAGAAAGAAGAAAGAAGTAAGAAAGAAGTAAGAAAGAAGTAAGAAAGAAGTTAGAAAGAAGTAAGAAAGAAGTAAGAAAGAAGTAAGAAAGAAGTAAGAAAGAAGTTAGAAAGAAGTAAGAAAGAAGTAAGAAAGTAGTAGGAAAGAAGTAAGAAAGAAGTAAGAAAGAAAGAAGAAATAAGTAAGAAAGAAGTAAGAAAGAAGTAAGGAAGAAAGAAGAAAGGAGTAAGAAAGAAGAAAGAAAGAAGTATGAAAGAAGGAAGAAAGAAGAAAGAAAGAAGTAAGAAAGAAGTAAGAAAGAAGTAAGAAGGAATGAAGAAAGAAGTAAGAAAGAATGAAGAAAGAAGAAAGAAAGAAGTAAGAAAGAAGAAAGAAAGAAGTAAGAAAGAAGAAAGAAAGAAGTAAGAAAGAAGTAAGAAAGAAGCAAGAAACAAGTAAGAAAGAAGTAAGAAAGAAGTAAGAAAGAATTAAGAAAGAAGTAAGAAAGAATTACGAAAGAAGTAAGAAGTAAGAAAGAAGTAAGAAAGAAAGAAGTAAGAAAGAAGTAAGAAAGAAGTAAGAAAGAAGTTAAAAAGAAGTAAGAAAGAAGTAAGAAAGAAGTAAGAAAGAAGTAAGAAATCAGTAAGAAAGAAAGAAGAAAGAAGTAAGAAAGAAGTGAGAAAGAAGTATGAAAGAAGTAAGAAAGAAGAAAGAAAGAAGTAAGAAAGAAGTAAGAAAGAAGTAAGAAAGAAGTAAGAAAGAAATAAGAAAAAAGAAAGAAAGAAGTAAGAAAGAAGTAAGAAAGAAAGAAGAAAGAAGTAAGAAAGAATTAAGAAAGAAGTAAGAAAGAAGTAAGAAAGAAGAAAGAAAGAAGTAAGAAAGAAGTAAGAAAGAAGTAAGAAAGAAGTAAGAAAGAAGTGAGAAAGAAGTAAGAAAGAAAGAGGAAAGAAGTAAGAAAGAAGTAAGAAAGAAGTAAGAAAGAAGAAAAAAGAAGTTAGAAAGAAGTAAGAAAGAAGTATGAAAGAAGTAAGAAAGAAGAAAGAAAGTAGTAAGAAAGAAGTAAGAAAGAAGTAAGAAAGAAAGAAGTAAGAAAGAAAGAAGAAAGAAAGAAGTAAGAAGTAAGAAAGAAGTAAGAAAGAAGTAAGAAAGAAAGAAGAAAGAAGTAAGAAAGAAAGAAGGAAGAAGTATGAAAGAAGTAAGAAAGAAGAAAGAAAGAAGTAAGAAAGAAGAAAGAAAGAAGAAAGAAAGTAGTAGGAAAGAAAGAAGAAAGAAGTAAGAAAGAAAGAAAAAAGAAGAAAGAAAGAAGTAAGAAAGAGGTAAGAAAGAAGTAAGAAAGAAGTAAGAAAGAAGTAAGAAAGAAAGAAGAAAGAAGTAAGAAAGAAGTAAGAAAGAAGTAAGAAAGAAGTTAGAAAGAAGTAAGAAAGAAGTAAGAAAGAAGTAAGAAAGAAGTAAGAAAGAAGTTAGAAAGAAGTAAGAAAGAAGTAAGAAAGTAGTAGGAAAGAAGTAAGAAAGAAGTAAGAAAGAAGTAAGAAAGAAGTTAGAAAGAAGTAAGAAAGAAGTAAGAAAGTAGTAGGAAAGAAGTAAGAAAGAAGTAAGAAAGAAAGAAGAAATAAGTAAGAAAGAAGTAAGAAAGAAGTAAGGAAGAAAGAAGAAAGGAGTAAGAAAGAAGAAAGAAAGAAGTATGAAAGAAGGAAGAAAGAAGAAAGAAAGAAGTAAGAAAGAAGTAAGAAAGAAGTAAGAAGGAATGAAGAAAGAAGTAAGAAAGAATGAAGAAAGAAGAAAGAAAGAAGTAAGAAAGAAGAAAGAAAGAAGTAAGAAAGAATTAAGAAAGAAGTAAGAAAGAATTACGAAAGAAGAAAGAAGTAAGAAAGAAGTAAGAAAGAAAGAAGTAAGAAAGAAGTAAGAAAGAAGTAAGAAAGAAGTTAGAAAGAAGTAAGAAAGAAGTAAGAAAGAAGTAAGAAATCAGTAAGAAAGAAAGAAGAAAGAAGTAAGAAAGAAGTGAGAAAGAAGTATGAAAGAAGTAAGAAAGAAGAAAGAAAGAAGTAAGAAAGAAGTAAGAAAGAAGAAAGAAAGAAGTAAGAAAGAAGTAAGAAAGAAGTAAGAAAGAAGTAAGAAAGAAGTGAGAAAGAAGTAAGAAAGAAAGAGGAAAGAAGTAAGAAAGAAGTAAGAAAGAAGTAAGAAAGAAGAAAAAAGAAGTTAGAAAGAAGTAAGAAAGAAGTATGAAAGAAGTAAGAAAGAAGAAAGAAAGTAGTAAGAAAGAAGTAAGAAAGAAGTAAGAAAGAAAGAAGTAAGAAAGAAAGAAGAAAGAAAGAAGTAAGAAGTAAGAAAGAAGTAAGAAAGAAGTAAGAAAGAAAGAAGAAAGAAGTAAGAAAGAAAGAAGGAAGAAGTATGAAAGAAGTAAGAAAGAAGAAAGAAAGAAGTAAGAAAGAAGAAAGAAAGAAGAAAGAAAGTAGTAGGAAAGAAAGAAGAAAGAAGTAAGAAAGAAAGAAAAAAGAAGAAAGAAAGAAGTAAGAAAGAGGTAAGAAAGAAGTAAGAAAGAAGTAAGAAAGAAGTAAGAAAGAAAGAAGAAAGAAGTAAGAAAGAAGTAAGAAAGAAGTAAGAAAGAAGTTAGAAAGAAGTAAGAAAGAAGTAAGAAAGAAGTAAGAAAGAAGTAAGAAAGAAGTTAGAAAGAAGTAAGAAAGAAGTAAGAAAGAAGTAAGAAAGAAGTAAGAAAGAAGTAAGAAAGAAGTAAGAAAGAAGTAAGAAAGTAGTAGGAAAGAAGTAAGAAAGAAGTAAGAAAGAAAGAAGAAATAAGTAAGAAAGAAGTAAGAAAGAAGAAAGAAAGAAGAAAGAAAGTAGTAGGAAAGAAAGAAGAAAGAAGTAAGAAAGAAAGAAAAAAGAAGAAAGAAAGAAGTAAGAAAGAGGTAAGAAAGAAGTAAGAAAGAAGTAAGAAAGAAGTAAGAAAGAAAGAAGAAAGAAGTAAGAAAGAAGAAAAAAAGAAGTAAGAAAGAAGTAAGAAAGAAGTAAGAAAGAAAGAAGAAAGAAGAAAGAAAGAAGTAAGAAAGAAGTAAGAAAGAAGTAAGAAAGAAAGAAGAAAAAAGTAAGAAAGAAGTAAGAAAGAAGTAAGAAAGAAAGAAGAAAAAAGTAAGAAAGAAGTAGGAAAGAAGTAAGAAAGAAAGAAGAAAGAAGTAAGAAAGAAAGAAGGAAGAAGTATGAAAGAAGTAAGAAAGAAGAAAGAAAGAAGTAGGAAAGAAGAAAGAAAGAAGTAAGAAAGAAGTAGGAAAGAAAGCAGTAAGAAAGAAGTAGGAAAGAAAGAAGAAAGAAGTAAGAAAGAAGTAAGAAAGAAGGAAGAAAGAAGTAAGAAAGAAGTAAGAAAGAAGTAAGAAAGAAGTAAGAAAGAAAGAAGAAAGAAGTAAGAAAGAATTAAGAAAGAAAGAAGAAAGAAGTAAGAAAGAAGTAAGAAAGAAGAAAAAAGAAGTTAGAATGAAGTAAGAAAGAAGTAAGAAAGAAGTATGAAAGAAGTAAGAAAGAAGAAAAAAAGAAGTAAGAAAGAAGTAAGAAAGAAGTAAGAAAGAAGTAAGAAAGAAGTAAGAAAGAAAGAAGAAAGAAGTAAGAAAGAAGTAAGAAAGAAAGAAGAAAGAAGTAAGAAAGAAGTAAGAAAGAAGAAAAAAGAAGTTAGAATGAAGTAAGAAAGAAGTAAGAAAGAAGTAAGAAAGAAGAAAGAAAGAAGTAAGAAAGAAGTAAAAAGAATTAAGAAAGAAGTAAGAAAGAAAGAAGAAAGAAGTTAGAAAGAAGTAAGAAAGAAGTAAGAAAGAAGTAAGAAAGAAGAAAGAAAGAAGAAAGAAAGAGCTAAGAAAGAAGTAACAAAGAAGTAAGAAAGAAGTAAGAAAGAAGTAAGAAAGAAGTAAGAAAGAAGTAAGAAAGAAAGAGGAAAGAAGTAAGAAAGAAAGAAGAAAGAAGTATGAAAGAAGTAAGAAAGAAGAGAGAAAGAAGTAAGAATGAAAAAAGAAAGAAGTAAGAAAGAAGGAGGAAAGAAAGAAGAAAGAAGTGAGAAAGAAAGAAGAAAGAAGAAAGAAGTAAGAAAGAAGTAAGAAAGAAGTAAGAAGGAATGAAGAAAGAAGTAAGAAAGAAGTAAGAAAGAAGAAAGAAAGAAGTAAGAAAGAAGTAAGAAAGAAGTATGAAAGAAGTAAGAAAGAAGTAAGAAATAAGTAAGAAAGAAGTAAGAAAGAAAGAAGAAAGAAGTAAGAAAGAAGTAGGAAAGAAGTAAGAAAGAAGTAAGAAAGAAGAAAGAAAGAAGTAAGAAAGAAGTAAGAAAGGAAGAAGAAAGAAAGAAGAATGAAGTAAGAAAGAAGTAAAAAGAAGTAAGAAAGAAGAAAGAAAGAATTAAGAAAGAAGAAAGAAAGAAGTAAGAAAGAAGTAAGAAAGTAGTAGGAAAGAAGTAAGAAAGAAGAAAGAAAGAAGTAAGAAAGAAGAAAGATAGAAGAAAGAAGTAAGAAAGAAGTAAGAAAGAAGTAAGAAAGAAGTAAGAAAGAAGTAAGAAGGAATGAAGAAAGAAGTAAGAAAGAAGTTACAAAGAAGAAAGAAGTAAGAAAGAAGTAAGAAAGAAGAAAGAAAGAAGTAAGAAAGAAAGAAGAAAGAAGAAAGAAAGAAGTAAGAAAGAGGTAAGAAAGAAGTAAGAAAGAAGTAAGAAAGAAGTAAGAAAGTAGTAAGAAAGAAGTAAGAAGGAATTAAGAAAGAAGTAAGAAAGAAGTAAGAAAGAAGTAAGAAAGAAGTAAGAAAGGAAGAAGAAAGAAAGAAGAATGAAGTAAGAAAGAAGTAAGAAAGAAGAAAGAAAGAATTAAGAAAGAAGAAAGAAAGAGGTAAGAAAGAAGTAAGAAAGAAGTAAGAAAGAAGTTAGGAAGAAGTAAGAAAGAAGTAAGAAAGAAGTAGGAAAGAAGTAAGAAAGAAGTAAGAAAGAAAGAAGAAAGAAGTAAGAAAGAAGTAAGAAAGAAGTAAGAAAGAAGTAAGAAAGAAGAAAGAAATAAGTAGGAAAGAAGAAAGAAAGAAGTAAGAAAGAAGTAAGAAAGAAGTAAGAAAGAAGTAAGAAAGAAGTAAGAAGGAATGAAGAAAGAAGTAAGAAAGAAAGAAGAAAGAAGTAAGAAAGAAGTAAGAAAGAAGTAAGAAAGAAGTTAGAAAGAAGTAAGAAAGAAGTAAGAAAGAAGTAGGAAAGAAGTAAGAAAGAAGTAAGAAAGAAAGAAGAAAGAAGTAAGAAAGAAGTAAGAAAGAAGTAAGAAAGAAAGAGGAAAGAAGTAAGAAAGAAGAAAGAAGTAAGAAAGAAGTAAGAAAGAAGAAAAAACAAGTTAGAATGAAGTAAGAAAGAAGTAAGAAAGAAGTAAGAAAGAAGAAAGAAAGAAGTAAGAAAGAAGTAAGAAAGAAGTTAGAAAGAAGTAAGAAAGAAGTAAGAAAGAAGTAAGAAAGAAGTGAGAAAGAAGTAAGAAAGAAAGAAGAAAGAAGTAAGAAAGAAAGAAGAAAGAAGTATGAAAGAAGTAAGAAAGAAGAAAGAAAGAAGTAGGAAAGAAGAAAGAAAGAAGTAAGAAAGAAGTAGGGAAGAAAGAAGAAAGAAGTAAGAAAGAAAGAAGAAAGAAGAAAGAAAGAAGTAAGAAAGAGGTAAGAAGGAATTAAGAAAGAAGTAAGAAAGAAGTAAGAAAGAAGTAAGAAAGAAGTAAGAAAGGAAGAAGAAAGAAAGAAGAATGAAGTAAGAAAGAAGTAAGAAAGAAGAAAGAAAGAATTAAGAAAGAAGAAAGAAAGAAGTAAGAAAGAAGTAAGAAAGAAGTAAGAAAGAAGTTAGGCAGAAGTAAGAAAGAAGTAAGAAAGAAGTAGGAAAGAAGTAAGAAAGAAGTAAGAAAGAAAGAAGAAAGAAGTAAGAAAGAAGTAAGAAAGAAGTAAGAAAGAAAGAAGAAAGAAGTAAGAAAGAAGAAAGAAAGAAGTAAGAAAGAAGTAAGAAAGAAGAAAAAAGAAGTAAGAAAGAAAGAAGAAAGAAGTAAGAAAGAAGTAAGAAAGAAGTAAGAAAGAAGTAAGAAAGAAGTAAGAAAGAAGTAAGAAAGAAAGAAGTAAGAAAGAAGTAAGAAAGAAGTAAGAAAGAAGTAAGAAAGAAGTAAGAAAGAAGTAAGAAAGAAAGAAGAAAGAAGTAAGAAAGAAAGAAGAAAGAAGTATGAAAGAAGTAAGAAAGAAGAAAGAAATAAGTAGGAAAGAAGAAAGAAAGAAGTAAGAAAGAAGTAAGAAAGAAGAAAGAAAGAAGTAAGAAAGAAGTAAGAAAGAAGTAAGAAAGAAGTAAGAAAGAAGTAAGAAAGAAGTAAGAAAGAAGTAAGAAAGAAGTAAGAAAGAAGTAAGAAAGAAGTAAGAAAGAAGTAAGAAAGAAGTAAGAAGGAATGAAGAAAGAAGTAAGAAAGAAAGAAGAAAGAAGTAAGAAAGAAGTAAGAAAGAAGTAAGAAAGAAGTAAGAAAGAAGTAAGAAAGAAGTAAGAAAGAAGTAGGAAAGAAGTAAGAAAGAAGTAAGAAAGAAAGAAGAAAGAAGTAAGAAAGAAGTAAGAAAGAAGTAAGAAAGAAGTAAGAAAGAAGTAAGAAAGAAGTAAGAAGGAATGAAGAAAGAAGTAAGAAAGAAAGAAGAAAGAAGTAAGAAAGAAGTAAGAAAGAAGTAAGAAAGAAGTAAGAAAGAAGTTAGAAAGAAGTAAGAAAGAAGTAAGAAAGAAGTAGGAAAGAAGTAAGAAAGAAGTAAGAAAGAAAGAAGAAAGAATTAAGAAAGAAGTAAGAAAGAAGTAAGAAAGAAAGAGGAAAGAAGTAAGAAAGAAGAAAGAAGTAAGAAAGAAGTAAGAAAGAAGAAAAAAGAAGTTAGAATGAAGTAAGAAAGAAGTAAGAAAGAAGAAAGGAAGAAGTAAGAAAGAAGTAAGAAAGAAGTAAGAAAGAAGTAAGAAAGAAAGAAGAAAGAAGTAAGAAAGAAGTAAGAAAGAAGTAAGAAAGAAGTAAGAAAGAAGTAAGAAAGAAGAAGAAAGAAGTAAGAAAGAGAAGTAAGAAAGAAGTAGAAGAAGTAAGAAAGAATAAGAAAGAAGTAGAAGATGAAGTAAGAAGTAAGAAAGAAGGTAAGAAGAAGAAGAAAGAAGTAAGAAAGAAGGAAGAAAGAAGTAAGAAAGATAGAAAAGAAGAAGAAGTAAGAAAGAATTAGAAAGAAGTAAGAAAGAAGTAAGAAAGAAGAAGTAAGAAAGAAGTAAGAAAGAAGAAAGAAATAAGTAGGAAAGAAGAAAGAAAGAAGTAAGAAAGAAGTAAGAAAGAAGTAAGAAAGAAGTAAGAAAGAAGTAAGAAAGAAGTAAGAAAGAAGTAAGAAAGAAGTAAGAAAGAAGTAAGAAAGAAGTAAGAAGGAATGAAGAAAGAAGTAAGAAAGAAAGAAGAAAGAAGTAAGAAAGAAGTAAGAAAGAAGTAAGAAAGAAGTAAGAAAGAAGTTAGAAAGAAGTAAGAAAGAAGTAAGGAAGAAGTAGGAAAGAAGTAAGAAAGAAGTAAGAAAGAAAGAAGAAAGAAGTAAGAAAGAAGTAAGAAAGAAGTAAGAAAGAAAGAGGAAAGAAGTAAGAAAGAAGAAAGAAGTAAGAAAGAAGTAAGAAAGAAGAAAAAAGAAGTTAGAATGAAGTAAGAAAGAAGTAAGAAAGAAGTAAGAAAGAAGAAAGGAAGAAGTAAGAAAGAAGTAAGAAAGAATTAAGAAAGAAGTAAGAAAGAAAGAAGAAAGAAGTAAGAAAGAAGTAAGAAAGAAGTAAGAAAGAAGTAAGAAAGAAGTAAGAAAGAAGTAAGAAAGAAAGAAGAAAGAAGTAAGAAAGAAAGAAGAAAGAAGTATGAAAGAAGTAAGAAAGAAGAAAGAAATAAGTAGGAAAGAAGAAAGAAAGAAGTAAGAAAGAAGTAAGAAAGAAGTAAGAAAGAAGTAAGAAAGAAGTAAGAAAGAAGTAAGAAAGAAGTAAGAAAGAAGTAAGAAGGAATGAAGAAAGAAGTAAGAAAGAAAGAAGAAAGAAGTAAGAAAGAAGTAAGAAAGAAGTAAGAAAGAAGTAAGAAAGAAGTTAGAAAGAAGTAAGAAAGAAGTAGGAAAGAAGTAGGAAAGAAGTAAGAAAGAAGTAAGAAAGAAAGAAGAAAGAAGTAAGAAAGAAGTAAGAAAGAATTAAGAAAGAAGTAAGAAAGAAAGAAGAAAGAAGTAAGAAAGAAGTAAGAAAGAAGTAAGAAAGAAGTAATAAAGAAGTAAGAAAGAAGTAAGAAAGAAAGAAGAAAGAAGTAAGAAAGAAAGAAGAAATAAGTATGAAAGAAGTAAGAAAGAAGAAAGAAAGAAGTAGGAAAGAAGAAAGAAAGAAGTAAGAAAGAAGTAGGGAAGAAAGAAGAAAGAAGTAAGAAAGAAAGAAGAAAGAAGAAAGAAAGAAGTAAGAAAGAGGTAAGAAAGAAGTAAAAAGAAGTAAGAAAGAAGTAAGAAAGAAGTAAGAAAGTAGTAAGAAAGAAGGAAGAAAGAAGTAAGAAGGAATGAAGAAAGAAGTAAGAAAGAAAGAAGAAAGAAGTAAGAAAGAAGTAAGAAAGAAGTAAGAAAGAAGTTAGAAAGAAGTAAGAAAGAAGTAAGAAAGAAGTAGGAAAGAAGTAAGAAAGAAGTAAGAAAGAAAGAAGAAAGAAGTAAGAAAGAAGTAAGAAAGAAGTAAGAAAGAAAGAGGAAAGAAGTAAGAAAGAAGTAAGAAAGAAGTAAGAAAGAAGTTAGAAAGAAGTAAGAAAGAAGTAAGAAAGAAGTAGGAAAGAAGTAAGGAAGAAGTAAGAAAGAAAGAAGAAAGAAGTAAGAAAGAAGTAAGAAAGAAGTAAGAAAGAAAGAGGAAAGAAGTAAGAAAGAAGAAAGAAGTAAGAAAGAAGTAAGAAAGAAGAAAAAACAAGTTAGAATGAAGTAAGAAAGAAGTAAGAAAGAAGTAAGAAAGAAGAAAGAAAGAAGTAAGAAAGAAGTAAGAAAGAAGTTAGAAAGAAGTAAGAAAGAAGTAAGAAAGAAGTAAGAAAGAAGTAAGAAAGAAGTAAGAAAGAAAGAAGAAAGAAGTAAGAAAGAAAGAAGAAAGAAGTATGAAAGAAGTAAGAAAGAAGAAAGAAAGAAGTAGGAAAGAAGAAAGAAAGAAGTAAGAAAGAAGTAGGGAAGAAAGAAGAAAGAAGTAAGAAAGAAGGAAGAAAGAAGAAAGAAAGAAGTAAGAAAGAGGTAAGAAAGAAGTAAAAAGAAGTAAGAAAGAAGTAAGAAAGAAGTAAGAAAGTAGTAAGAAAGATGTAAGAAGGAATTAAGAAAGAAGTAAGAAAGAAGTAAGAAAGAAGTAAGAAAGAAGTAAGAAAGGAAGAAGAAAGAAAGAAGAATGAAGTAAGAAAGAAGTAAGAAAGAAGAAAGAAAGAATTAAGAAAGAAGAAAGAAAGAAGTAAGAAAGAAGTAAGAAAGAAGTAAGAAAGAAGTTAGGAAGAAGTAAGAAAGAAGTAAGAAAGAAGTAGGAAAGAAGTAAGAAAGAAGTAAGAAAGAAAGAAGAAAGAAGTAAGAAAGAAGTAAGAAAGAAGTAAGAAAGAAAGAAGAAAGAAGTAAGAAAGAAGAAAGAAAGAAGTAAGAAAGAAGTAAGAAAGAAGAAAAAAGAAGTAAGAAAGAAAGAAGAAAGAAGTAAGAAAGAAGTAAGAAAGAAGTAAGAAAGAAGTAAGAAAGGAGTAAGAAAGAAGTAAGAAAGAAAGAAGTAAGAAAGAAGTAAGAAAGAAGTAAGAAAGAAGTAAGAAAGAAGTAAGAAAGAAAGAAGAAAGAAGTAAGAAAGAAAGAAGAAAGAAGTATGAAAGAAGTAAGAAAGAAGAAAGAAATAAGTAGGAAAGAAGAAAGAAAGAAGTAAGAAAGAAGTAAGAAAGAAGAAAGAAAGAAGTAAGAAAGAAGTAAGAAAGAAGTAAGAAAGAATTAAGAAAGAAGTAAGAAAGAAGTAAGAAAGAAAGAGGAAAGAAGTAAGAAAGAAGAAAGAAGTAAGAAAGAAGTAAGAAAGAAGAAAAAAGAAGTTAGAATGAAGTAAGAAAGAAGTAAGAAAGAAGAAAGGAAGAAGTAAGAAAGAAGTAAGAAAGAAGTAAGAAAGAAGTAAGAAAGAAAGAAGAAAGAAGTAAGAAAGAAGTAAGAAAGAAGTAAGAAAGAAGTAAGAAAGAAGTAAGAAAGAAAGAAGAAAGAAGTAAGAAAGAAAGAAGAAAGAAGTATGAAAGAAGTAAGAAAGAAGAAAGAAATAAGTAGGAAAGAAGAAAGAAAGAAGTAAGAAAGAAGTAAGAAAGAAGAAAGAAAGAAGTAAGAAAGAAGTAAGAAAGAAGTAAGAAAGAAGTAAGAAAGAAGTAAGAAAGAAGTAAGAAAGAAGTAAGAAAGAAGAAAGAAATAAGTAGGAAAGAAGAAAGAAAGAAGTAAGAAAGAAGTAAGAAAGAAGTAAGAAAGAAGTAAGAAAGAAGTAAGAAAGAAGTAAGAAAGAAGTAAGAAAGAAGTAAGAAAGAAGTAAGAAAGAAGTAAGAAAGAAGTAAGAAAGAAGTAAGAAGGAATGAAGAAAGAAGTAAGAAAGAAAGAAGAAAGAAGTAAGAAAGAAGTAAGAAAGAAGTAAGAAAGAAGTAAGAAAGAAGTAAGAAAGAAGTTAGAAAGAAGTAAGAAAGAAGTAAGAAAGAAGTAGGAAAGAAGTAAGAAAGAAGTAAGAAAGAAAGAAGAAAGAAGTAAGAAAGAAGTAAGAAAGAAGTAAGAAAGAAAGAGGAAAGAAGTAAGAAAGAAGAAAGAAGTAAGAAAGAAGTAAGAAAGAAGAAAAAAGAAGTTAGAATGAAGTAAGAAAGAAGTAAGAAAGAAGTAAGAAAGAAGAAAGGAAGAAGTAAGAAAGAAGTAAGAAAGAATTAAGAAAGAAGTAAGAAAGAAAGAAGAAAGAAGTAAGAAAGAAGTAAGAAAGAAGTAAGAAAGAAGTAAGAAAGAAGTAAGAAAGAAGTAAGAAAGAAAGAAGAAAGAAGTAAGAAAGAAAGAAGAAAGAAGTATGAAAGAAGTAAGAAAGAAGAAAGAAATAAGTAGGAAAGAAGAAAGAAAGAAGTAAGAAAGAAGTAAGAAAGAAGTAAGAAAGAAGTAAGAAAGAAGTAAGAAAGAAGTAAGAAAGAAGTAAGAAAGAAGTAAGAAGGAATGAAGAAAGAAGTAAGAAAGAATGAAGAAAGAAGTAAGAAAGAAGTAAGAAAGAAGTAAGAAAGAAGTAAGAAAGAAGTTAGAAAGAAGTAAGAAAGAAGTAGGAAAGAAGTAGGAAAGAAGTAAGAAAGAAGTAAGAAAGAAAGAAGAAAGAAGTAAGAAAGAAGTAAGAAAGAATTAAGAAAGAAGTAAGAAAGAAAGAAGAAAGAAGTAAGAAAGAAGTAAGAAAGAAGTAAGAAAGAAGTAAGAAAGAAGTAAGAAAGAAGTAAGAAAGAAGTAAGAAAGAAAGAAGAAAGAAGTAAGAAAGAAAGAAGAAAGAAGTATGAAAGAAGTAAGAAAGAAGAAAGAAAGAAGTAGGAAAGAAGAAAGAAAGAAGTAAGAAAGAAGTAGGGAAGAAAGAAGAAAGAAGTAAGAAAGAAAGAAGAAAGAAGAAAGAAAGAAGTAAGAAAGAGGTAAGAAAGAAGTAAAAGAAGTAAGAAAGAAGTAAGAAAGAAGTAAGAAAGTAGTAAGAAAGAAGTAAGAAGGAATTAAAAAGAAGTAAGAAAGAAGTAAGAAAGAAGTAAGAAAGAAGTAAGAAAGGAAGAAGAAAGAAAGAAGAATGAAGTAAGAAAGAAGTAAGAAAGAAGAAAGAAAGAATTAAGAAAGAAGAAAGAAAGAAGTAAGAAAGAAGTAAGAAAGAAGTAAGAAAGAAGTTATGAAGAAGTAAGAAAGAAGTAAGAAAGAAGTAGGAAAGAAGTAAGAAAGAAGTAAGAAAGAAAGAAGAAAGAAGTAAGAAAGAAGTAAGAAAGAAGTAAGAAGGAAAGAAGAAAGAAGTAAGAAAGAAGAAAGAAAGAAGTAAGAAAGAAGTAAGAAAGAAGAAAAAAGAAGTAAGAAAGAAAGAAGAAAGAAGTAAGAAAGAAGTAAGAAAGAAGTAAGAAAGAAGTAAGAAAGAAGTAAGAAAGAAAGAAGTAAGAAAGAAGTAAGAAAGAAGAAAGAAAGAAGTAAGAAAGAAGTAAGAAAGAAGTAAGAAAGAAAGAAGAAAGAAGTAAGAAAGAAAGAAGAAAGAAGTATGAAAGAAGTAAGAAAGAAGAAAGAAATAAGTAGGAAAGAAGAAAGAAAGAAGTAAGAAAGAAGAAAGAAAGAAGTAAGAAAGAAGTATGAAAGAAGTAAGAAAGAAGAAAAAAATAAGTAAGAAAGAACTAAGAAAGAAGTAAGAAAGAAGTAAGAAAGAAGTAAGAAGGAATGAAGAAAGAAGTAAGAAAGAAGTAAGAAAGAAGTAAGAAAGAAGTAAGAAAGAAAGAAGAAAGAAGTAAGAAATAAGTAAGAAAGAAGTAAGAAAGAAGTAAGAAAGAAGAAAGAAAGAAGTAAGGAAGAATTATGAAAGAAGTAAGAAAGAAGAAAAAAAGAAGTAAGAAAGAAGTAAGAAAGAAGTAAGAAAGAAGAAAGAAAGAAGTAAGGAAGAAGTATGAAAGAAGTAAGAAAGAAGAAAAAAGAAGTAAGAAAGAAGAAAGAAAGAAGTAAGAAAGAAGTAAGAAAGAAGTAAGAAGGAATGAAGAAAGAAGTAAGAAAGAAGTTAGAAAGAAGAAAGAAGTAAGAAAGAAGTAAGAAACAAGAAAGAAAGAAGTAAGAAAGAAGTGAGAAAGATGAAAGAAAGAATTAAGGAAGAAGAAAGAAAGAACTAAAATAGAAGAAAGTTAGAAGTAAGAAAGATGTAAGAAAGAAAGAAGAAAGAAGTAAGAAAGAAGTAAGAAAGAAGAAAAAAGAAGTTAGAATGAAGTAAGAAAGAAGTAAGAAAGAAGGAAGAAAGAAGTAAGAAAGAAAGAAGTAAGAAAGAAGTAAGAAAGAAGTAAGAAAGAAGTAAGAAAGAAAGAAGAAAGAAGTAAGAAAGAAAGAAGGAAGAGGTATGAAAGAAGTAAGAAAGAAGAAAGAAAGAAGTAAGAAAGAAGAAAGAAAGAAGAAAGAAAGAAGTAGGAAAGAAAGAAGAAAGAAGTAAGAAAGAAAGAAAAAGAAGAAAGAAAGAAGTAAGAAAGAGGTAAGAAAGAAGTAAGAAGGAAGTAAGAAAGAAGTAAGAAGGAATGAAGAAAGAAGTATGAAAGAAGTAAGAAAGAAGAAAGAAATAAGTAGGAAAGAAGAAAGAAAGAAGTAAGAAAGAAGTAAGAAAGAAGTAAGAAAGAAGGAAGAAAGAAGTAAGAAGGAATGAAGAAAGAAGTAAGAAAGAAAGAAGAAAGAAGTAAGAAAGAAGTAAGAAAGAAGTAAGAAAGAAGTTAGAAAGAAGTAAGAAAGAAGTAAGAAAGAAGTAGGAAAGAAGTAAGAAAGAAGTAAGAAAGAAAGAAGAAAGAAGTAAGAAAGAAGTAAGAAAGAAGTAAGAAAGAAAGAGGAAAGAAGTAAGAAAGAAGTAAGAAAGAAGTAAGAAAGAAGTTAGAAAGAAGTAAGAAAGAAGTAAGAAAGAAGTAGGAAAGAAGTAAGAAAGAAGTAAGAAAGAAAGAAGAAAGAAGTAAGAAAGAAGTAAGAAAGAAAGAGGAAAGAAGTAAGAAAGAAGAAAGAAGTAAGAAAGAAGTAAGAAAGAAGAAAAAACAAGTTAGAATGAAGTAAGAAAGAAGTAAGAAAGAAGTAAGAAAGAAGAAAGAAAGAAGTAAGAAAGAAGTAAGAAAGAAGTTAGAAAGAAGTAAGAAAGAAGTAAGAAAGAAGTAAGAAAGAAGTAAGAAAGAAGTAAGAAAGAAAGAAGAAAGAAGTACGAAAGAAAGAAGAAAGAAGTATGAAAGAAGTAAGAAAGAAGAAAGAAAGAAGTAGGAAAGAAGAAAGAAAGAAGTAAGAAAGAAGTAGGGAAGAAAGAAGAAAGAAGTAAGAAAGAAGGAAGAAAGAAGAAAGAAAGAAGTAAGAAAGAGGTAAGAAAGAAGTAAAAAGAAGTAAGAAAGAAGTAAGAAAGAAGTAAGAAAGTAGTAAGAAAGAAGTAAGAAGGAATTAAGAAAGAAGTAAGAAAGAAGTAAGAAAGAAGTAAGAAAGAAGTAAGAAAGGAAGAAGAAAGAAAGAAGAATGAAGTAAGAAAGAAGTAAGAAAGAAGAAAGAAAGAATTAAGAAAGAAGAAAGAAAGAAGTAAGAAAGAAGTAAGAAAGAAGTAAGAAAGAAGTTATGAAGAAGTAAGAAAGAAGTAAGAAAGAAGTAAGAAAGGAAGAAGAAAGAAAGAAGAATGAAGTAAGAAAGAAGTAAGAAAGAAGAAAGAAAGAATTAAGAAAGAAGAAAGAAAGAAGTAAGAAAGAAGTAAGAAAGAAGTAAGAAAGAAGTTATGAAGAAGTAAGAAAGAAGTAAGAAAGAAGTAGGAAAGAAGTAAGAAAGAAGTAAGAAAGAAAGAAGAAAGAAGTAAGAAAGAAGTAAGAAAGAAGTAAGAAGGAAAGAAGAAAGAAGTAAGAAAGAAGAAAGAAAGAAGTAAGAAAGAAGTAAGAAAGAAGAAAAAAGAAGTAAGAAAGAAAGAAGAAAGAAGTAAGAAAGAAGTAAGAAAGAAGTAAGAAAGAAGTAAGAAAGAAGTAAGAAAGAAAGAAGTAAGAAAGAAGTAAGAAAGAAGAAAGAAAGAAGTAAGAAAGAAGTAAGAAAGAAGTAAGAAAGAAAGAAGAAAGAAGTAAGAAAGAAAGAAGAAAGAAGTATGAAAGAAGTAAGAAAGAAGAAAGAAATAAGTAGGAAAGAAGAAAGAAAGAAGTAAGAAAGAAGAAAGAAAGAAGTAAGAAAGAAGTATGAAAGAAGTAAGAAAGAAGAAAAAAATAAGTAAGAAAGAACTAAGAAAGAAGTAAGAAAGAAGTAAGAAAGAAGTAAGAAGGAATGAAGAAAGAAGTAAGAAAGAAGTAAGAAAGAAGTAAGAAAGAAGTAAGAAAGAAAGAAGAAAGAAGTAAGAAAGAAGTAAGAAAGAAGTAAGAAAGAAGTAAGAAAGAAGAAAGAAAGAAGTAAGGAAGAATTATGAAAGAAGTAAGAAAGAAGAAAAAAAGAAGTAAGAAAGAAGTAAGAAAGAAGTAAGAAAGAAGAAAGAAAGAAGTAAGGAAGAAGTATGAAAGAAGTAAGAAAGAAGAAAAAAAGAAGTAAGAAAGAAGAAAGAAAGAAGTAAGAAAGAAGTAAGAAAGAAGTAAGAAGGAATGAAGAAAGAAGTAAGAAAGAAGTTAGAAAGAAGAAAGAAGTAAGAAAGAAGTAAGAAACAAGAAAGAAAGAAGTAAGAAAGAAGTGAGAAAGATGAAAGAAAGAATTAAGGAAGAAGAAAGAAAGAACTAAAATAGAAGAAAGTTAGAAGTAAGAAAGATGTAAGAAAGAAAGAAGAAAGAAGTAAGAAAGAAGTAAGAAAGAAGAAAAAAGAAGTTAGAATGAAGTAAGAAAGAAGTAAGAAAGAAGGAAGAAAGAAGTAAGAAAGAAAGAAGTAAGAAAGAAGTAAGAAAGAAGTAAGAAAGAAGTAAGAAAGAAAGAAGAAAGAAGTAAGAAAGAAAGAAGGAAGAGGTATGAAAGAAGTAAGAAAGAAGAAAGAAAGAAGTAAGAAAGAAGAAAGAAAGAAGAAAGAAAGAAGTAGGAAAGAAAGAAGAAAGAAGTAAGAAAGAAAGAAAAAAGAAGAAAGAAAGAAGTAAGAAAGAGGTAAGAAAGAAGTAAGAAGGAAGTAAGAAAGAAGTAAGAAGGAATGAAGAAAGAAGTATGAAAGAAGTAAGAAAGAAGAAAGAAATAAGTAGGAAAGAAGAAAGAAAGAAGTAAGAAAGAAGTAAGAAAGAAGTAAGAAAGAAGGAAGAAAGAAGTAAGAAGGAATGAAGAAAGAAGTAAGAAAGAAAGAAGAAAGAAGTAAGAAAGAAGTAAGAAAGAAGTAAGAAAGAAGTTAGAAAGAAGTAAGAAAGAAGTAAGAAAGAAGTAGGAAAGAAGTAAGAAAGAAGTAAGAAAGAAAGAAGAAAGAAGTAAGAAAGAAGTAAGAAAGAAGTAAGAAAGAAAGAGGAAAGAAGTAAGAAAGAAGTAAGAAAGAAGTAAGAAAGAAGTTAGAAAGAAGTAAGAAAGAAGTAAGAAAGAAGTAGGAAAGAAGTAAGAAAGAAGTAAGAAAGAAAGAAGAAAGAAGTAAGAAAGAAGTAAGAAAGAAAGAGGAAAGAAGTAAGAAAGAAGAAAGAAGTAAGAAAGAAGTAAGAAAGAAGAAAAAACAAGTTAGAATGAAGTAAGAAAGAAGTAAGAAAGAAGTAAGAAAGAAGAAAGAAAGAAGTAAGAAAGAAGTAAGAAAGAAGTTAGAAAGAAGTAAGAAAGAAGTAAGAAAGAAGTTAGAAAGAAGTAAGAAAGAAGTAAGAAAGAAAGAAGAAAGAAGTAAGAAAGAAAGAAGAAAGAAGTATGAAAGAAGTAAGAAAGAAGAAAGAAAGAAGTAGGAAAGAAGAAAGAAAGAAGTAAGAAAGAAGTAGGGAAGAAAGAAGAAAGAAGTAAGAAAGAAGGAAGAAAGAAGAAAGAAAGAAGTAAGAAAGAGGTAAGAAAGAAGTAAAAAGAAGTAAGAAAGAAGTAAGAAAGAAGTAAGAAAGTAGTAAGAAAGAAGTAAGAAGGAATTAAGAAAGAAGTAAGAAAGAAGTAAGAAAGAAGTAAGAAAGAAGTAAGAAAGGAAGAAGAAAGAAAGAAGAATGAAGTAAGAAAGAAGTAAGAAAGAAGAAAGAAAGAATTAAGAAAGAAGAAAGAAAGAAGTAAGAAAGAAGTAAGAAAGAAGTAAGAAAGAAGTTAGGAAGAAGTAAGAAAGAAGTAAGAAAGAAGTAGGAAAGAAGTAAGAAAGAAGTAAGAAAGAAAGAAGAAAGAAGTAAGAAAGAAGTAAGAAAGAAGTAAGAAAGAAAGAAGAAAGAAGTAAGAAAGAAGAAAGAAAGAAGTAAGAAAGAAGTAAGAAAGAAGAAAAAAGAAGTAAGAAAGAAAGAAGAAAGAAGTAAGAAAGAAGTAAGAAAGAAGTAAGAAAGAAGTAAGAAAGAAGTAAGAAAGAAGTAAGAAAGAAAGAAGTAAGAAAGAAGTAAGAAAGAAGTAAGAAAGAAGTAAGAAAGAAGTAAGAAAGAAAGAAGAAAGAAGTAAGA
Organism: Columba livia; assembly: GCF_036013475.1. Classification (NCBI taxonomy): domain Eukaryota; kingdom Metazoa; phylum Chordata; class Aves; order Columbiformes; family Columbidae; genus Columba; species Columba livia. The sequence continues at coordinate 162,189 of NW_027043063.1, forward strand.
AAGAAAGAAGAAAGAAGTATGAAAGAAGTAAGAAAGAAGAAAGAAATAAGTAGGAAAGAAGAAAGAAAGAAGTAAGAAAGAAGTAAGAAAGAAGAAAGAAAGAAGTAAGAAAGAAGTAAGAAAGAAGTAAGAAAGAATTAAGAAAGAAGTAAGAAAGAAGTAAGAAAGAAAGAGGAAAGAAGTAAGAAAGAAGAAAGAAGTAAGAAAGAAGTAAGAAAGAAGAAAAAAGAAGTTAGAATGAAGTAAGAAAGAAGTAAGAAAGAAGAAAGGAAGAAGTAAGAAAGAAGTAAGAAAGAAGTAAGAAAGAAGTAAGAAAGAAAGAAGAAAGAAGTAAGAAAGAAGTAAGAAAGAAGTAAGAAAGAAGTAAGAAAGAAGTAAGAAAGAAAGAAGAAAGAAGTAAGAAAGAAAGAAGAAAGAAGTATGAAAGAAGTAAGAAAGAAGAAAGAAATAAGTAGGAAAGAAGAAAGAAAGAAGTAAGAAAGAAGTAAGAAAGAAGAAAGAAAGAAGTAAGAAAGAAGTAAGAAAGAAGTAAGAAAGAAGTAAGAAAGAAGTAAGAAAGAAGTAAGAAAGAAGTAAGAAAGAAGAAAGAAATAAGTAGGAAAGAAGAAAGAAAGAAGTAAGAAAGAAGTAAGAAAGAAGTAAGAAAGAAGTAAGAAAGAAGTAAGAAAGAAGTAAGAAAGAAGTAAGAAAGAAGTAAGAAAGAAGTAAGAAAGAAGTAAGAAAGAAGTAAGAAGGAATGAAGAAAGAAGTAAGAAAGAAAGAAGAAAGAAGTAAGAAAGAAGTAAGAAAGAAGTAAGAAAGAAGTAAGAAAGAAGTTAGAAAGAAGTAAGAAAGAAGTAAGAAAGAAGTAGGAAAGAAGTAAGAAAGAAGTAAGAAAGAAAGAAGAAAGAAGTAAGAAAGAAGTAAGAAAGAAGTAAGAAAGAAAGAGGAAAGAAGTAAGAAAGAAGAAAGAAGTAAGAAAGAAGTAAGAAAGAAGAAAAAAGAAGTTAGAATGAAGTAAGAAAGAAGTAAGAAAGAAGTAAGAAAGAAGAAAGGAAGAAGTAAGAAAGAAGTAAGAAAGAATTAAGAAAGAAGTAAGAAAGAAAGAAGAAAGAAGTAAGAAAGAAGTAAGAAAGAAGTAAGAAAGAAGTAAGAAAGAAGTAAGAAAGAAGTAAGAAAGAAGTAAGAAAGAAGTAAGAAAGAAGTAAGAAAGAAGTAAGAAGGAATGAAGAAAGAAGTAAGAAAGAAAGAAGAAAGAAGTAAGAAAGAAGTAAGAAAGAAGTAAGAAAGAAGTAAGAAAGAAGTTAGAAAGAAGTAAGAAAGAAGTAGGAAAGAAGTAGGAAAGAAGTAAGAAAGAAGTAAGAAAGAAAGAAGAAAGAAGTAAGAAAGAAGTAAGAAAGAATTAAGAAAGAAGTAAGAAAGAAAGAAGAAAGAAGTAAGAAAGAAGTAAGAAAGAAGTAAGAAAGAAGTAAGAAAGAAGTAAGAAAGAAGTAAGAAAGAAAGAAGAAAGAAGTAAGAAAGAAAGAAGAAAGAAGTATGAAAGAAGTAAGAAAGAAGAAAGAAAGAAGTAGGAAAGAAGAAAGAAAGAAGTAAGAAAGAAGTAGGGAAGAAAGAAGAAAGAAGTAAGAAAGAAAGAAGAAAGAAGAAAGAAAGAAGTAAGAAAGAGGTAAGAAAGAAGTAAAAAGAAGTAAGAAAGAAGTAAGAAAGAAGTAAGAAAGTAGTAAGAAAGAAGTAAGAAGGAATTAAAAAGAAGTAAGAAAGAAGTAAGAAAGAAGTAAGAAAGAAGTAAGAAAGGAAGAAGAAAGAAAGAAGAATGAAGTAAGAAAGAAGTAAGAAAGAAGAAAGAAAGAATTAAGAAAGAAGAAAGAAAGAAGTAAGAAAGAAGTAAGAAAGAAGTAAGAAAGAAGTTAGGAAGAAGTAAGAAAGAAGTAAGAAAGAAGTAGGAAAGAAGTAAGAAAGAAGTAAGAAGGAAAGAAGAAAGAAGTAAGAAAGAAGAAAGAAAGAAGTAAGAAAGAAGTAAGAAAGAAGAAAAAAGAAGTAAGAAAGAAAGAAGAAAGAAGTAAGAAAGAAGTAAGAAAGAAGTAAGAAAGAAGTAAGAAAGAAGTAAGAAAGAAAGAAGTAAGAAAGAAGTAAGAAAGAAGAAAGAAAGAAGTAAGAAAGAAGTAAGAAAGAAGTAAGAAAGAAAGAAGAAAGAAGTAAGAAAGAAAGAAGAAAGAAGTATGAAAGAAGTAAGAAAGAAGAAAGAAATAAGTAGGAAAGAAGAAAGAAAGAAGTAAGAAAGAAGAAAGAAAGAAGTAAGAAAGAAGTATGAAAGAAGTAAGAAAGAAGAAAAAAATAAGTAAGAAAGAAGTAAGAAAGAAGTAAGAAAGAAGTAAGAAAGAAGTAAGAAGGAATGAAGAAAGAAGTAAGAAAGAAGTAAGAAAGAAGTAAGAAAGAAGTAAGAAAGAAAGAAGAAAGAAGTAAGAAAGAAGTAAGAAAGAAGTAAGAAAGAAGTAAGAAAGAAGAAAGAAAGAAGTAAGGAAGAATTATGAAAGAAGTAAGAAAGAAGAAAAAAAGAAGTAAGAAAGAAGTAAGAAAGAAGTAAGAAAGAAGAAAGAAAGAAGTAAGGAAGAAGTATGAAAGAAGTAAGAAAGAAGAAAAAAAGAAGTAAGAAAGAAGAAAGAAAGAAGTAAGAAAGAAGTAAGAAAGAAGTAAGAAGGAATGAAGAAAGAAGTAAGAAAGAAGTTAGAAAGAAGAAAGAAGTAAGAAAGAAGTAAGAAACAAGAAAGAAAGAAGTAAGAAAGAAGTGAGAAAGATGAAAGAAAGAATTAAGGAAGAAGAAAGAAAGAACTAAAATAGAAGAAAGTTAGAAGTAAGAAAGATGTAAGAAAGAAAGAAGAAAGAAGTAAGAAAGAAGTAAGAAAGAAGAAAAAAGAAGTTAGAATGAAGTAAGAAAGAAGTAAGAAAGAAGGAAGAAAGAAGTAAGAAAGAAAGAAGTAAGAAAGAAGTAAGAAAGAAGTAAGAAAGAAGTAAGAAAGAAAGAAGAAAGAAGTAAGAAAGAAAGAAGGAAGAGGTATGAAAGAAGTAAGAAAGAAGAAAGAAAGAAGTAAGAAAGAAGAAAGAAAGAAGAAAGAAAGAAGTAGGAAAGAAAGAAGAAAGAAGTAAGAAAGAAAGAAAAAAGAAGAAAGAAAGAAGTAAGAAAGAGGTAAGAAAGAAGTAAGAAGGAAGTAAGAAAGAAGTAAGAAGGAATGAAGAAAGAAGTATGAAAGAAGTAAGAAAGAAGTTAGAAAGAAGTAAGAAAGAAGTAAGAAAGAAGTAGGAAAGAAGTAAGAAAGAAGTAAGAAAGAAAGAAGAAAGAAGTAAGAAAGAAGTAAGAAAGAAGTAAGAAAGAAAGAGGAAAGAAGTAAGAAAGAAGTAAGAAAGAAGTAAGAAAGAAGTTAGAAAGAAGTAAGAAAGAAGTAAGAAAGAAGTAGGAAAGAAGTAAGAAAGAAGTAAGAAAGAAAGAAGAAAGAAGTAAGAAAGAAGTAAGAAAGAAAGAGGAAAGAAGTAAGAAAGAAGAAAGAAGTAAGAAAGAAGTAAGAAAGAAGAAAAAACAAGTTAGAATGAAGTAAGAAAGAAGTAAGAAAGAAGTAAGAAAGAAGAAAGAAAGAAGTAAGAAAGAAGTAAGAAAGAAGTTAGAAAGAAGTAAGAAAGAAGTAAGAAAGAAGTAAGAAAGAAGTAAGAAAGAAGTAAGAAAGAAAGAAGAAAGAAGTAAGAAAGAAAGAAGAAAGAAGTATGAAAGAAGTAAGAAAGAAGAAAGAAAGAAGTAGGAAAGAAGAAAGAAAGAAGTAAGAAAGAAGTAGGGAAGAAAGAAGAAAGAAGTAAGAAAGAAAGAAGAAAGAAGAAAGAAAGAAGTAAGAAAGAGTTAAGAAAGAAGTAAAAAGAAGTAAGAAAGAAGTAAGAAAGAAGTAAGAAAGTAGTAAGAAAGAAGTAAGAAGGAATTAAGAAAGAAGTAAGAAAGAAGTAAGAAAGAAGTAAGAAAGAAGTAAGAAAGGAAGAAGAAAGAAAGAAGAATGAAGTAAGAAAGAAGTAAGAAAGAAGAAAGAAAGAATTAAGAAAGAAGAAAGAAAGAAGTAAGAAAGAAGTAAGAAAGAAGTAAGAAAGAAGTTAGGAAGAAGTAAGAAAGAAGTAAGAAAGAAGTAGGAAAGAAGTAAGAAAGAAGTAAGAAAGAAAGAAGAAAGAAGTAAGAAAGAAGTAAGAAAGAAGTAAGAAAGAAAGAAGAAAGAAGTAAGAAAGAAGAAAGAAAGAAGTAAGAAAGAAGTAAGAAAGAAGAAAAAAGAAGTAAGAAAGAAAGAAGAAAGAAGTAAGAAAGAAGTAAGAAAGAAGTAAGAAAGAAGTAAGAAAGAAGTAAGAAAGAAGTAAGAAAGAAAGAAGTAAGAAAGAAGTAAGAAAGAAGAAAGAAAGAAGTAAGAAAGAAGTAAGAAAGAAGTAAGAAAGAAAGAAGAAAGAAGTAAGAAAGAAAGAAGAAAGAAGTATGAAAGAAGTAAGAAAGAAGAAAGAAATAAGTAGGAAAGAAGAAAGAAAGAAGTAAGAAAGAAGTAAGAAAGAAGAAAGAAAGAAGTAAGAAAGAAGTAAGAAAGAAGTAAGAAAGAAGTAAGAAAGAAGTAAGAAAGAAGTAAGAAAGAAGTAAGAAAGAAGTAAGAAAGAAGTAAGAAAGAAGTAAGAAGGAATGAAGAAAGAAGTAAGAAAGAAAGAAGAAAGAAGTAAGAAAGAAGTAAGAAAGAACTAAGAAAGAAGTAAGAAAGAAGTAAGAAAGAAGTAGGAAAGAAGTAAGAAAGAAGTAAGAAAGAAAGAAGAAAGAAGTAAGAAAGAAGTAAGAAAGAAGTAAGAAAGAAGTAAGAAAGAAGTAAGAAAGAAGTAAGAAAGAAGTAAGAAGGAATGAAGAAAGAAGTAAGAAAGAAAGAAGAAAGAAGTAAGAAAGAAGTAAGAAAGAAGTAAGAAAGAAGTAAGAAAGAAGTTAGAAAGAAGTAAGAAAGAAGTAAGAAAGAAGTAGGAAAGAAGTAAGAAAGAAGTAAGAAAGAAAGAAGAAAGAATTAAGAAAGAAGTAAGAAAGAAGTAAGAAAGAAAGAGGAAAGAAGTAAGAAAGAAGAAAGAAGTAAGAAAGAAGAAAAAAGAAGTTAGAATGAAGTAAGAAAGAAGTAAGAAAGAAGAAAGGAAGAAGTAAGAAAGAAGTAAGAAAGAAGTAAGAAAGAAGTAAGAAAGAAAGAAGAAAGAAGTAAGAAAGAAGTAAGAAAGAAGTAAGAAAGAAGTAAGAAAGAAGTAAGAAAGAAAGAAGAAAGAAGTAAGAAAGAAAGAAGAAAGAAGTATGAAAGAAGTAAGAAAGAAGAAAGAAATAAGTAGGAAAGAAGAAAGAAAGAAGTAAGAAAGAAGTAAGAAAGAAGTAAGAAAGAAGTAAGAAAGAAGTAAGAAAGAAGTAAGAAAGAAGAAAGCAATAAGTAGGAAAGAAGAAAGAAAGAAGTAAGAAAGAAGTAAGAAAGAAGTAAGAAAGAAGTAAGAAAGAAGTAAGAAAGAAGTAAGAAAGAAGTAAGAAAGAAGTAAGAAAGAAGTAAGAAAGAAGTAAGAAAGAAGTAAGAAAGAAGTAAGAAAGAAGTAAGAAGGAATGAAGAAAGAAGTAAGAAAGAAAGAAGAAAGAAGTAAGAAAGAAGTAAGAAAGAAGTAAGAAAGAAGTAAGAAAGAAGTTAGAAAGAAGTAAGAAAGAAGTAAGAAAGAAGTAGGAAAGAAGTAAGAAAGAAGTAAGAAAGAAAGAAGAAAGAAGTAAGAAAGAAGTAAGAAAGAAGTAAGAAAGAAAGAGGAAAGAAGTAAGAAAGAAGAAAGAAGTAAGAAAGAAGTAAGAAAGAAGAAAAAAGAAGTTAGAATGAAGTAAGAAAGAAGTAAGAAAGAAGTAAGAAAGAAGAAAGGAAGAAGTAAGAAAGAAGTAAGAAAGAATTAAGAAAGAAGTAAGAAAGAAAGAAGAAAGAAGTAAGAAAGAAGTAAGAAAGAAGTAAGAAAGAAGTAAGAAAGAAGTAAGAAAGAAGTAAGAAAGAAAGAAGAAAGAAGTAAGAAAGAAAGAAGAAAGAAGTATGAAAGAAGTAAGAAAGAAGAAAGAAATAAGTAGGAAAGAAGAAAGAAAGAAGTAAGAAAGAAGTAAGAAAGAAGTAAGAAAGAAGTAAGAAAGAAGTAAGAAAGAAGTAAGAAAGAAGTAAGAAAGAAGTAAGAAGGAATGAAGAAAGAAGTAAGAAAGAAAGAAGAAAGAAGTAAGAAAGAAGTAAGAAAGAAGTAAGAAAGAAGTAAGAAAGAAGTTAGAAAGAAGTAAGAAAGAAGTAGGAAAGAAGTAGGAAAGAAGTAAGAAAGAAGTAAGAAAGAAAGAAGAAAGAAGTAAGAAAGAAGTAAGAAAGAATTAAGAAAGAAGTAAGAAAGAAAGAAGAAAGAAGTAAGAAAGAAGTAAGAAAGAAGTAAGAAAGAAGTAAGAAAGAAGTAAGAAAGAAGTAAGAAAGAAAGAAGAAAGAAGTAAGAAAGAAAGAAGAAAGAAGTATGAAAGAAGTAAGAAAGAAGAAAGAAAGAAGTAGGAAAGAAGAAAGAAAGAAGTAAGAAAGAAGTAGGGAAGAAAGAAGAAAGAAGTAAGAAAGAAAGAAGAAAGAAGAAAGAAAGAAGTAAGAAAGAGGTAAGAAAGAAGTAAAAAGAAGTAAGAAATAAGTAAGAAAGAAGTAAGAAAGTAGTAAGAAAGAAGTAAGAAGGAATTAAAAAGAAGTAAGAAAGAAGTAAGAAAGAAGTAAGAAAGAAGTAAGAAAGGAAGAAGAAAGAAAGAAGAATGAAGTAAGAAAGAAGTAAGAAAGAAGAAAGAAAGAATTAAGAAAGAAGAAAGAAAGAAGTAAGAAAGAAGTAAGAAAGAAGTAAGAAAGAAGTTAGGAAGAAGTAAGAAAGAAGTAAGAAAGAAGTAGGAAAGAAGTAAGAAAGAAGTAAGAAAGAAAGAAGAAAGAAGTAAGAAAGAAGTAAGAAAGAAGTAAGAAGGAAAGAAGAAAGAAGTAAGAAAGAAGAAAGAAAGAAGTAAGAAAGAAGTAAGAAAGAAGAAAAAAGAAGTAAGAAAGAAAGAAGAAAGAAGTAAGAAAGAAGTAAGAAAGAAGTAAGAAAGAAGTAAGAAAGAAGTAAGAAAGAAAGAAGTAAGAAAGAAGTAAGAAAGAAGAAAGAAAGAAGTAAGAAAGAAGTAAGAAAGAAGTAAGAAAGAAAGAAGAAAGAAGTAAGAAAGAAAGAAGAAAGAAGTATGAAAGAAGTAAGAAAGAAGAAAGAAATAAGTAGGAAAGAAGAAAGAAAGAAGTAAGAAAGAAGTAAGAAAGAAGAAAGAAAGAAGTAAGAAAGAAGTATGAAAGAAGTAAGAAAGAAGAAAAAAATAAGTAAGAAAGAAGTAAGAAAGAAGTAAGAAAGAAGTAAGAAAGAAGTAAGAAGGAATGAAGAAAGAAGTAAGAAAGAAGTAAGAAAGAAGTAAGAAAGAAGTAAGAAAGAAAGAAGAAAGAAGTAAGAAAGAAGTAAGAAAGAAGTAAGAAAGAAGTAAGAAAGAAGAAAGAAAGAAGTAAGGAAGAATTATGAAAGAAGTAAGAAAGAAGAAAAAAAGAAGTAAGAAAGAAGTAAGAAAGAAGTAAGAAAGAAGAAAGAAAGAAGTAAGGAAGAAGTATGAAAGAAGTAAGAAAGAAGAAAAAAAGAAGTAAGAAAGAAGAAAGAAAGAAGTAAGAAAGAAGTAAGAAAGAAGTAAGAAGGAATGAAGAAAGAAGTAAGAAAGAAGTTAGAAAGAAGAAAGAAGTAAGAAAGAAGTAAGAAACAAGAAAGAAAGAAGTAAGAAAGAAGTGAGAAAGATGAAAGAAAGAATTAAGGAAGAAGAAAGAAAGAACTAAAATAGAAGAAAGTTAGAAGTAAGAAAGATGTAAGAAAGAAAGAAGAAAGAAGTAAGAAAGAAGTAAGAAAGAAGAAAAAAGAAGTTAGAATGAAGTAAGAAAGAAGTAAGAAAGAAGGAAGAAAGAAGTAAGAAAGAAAGAAGTAAGAAAGAAGTAAGAAAGAAGTAAGAAAGAAGTAAGAAAGAAAGAAGAAAGAAGTAAGAAAGAAAGAAGGAAGAAGTATGAAAGAAGTAAGAAAGAAGAAAGAAAGAAGTAAGAAAGAAGAAAGAAAGAAGAAAGAAAGAAGTAGGAAAGAAAGAAGAAAGAAGTAAGAAAGAAAGAAAAAAGAAGAAAGAAAGAAGTAAGAAAGAGGTAAGAAAGAAGTAAGAAGGAAGTAAGAAAGAAGTAAGAAGGAATGAAGAAAGAAGTAAGAAAGAAGTAAGAAAGAAGTAAGAAAGAAGTAAGAAAGAAGTAAGAAAGAAAGAAGAAAGAAGTAAGAAAGAAGTAAGAAAGAAGTAAGAAAGAAGTAAGAAAGAAGAAAGAAAGAAGTAAGAAAGAATTATGAAAGAAGTAAGAAAGAAGAAAAAAAGAAGTAAGAAAGAAGTAAGAAAGAAGTAAGAAAGAAAGAAGAAAGAAGAAAGAAAGAAGTAAGAAAGAAGTAAGAAAGAAGTAAGAAAGAAGTAAGAAAGAAGTAAGAAAGAATGAAGAAAGAAGTAAGAAAAAAGAAGAAAGAAGTATGAAAGAAGTAAGAAAGAAGAAAGAAAGAAGTAAGAAAGAAGTAAGAAAGAAGTAAGAAAGAAAGAAGAAAGAAGTAAGAAAGAAGTAAGAAAGAAAGAAGAAAGAAGTAAGAAAGAAGTAAGAAAGAAGAAAAAAGAAGTTAGAATGAAGTAAGAAAGAAGTAAGAAAGAAGTAAGAAAGAAGTAAGAAAGAAGTAAGAAAGAAGTAAGAAAGAAGTAAGAAGGAATGAAGAAAGAAGTAAGAAAGAAAGAAGAAAGAAGTAAGAAAGAAGTAAGAAAGAAGTAAGAAAGAAGTAAGAAAGAAGTTAGAAAGAAGTAAGAAAGAAGTAAGAAAGAAGTAGGAAAGAAGTAAGAAAGAAGTAAGAAAGAAAGAAGAAAGAAGTAAGAAAGAAGTAAGAAAGAAGTAAGAAAGAAAGAGGAAAGAAGTAAGAAAGAAGTAAGAAAGAAGAAAGAAGTAAGAAAGAAGTAAGAAAGAAGAAAAAAGAAGTTAGAATGAAGTAAGAAAGAAGTAAGAAAGAAGAAAGGAAGAAGTAAGAAAGAAGTAAGAAAGAATTAAGAAAGAAGTAAGAAAGAAAGAAGAAAGAAGTAAGAAAGAAGTAAGAAAGAAGTAAGAAAGAAGTAAGAAAGAAGTAAGAAAGAATGAAGAAAGAAGTAAGAAAAAAGAAGAAAGAAGTATGAAAGAAGTAAGAAAGAAGAAAGAAAGAAGTAAGAAAGAAGTAAGAAAGAAGTAAGAAAGAAAGAAGAAAGAAGTAAGAAAGAAGTAAGAAAGAAAGAAGAAAGAAGTAAGAAAGAAGTAAGAAAGAAGAAAAAAGAAGTTAGAATGAAGTAAGAAAGAAGTAAGAAAGAAGTATGAAAGAAGTAAGAAAGAAGAAAAAAGAAGTAAGAAAGAAGTAAGAAAGAAGTAAGAAAGAAGTAAGAAAGAAGTAAGAAAGAAGTAAGAAAGAAGTAAGAAAGAAGTAAGAAAGAAGTAAGAAAGAAGTAAGAAGGAATGAAGAAAGAAGTAAGAAAGAAAGAAGAAAGAAGTAAGAAAGAAGTAAGAAAGAAGTAAGAAAGAAGTAAGAAAGAAGTTAGAAAGAAGTAAGAAAGAAGTAAGAAAGAAGTAGGAAAGAAGTAAGAAAGAAGTAAGAAAGAAAGAAGAAAGAAGTAAGAAAGAAGTAAGAAAGAAGTAAGAAAGAAAGAGGAAAGAAGTAAGAAAGAAGAAAGAAGTAAGAAAGAAGTAAGAAAGAAGAAAAAAGAAGTTAGAATGAAGTAAGAAAGAAGTAAGAAAGAAGTAAGAAAGAAGAAAGGAAGAAGTAAGAAAGAAGTAAGAAAGAATTAAGAAAGAAGTAAGAAAGAAAGAAGAAAGAAGTAAGAAAGAAGTAAGAAAGAAGTAAGAAAGAAGTAAGAAGGAATGAAGAAAGAAGTAAGAAAGAAAGAAGAAAGAAGTAAGAAAGAAGTAAGAAAGAAGTAAGAAAGAAGTTAGAAAGAAGTAAGAAAGAAGTAAGAAAGAAGTAGGAAAGAAGTAAGAAAGAAGTAAGAAAGAAAGAAGAAAGAAGTAAGAAAGAAGTAAGAAAGAAGTAAGAAAGAAAGAGGAAAGAAGTAAGAAAGAAGAAAGAAGTAAGAAAGAAGTAAGAAAGAAGAAAAAAGAAGTTAGAATGAAGTAAGAAAGAAGTAAGAAAGAAGAAAGGAAGAAGTAAGAAAGAAGTAAGAAAGAAGTAAGAAAGAAGTAAGAAAGAAAGAAGAAAGAAGTAAGAAAGAAGTAAGAAAGAAGTAAGAAAGAAGTAAGAAAGAAGTAAGAAAGAAAGAAGAAAGAAGTAAGAAAGAAGTAAGAAAGAAGTAAGAAAGAAGTAAGAAAGAAGAAAGAAATAAGTAGGAAAGAAGAAAGAAAGAAGTAAGAAAGAAGTAAGAAAGAAGTAAGAAAGAAGTAAGAAAGAAGTAAGAAAGAAGTAAGAAAGAAGTAAGAAAGAAGTAAGAAGGAATGAAGAAAGAAGTAAGAAAGAAAGAAGAAAGAAGTAAGAAAGAAGTAAGAAAGAAGTAAGAAAGAAGTAAGAAAGAAGTTAGAAAGAAGTAAGAAAGAAGTAAGAAAGAAGTAGGAAAGAAGTAAGAAAGAAGTAAGAAAGAAAGAAGAAAGAAGTAAGAAAGAAGTAAGAAAGAAGTAAGAAAGAAAGAGGAAAGAAGTAAGAAAGAAGAAAGAAGTAAGAAAGAAGTAAGAAAGAAGAAAAAAGAAGTTAGAATGAAGTAAGAAAGAAGTAAGAAAGAAGTAAGAAAGAAGAAAGGAAGAAGTAAGAAAGAAGTAAGAAAGAATTAAGAAAGAAGTAAGAAAGAAAGAAGAAAGAAGTAAGAAAGAAGTAAGAAAGAAGTAAGAAAGAAGTAAGAAAGAAGTAAGAAAGAAGTAAGAAAGAAAGAAGAAAGAAGTAAGAAAGAAATAAGAAAGAAGTATGAAAGAAGTAAGAAAGAAGAAAGAAATAAGTAGGAAAGAAGAAAGAAAGATGTAAGAAAGAAGTAAGAAAGAAGTAAGAAAGAAGTAAGAAAGAAGTAAGAAAGAAGTAAGAAAGAAGTAAGAAAGAAGTAAGAAAGAAGTAAGAAGGAATGAAGAAAGAAGTAAGAAAGAAAGAAGAAAGAAGTAAGAAAGAAGTAAGAAAGAAGTAAGAAAGAAGTAAGAAAGAAGTAAGAAAGAAGTAGGAAAGAAGTAGGAAAGAAGTAGGAAAGAAGTAAGAAAGAAGTAAGAAAGAAAGAAGAAAGAAGTAAGAAAGAAGTAAGAAAGAATTAAGAAAGAAGTAAGAAAGAAAGAAGAAAGAAGTAAGAAAGAAGTAAGAAAGAAGTAAGAAAGAAGTAAGAAAGAAGTAAGAAAGAAGTAAGAAAGAAAGAAGAAAGAAGTAAGAAAGAAAGAAGAAAGAAGTATGAAAGAAGTAAGAAAGAAGAAAGAAAGAAGTAGGAAAGAAGAAAGAAAGAAGTAAGAAAGAAGTAGGGAAGAAAGAAGAAAGAAGTAAGAAAGAAAGAAGAAAGAAAGAAGTAAGAAAGAGGTAAGAAAGAAGTAAAAAGAAGTAAGAAAGAAGTAAGAAAGAGGTAAGAAAGAAGTAAGAAAGAAGTAAGAAAGAAGTAGGAAAGAAGTAGGAAAGAAGTAGGAAAGAAGTAAGAAAGAAGTAAGAAAGAAAGAAGAAAGAAGTAAGAAAGAAGTAAGAAAGAATTAAGAAAGAAGTAAGAAAGAAGAAAGAAAGAAGTAAGAAAGAAGTAAAAAAGAAGTAAGAAAGAAGTAAGAAAGAAGTAAGAAAGAAGTAAGAAAGAAAGAGGAAAGAAGTAAGAAAGAAGTAAGAAAGAAGTAAGAAAGAAGAAAAAAGAAGTTAGAAAGAAGTAAGAAAGAAGTATGAAAGATGTAAGAAAGAAGAAAGAAAGAAGTAAGAAAGAAGTAAGAAAGAAGTAAGATAGAAGTAAGTAAGAAAGAAGAGAGAAGAAAGAAAGAAGTAAGAAAGAAGTAAGAAAGAAGTAAGAAAGAAGTAAGAAGGCATGAAGAAAGAAGTAAGAAAGAAGTAAGAAAGAAGTAAGAAAGAAGTAAGAAAGAAAGAAGAAAGAAGTAAGAAAGAAGTAAGAAAGAAGTAAGAAAGAAGTAAGAAAGAAGTAAGAAAGAAGTAAGATAGAAAGAAATAAGAAAGAAGTAAGAAGGAAGTAAGAAAGAAGCAAGAAAGAAGTAAGAAAGAAGTAAGAAAGAAAGAAGAAAGAAGTAAGAAAGAAAGAAGAAAGAAGTATGAAAGAAGTAAGAAAGAAGAAAGAAAGAAGTAGGAAAGAAGAAAGAAAGAAGTAAGAAAGAAGTAGGAAAGAAATTAGAAAGAAGTAAGAAAGAAGTAAGAAAGAAGGAAGAAAGAAGTAAGAAAGAAGTAAGAAAGAAGTAAGAAAGAAAGAAGAAAGAAGTAAGAAAGAAGTAAGAAAGAAGTAAGAAAGAAGTAAGAAAGAAGTAAGAAAGAAGTATGAAAGAAGTAAGAAAGAAGTAAGAAAGAAGAAAGAAGTAAGAAAGAAGTAAGAAAGAAGTAAGAAAGAAGTAAGAAAGAAGTAAGAAAGAAGTTAGAAAGAAGTAAGAAAGAAGTAAGAAAGAAGTAAGAAAGAAGTAAGAAAGAAGTTAGAAAGAAGTAAGAAAGAAGTAAGAAAGTAGTAGGAAAGAAGTAAGAAAGAAGTAAGAAAGAAAGAAGAAAGAAGTAAGAAAGAAGTAAGAAAGAAGTATGAAAGAAGTAAGAAAGAAGTAAGAAAGAAGAAAGAAGTAAGAAAGAAGTAAGAAAGAAGTAAGAAAGAAGTAAGAAAGAAGTAAGAAAGAAGTTAGAAAGAAGTAAGAAGGAAGTAAGAAAGAAGTAAGAAAGAAGTAAGAAAGAAGTTAGAAAGAAGTAAGAAAGAAGTAAGAAAGTAGTAGGAAAGAAGTAAGAAAGAAGTAAGAAAGAAAGAAGAAAGAAGTAAGAAAGAAGTAAGAAAGAAAGAAGAAAGAAAGAAAGAAGTATGAAAGAAGGAAGAAAGAAGAAAGAAAGAAGTAAGAAAGAAGTAAGAAAGAAGTAAGAAGGAATGAAGAAAGAAGTAAGAAAGAATGAAGAAAGAAGAAAGAAAGAAGTAAGAAAGAAGAAAGAAAGAAGTAAGAAAGAAGAAAGAAAGAAGTAAGAAAGAAGTAAGAAAGAAGCAAGAAACAAGTAAGAAAGAAGTAAGAAAGAAGTAAGAAAGAATTAAGAAAGAAGTAAGAAAGAATTACGAAAGAAGAAAGAAGTAAGAAAGAAGTAAGAAAGAAAGAATTAAGAAAGAAGTAAGAAAGAAGTAAGAAAGAAGTTAGAAAGAAGTAAGAAAGAAGTAAGAAAGAAGAAATCAGTAAGAAAGAAAGAAGAAAGAAGTAAGAAAGAAGTGAGAAAGAAGTATGAAAGAAGTAAGAAAGAAGAAAGAAAGAAGTAAGAAAGAAGTAAGAAAGAAGTAAGAAAGAAGTAAGAAAGAAATAAGAAAAAAGAAAGAAAGAAGTAAGAAAGAAGTAAGAAAGAAGTAAGAAAGAAGTAAGAAAGAAGTAAGAAAGAAGTAAGAAAGAAAGAAGAAAGAAGTAAGAAAGAAAGAAGAAAGAAGTATGAAAGAAGTAAGAAAGAAGAAAGAAAGAAGTAGGAAAGAAGAAAGAAAGAAGTAAGAAAGAAGTAGGGAAGAAAGAAGAAAGAAGTAAGAAAGAAAGAAGAAAGAAAGAAGTAAGAAAGAGGTAAGAAAGAAGTAAAAAGAAGTAAGAAAGAAGTAAGAAAGAGGTAAGAAAGAAGTAAGAAAGAAGTAAGAAAGAAGTAGGAAAGAAGTAGGAAAGAAGTAGGAAAGAAGTAAGAAAGAAGTAAGAAAGAAAGAAGAAAGAAGTAAGAAAGAAGTAAGAAAGAATTAAGAAAGAAGTAAGAAAGAAGAAAGAAAGAAGTAAGAAAGAAGTAAAAAGAAGTAAGAAAGAAGTAAGAAAGAAGTAAGAAAGAAGTAAGAAAGAAAGAGGAAAGAAGTAAGAAAGAAGTAAGAAAGAAGTAAGAAAGAAGAAAAAAGAAGTTAGAAAGAAGTAAGAAAGAAGTATGAAAGATGTAAGAAAGAAGAAAGAAAGAAGTAAGAAAGAAGTAAGAAAGAAGTAAGATAGAAGTAAGTAAGAAAGAAGAGAGAAGAAAGAAAGAAGTAAGAAAGAAGTAAGAAAGAAGTAAGAAAGAAGTAAGAAGGCATGAAGAAAGAAGTAAGAAAGAAGTAAGAAAGAAGTAAGAAAGAAGTAAGAAAGAAAGAAGAAAGAAGTAAGAAAGAAGTAAGAAAGAAGTAAGAAAGAAGTAAGAAAGAAGTAAGAAAGAAGTAAGATAGAAAGAAATAAGAAAGAAGTAAGAAGGAAGTAAGAAAGAAGCAAGAAAGAAGTAAGAAAGAAGTAAGAAAGAAAGAAGAAAGAAGTAAGAAAGAAAGAAGAAAGAAGTATGAAAGAAGTAAGAAAGAAGAAAGAAAGAAGTAGGAAAGAAGAAAGAAAGAAGTAAGAAAGAAGTAGGAAAGAAATTAGAAAGAAGTAAGAAAGAAGTAAGAAAGAAGGAAGAAAGAAGTAAGAAAGAAGTAAGAAAGAAGTAAGAAAGAAAGAAGAAAGAAGTAAGAAAGAAGTAAGAAAGAAGTAAGAAAGAAGTAAGAAAGAAGTAAGAAAGAAGTATGAAAGAAGTAAGAAAGAAGTAAGAAAGAAGAAAGAAGTAAGAAAGAAGTAAGAAAGAAGTAAGAAAGAAGTAAGAAAGAAGTAAGAAAGAAGTTAGAAAGAAGTAAGAAAGAAGTAAGAAAGAAGTAAGAAAGAAGTAAGAAAGAAGTTAGAAAGAAGTAAGAAAGAAGTAAGAAAGTAGTAGGAAAGAAGTAAGAAAGAAGTAAGAAAGAAAGAAGAAAGAAGTAAGAAAGAAGTAAGAAAGAAGTATGAAAGAAGTAAGAAAGAAGTAAGAAAGAAGAAAGAAGTAAGAAAGAAGTAAGAAAGAAGTAAGAAAGAAGTAAGAAAGAAGTAAGAAAGAAGTTAGAAAGAAGTAAGAAAGAAGTAAGAAAGAAGTAAGAAAGAAGTAAGAAAGAAGTTAGAAAGAAGTAAGAAAGAAGTAAGAAAGTAGTAGGAAAGAAGTAAGAAAGAAGTAAGAAAGAAAGAAGAAAGAAGTAAGAAAGAAGTAAGAAAGAAAGAAGAAAGAAAGAAAGAAGTATGAAAGAAGGAAGAAAGAAGAAAGAAAGAAGTAAGAAAGAAGTAAGAAAGAAGTAAGAAGGAATGAAGAAAGAAGTAAGAAAGAATGAAGAAAGAAGAAAGAAAGAAGTAAGAAAGAAGAAAGAAAGAAGTAAGAAAGAAGAAAGAAAGAAGTAAGAAAGAAGTAAGAAAGAAGCAAGAAACAAGTAAGAAAGAAGTAAGAAAGAAGTAAGAAAGAATTAAGAAAG
Organism: Columba livia; assembly: GCF_036013475.1. NCBI lineage: Eukaryota > Metazoa > Chordata > Aves > Columbiformes > Columbidae > Columba > Columba livia. Next base: position 177,628 of record NW_027043063.1, read on the forward strand.
AAGTAAGAAAGAATTACGAAAGAAGAAAGAAGTAAGAAAGAAGTAAGAAAGAAAGAATTAAGAAAGAAGTAAGAAAGAAGTAAGAAAGAAGTTAGAAAGAAGTAAGAAAGAAGTAAGAAAGAAGAAATCAGTAAGAAAGAAAGAAGAAAGAAGTAAGAAAGAAGTGAGAAAGAAGTATGAAAGAAGTAAGAAAGAAGAAAGAAAGAAGTAAGAAAGAAGTAAGAAAGAAGTAAGAAAGAAGTAAGAAAGAAATAAGAAAAAAGAAAGAAAGAAGTAAGAAAGAAGTAAGAAAGAAAGAAGAGAGAAGTAAGAAAGAATTAAGAAAGAAGTAAGAAAGAAGTAAGAAAGAAGAAAGAAAGAAGTAAGAAAGAAGTAAGAAAGAAGTAAGAAAGAAGTGAGAAAGAAGTAAGAAAGAAAGAGGAAAGAAGTAAGAAAGAAGTAAGAAAGAAGTAAGAAAGAAGAAAAAAGAAGTTAGAAAGAAGTAAGAAAGAAGTAAGAAAGAAGTAAGAAAGAAAGAAGAAAGAAGTAAGAAAGAAGTGAGAAAGAAGTATGAAAGAAGTAAGAAAGAAGAAAGAAAGAAGTAAGAAAGAAGTAAGAAAGAAGTAAGAAAGAAGTAAGAAAGAAATAAGAAAAAAGAAAGAAAGAAGTAAGAAAGAAGTAAGAAAGAAAGAAGAAAGAAGTAAGAAAGAATTAAGAAAGAAGTAAGAAAGAAGTAAGAAAGAAAGAAGAAAGAAGTGAGATAGAAAGAAGAAAGAAGAAAGAAAGAAGTAAGAAAGAGGTAAGAAAGAAGTAACAAAGAAGTAAGAAAGAAGTAAGAAGGAATGAAGAAAGAAGTAAGAAAGAAGTAAGAAAGAAGTAAGAAAGAAGTAAGAAAGAAGTAAGAAAGAAGTAAGAAAGAAGTAAGAAAGAAGTAAGAAAGAAAGAGGAAAGAAGTAAGAAAGAAGTAAGAAAGAAGTAAGAAAGAAGAAAAAAGAAGTTAGAAAGAAGTAAGAAAGAAGTATGAAAGAAGTAAGAAAGAAGAAAGAAAGAAGTAAGAAAGAAGTAAGAAAGAAGTAAGATAGAAGTAAGTAAGAAAGAAGAGAGAAGAAAGAAAGAAGTAAGAAAGAAGTAAGAAAGAAGTAAGAAAGAAGTAAGAAGGCATGAAGAAAGAAGTAAGAAAGAAGTAAGAAAGAAGTAAGAAAGAAGTAAGAAAGAAAGAAGAAAGAAGTAAGAAAGAAGTAAGAAAGAAGTAAGAAAGAAGTAAGAAAGAAGTAAGAAAGAAGTAAGAAAGAAAGAAATAAGAAAGAAGTAAGAAGGAAGTAAGAAAGAAGCAAGAAAGAAGTAAGAAAGAAGTAAGAAAGAAAGAAGAAAGAAGTAAGAAAGAAAGAAGAAAGAAGTATGAAAGAAGTAAGAAAGAAGAAAGAAAGAAGTAAGAAAGAAGTTAGAAAGAAGTAAGAAAGAAGTAAGAAAGTAGTAGGAAAGAAGTAAGAAAGAAAGAAGAAATAAGTAAGAAAGAAGTAAGAAAGAAGTAAGGAAGAAGTTAGAAAGAAGTAAGAAAGAAGTAAGAAAGAAGTAAGAAAGAAGTAAGAAAGAAGTTAGAAAGAAGTAAGAAAGAAGTAAGAAAGTAGTAGGAAAGAAGTAAGAAAGAAAGAAGAAATAAGTAAGAAAGAAGTAAGAAAGAAGTAAGGAAGAAAGAAGAAAGAAGTAAGAAAGAAGAAAGAAAGAAGTATGAAAGAAGGAAGAAAGAAGAAAGAAAGAAGTAAGAAAGAAGTAAGAAAGAATTAAGAAGGAATGAAGAAAGAAGTAAGAAAGAATGAAGAAAGAAGAAAGAAAGAAGTAAGAAAGAAGAAAGAAAGAAGTAAGAAAGAAGAAAGAAAGAAGTAAGAAAGAAGTAAGAAAGAAGCAAGAAACAAGTAAGAAAGAAGTAAGAAAGAAGTAAGAAAGAATTAAGAAAGAAGTAAGAAAGAATTACGAAAGAAGAAAGAAGTAAGAAAGAAGTAAGAAAGAAAGAAGTAAGAAAGAAGTAAGAAAGAAGTAAGAAAGAAGTTAGAAAGAAGTAAGAAAGAAGTAAGAAAGAAGTAAGAAATCAGTAAGAAAGAAAGAAGAAAGAAGTAAGAAAGAAGTGAGAAAGAAGTATGAAAGAAGTAAGAAAGAAGAAAGAAAGAAGTAAGAAAGAAGTAAGAAAGAAGTAAGAAAGAAGTAAGAAAGAAATAAGAAAAAAGAAAGAAAGAAGTAAGAAAGAAGTAAGAAAGAAAGAAGAAAGAAGTAAGAAAGAATTAAGAAAGAAGTAAGAAAGAAGTAAGAAAGAAGAAAGAAAGAAGTAAGAAAGAAGTAAGAAAGAAGTAAGAAAGAAGTAAGAAAGAAGTAAGAAAGAAGTAAGAAAGAAAGAGGAAAGAAGTAAGAAAGAAGTAAGGAAGAAGTAAGAAAGAAGAAAAAAGAAGTTAGAAAGAAGTAAGAAAGAAGTAAGAAAGAAGTAAGAAAGAAAGAAGAAAGAAGTAAGAAAGAAGTATGAAAGAAGTAAGAAAGAAGAAATAAAGAAGTAAGAAAGAAGTAAGAAAGAAGTAAGATAGAAGTAAGTAAGAAAGAAGAGAGAAGAAAGAAAGAAGCAAGAAAGAAGTAAGAAAGAAGTAAGAAAGAAGTAAGAAGGCATGAAGAAAGAAGTAAGAAAGAAGTAAGAAAGAAGTAAGAAAGAAGTAAGAAAGAAAGAAGAAAGAAGTAAGAAAGAAGTAAGAAAGAAGTAAGAAAGAAGTAAGAAAGAAGTAAGAAAGAAAGAAATAAGAAAGAAGTAAGAAGGAAGTAAGAAAGAAGCAAGAAAGAAGTAAGAAAGAAGTAAGAAAGAAAGAAGAAAGAAGTAAGAAAGAAAGAAGAAAGAAGTATGAAAGAAGTAAGAAAGAAGAAAGAAAGAAGTAGGAAAGAAGAAAGAAAGAAGTAAGAAAGAAGTAGGAAAGAAATTAGAAAGAAGTAAGAAAGAAGTAAGAAAGAAGGAAGAAAGAAGTAAGAAAGAAGTAAGAAAGAAGTAAGAAAGAAGTAAGAAAGAAGTAAGAAAGAAGTAAGAAAGAAGTAAGAAGGAATGAAGAAAGAAGTAAGAAAGAAGTTAGAAAGAAGAAAGAAGTAAGAAAGAAGTAAGAAAGTAGAAAGAAAGAAGTAAGAAAGAAGTAAGAAAGAAGAAAGAAAGAATTAAGGAAGAAGAAAGAAAGAACTAAAATAGAAGAAAGTTAGAAGTAAGAAAGATGTAAGAAAGAAAGAAGAAAGAAGTAAGAAAGAAGTAAGAAAGAAGTAAGAAAGAAGTAAGAAAGAAAGAAGTAAGAAAGAAGTAAGAAAGAAGTAAGAAAGAAGTAAGAAAGAAGTAAGAAAGAAAGAAGAAAGAAGTAAGAAAGAAAGAAGGAAGAAGTATGAAAGAAGTAAGAAAGAAGAAAGAAAGAAGTAAGAAAGAAGAAAGAAAGAAATAAGAAAGAAGTAGGAAAGAAAGAAGAAAGAAGTAAGAAAGAAAGAAGAAAGAAGAAAGAAAGAAGTAAGAAAGAGGTAAGAAAGAAGTAACAAAGAAGTAAGAAAGAAGTAAGAAAGAAGTAAGAAAGAAGTAAGAAAGAAAGAAGAAAGAAGTAAGAAAGAAGTAAGAAAGAAGGAAGAAAGAAGTAAGAAAGAATTATGAAAGAAGTAAGAAAGAAGAAAAAAAGAAGTAAGAAAGAAGTAAGAAAGAAGTAAGAAAGAAAGAAGAAAGAAAGAAGTAAGAAAGAAGTAAGAAAGAAGTAAGAAAGAAGTAAGAAAGAAGTAAGAAGGAATTAAGAAAGCAGTAAGAAAGAAATAAGAAAGAAGTAAGAAAGAAGTAAGAAAGGAAGAAGAAAGAAAGAAGAATGAAGTAAGAAAGAAGTAAGAAAGAAGTAGGAAAGAAATAAGAAAGAAGTAAGAAAGAAAGAAGAAAGAAGAAAGAAAGAAGTAAGAAAGAAGTAAGAAAGAAGAAAAAAGAAGTAAGAAAGAAGTAAGAAAGAAGTAAGAAAGAAGTAAGAAAGAAGTAAGAAAGAAGTAAGAAAGAAAGAAGTAAGAAAGAAGTAAGAAAGAAGTAAGAAAGAAGTAAGAAAGAAGTAAGAAAGAAGTAAGAAAGAAAGAAGAAAGAAGTAAGAAAGAAAGAAGAAAGAAGTAAGAAAGAATTAAGAAGGAAGTAAGAAAGAAAGAAGAAAGAAGTAAGAAAGAAGTAAGAAAGAAGTAGGAAAGAAAGAAGAAAGAAGTAAGAAAGAAGTAAGAAAGAAGGAAGAAAGAAGTAAGAAAGAAATAAGAAAGAAGTAAGAAAGAAAGAAGAAAGAAGTAAGAAAGAAGTAAGAAAGAAGTAAGAAAGAAGTAAGAAAGAAGTAAGAAAGAAGTAAGAAAGAAGTATGAAAGAAGTAAGAAAGAAGAAAAAAAGAAGTAAGAAAGAAGTAAGAAAGAAGTAAGAAAGAAGTAAGAAAGAAGTAAGAAAGAAGTAAGAAAGAAATAAGAAAGAAGTAAGAAAGAAGTAAGAAACAAGAAAAAAGAAGTTAGAATGAAGTAAGAAAGAAGTAAGAAAGAAGTAAGAAAGAAGAAAGAAAGAAGTAAGAAAGAAGTAAGAAAGAAGTAAGAAAGAAGTAAGAAAGAAGTAAGAAAGAAGTAAGCAAGAAGAAAGAAAGAAGTAAGAAAGAAGGAGGAAAGAAAGAAGAAAGAAGTTAGAAAGAAAGAAGAAAGAAGAAAGAAAGAAGTAAGAAAGAGGTAAGAAAGAAGTAAGAAAGAAGTAAGAAAGAAGTAAGAAGGAATGAAGAAAGAAGTAAGAAAGAAGTAAGAAAGAAGTAAGAAAGAAGTAAGAAAGAAGTAAGAAAGAAGTAAGAAAGAAGTAAGATGGAATGAAGAAAGAAGTAAGAAAGAAGTAAGAAAGAAGGAAGAAAGAAGTAAGAAAGAAATAAGAAAGAAGTAAGAAAGAAAGAAGAAAGAAGTAAGAAAGACGTAAGAAAGAAGTAAGAAAGAAGTAAGAAAGAAGAAAGAAAGAAGAAAGAAAGAACTAAGGAAGAAGTAACAAAGAAGTAAGAAAGAAGTAAGAAAGAAGTAAGAAAGAAGAAAGAAAGAAGTAAGCAAGAAGAAAGAAAGAAGTAAGAAAGAAGGAGGAAAGAAAGAAGAAAGAAGTTAGAAAGAAAGAAGAAAGAAGAAAGAAAGAAGTAAGAAAGAGGTAAGAAAGAAGTAAGAAAGAAGTAAGAAAGAAGTAAGAAGGAATGGAGAAAGAAGTAAGAAAGAAGTAAGAAAGAAGTAAGAAAGAAGTAAGAAAGAAGTAAGAAAGAAGAAAAAAAGAAGTAAGAAAGAAGAAAAAAACAAGTAAGAAAGAAGTAAGAACGACTGAAGAAAGAAGTAAGAAAGAAGTAAGAAAGAAGTAAGAAAGAAGTAAGAAAGAAGTAAGAAAGAAGTAAGAAGGAATGAAGAAAGAAGTAAGAAAGAAGTAAGAAAGAAGTAAGAAAGAAGTAAGAAAGAAGTAAGAAAGAAGTAAGAAAGGAAGAAGAAAGAAAGAAGAATGAAGTAAGAAAGAAGTAAGAAAGAAGTAAGAAAGAAGAAAGAAAGAATTAAGAAAGAAGAAAGAAAGAAGTAAGAAAGAAGTAAGAAAGAAGTAAGAAAGAAGTAAGAAAGAAGTTAGAAAGAAGTAAGAAAGAAGTAAGAAAGAAGTAAGAAAGAAGTTAGAAAGAAGTAAGAAAGAAGTAAGAAAGTAGTAGGAAAGAAGTAAGAAAGAAGTAAGAAAGAAAGAAGAAATAAGTAAGAAAGAAGTAAGAAAGAAGTAAGGAAGAAAGACGAAAGAAGGAAGAAAGAAGAAAGAAAGAAGTAAGAAAGAAGTAAGAAAGAAGTAAGAAGGAATGAAGAAAGAAGTAAGAACGAATGAAGAAAGAAGAAAGAAAGAAGTAAGAAAGAAGAAAGAAAGAAGTAAGAAAGAAGTAAGAAAGAAGCAAGAAACAAGTAAGAAAGAAGTAAGAAAGAAGTAAGAAAGAATTAAGAAAGAAGTAAGAAAGAATTACGAAAGAAGAAAGAAGTAAGAAAGAAGTAAGAAAGAAAGAAGTAAGAAAGAAGTAAGAAAGAAGTAAGAAAGAAGTTAGAAAGAAGTAAGAAAGAGGTAAGAAAGAAGTAAGAAAGAAGTAAGAAAGAAAGAAGAAAAAAGTAAGAAAGAAGTGAGAAAGAAGTATGAAAGAAGTAAGAAAGAAGTAAAAAAGAAGTAAGAAAGAAGAAATAAAGAAGTAAGAAAGAAGTATGAAAGAAGTAAGAAAGAAGAAAAAAAGAAGTAAGAAAGAAGTAAGAAAGTAGTAAGAAAGAAGTAAGAAAGAAGTAAGAAAGAAGTAAGAAGGAATGAAGAAAGAAGTAAGAAAGAAGTAAGAAAGAAGTAAGAAAGAAGTATGAAAGAAGTAAGAAAGAAGTAAGAAAGAAAGAAGAAAGAAGTAAGAAAGAAGTAAGAAAGAAGTAAGAAAGAAGAAAGAAAGAAGTAACAAAGAATTATGAAAGAAGTAAGAAAGAAGAAAAAAGAAGTAAGAAAGAAGTAAGAAAGAAGAAAGAAAGAAGAAAGAAGAAAGAAAGAAGTAAGAAAGAATTAAGAAAGAAGTAAGAAAGAAGTAAGAAAGAAGTAAGAAGGAATGAAGAAAGAAGTAAGAAAGAAGTAAGAAAGAAGTAAGAAAGAAGTAAGAAAGAAGTAAGAAAGAAGTAAGAAAGAAGTAAGAAAGAAGTAAGAAAGGAAGAAGAAAGAAAGAAGAATGAAGTAAGAAAGAAGTAAGAAAGAAGTAAGAAAGAAGAAAGAAAGAATTAAGAAAGAAGAAAGAAAGAAGTAAGAAAGAAGTAAGAAAGAAGTAAGAAAGAAGTAAGAAAGAAGAAAGAAGTAAGAAAGAAGTAAGAAAGAAGTAAGAAAGAAGTAAGAAAGAAGTAAGAAAGAAGTTAGAAAGAAGTAAGAAAGAAGTAAGAAAGAAGTAAGAAAGAAGTAAGAAAGAAGTAAGAAAGAAGTTAGAAAGAAGTAAGAAAGAAGTAAGAAAGTAGAAGTAAAGAAGTAAGAAAGAAGTAAGAAAGAAAGAAGAAATAAGTAAGAAAGAAGTAAGAAAGAAGTAAGGAAGAAAGAAGAAAGAAGTAAGAAAGAAGAAAGAAAGAAGTATGAAAGAAGGAAGAAAGAAGAAAGAAAGAAGTAAGAAAGAAGTAAGAAAGAAGTAAGAAAGAAGAAAGAAAGAAGTAAGAAAGAAGTAAGAAAGAAGCAAGAAACAAGTAAGAAAGAAGTAAGAAAGAAGTAAGAAAGAATTAAGAAAGAAGTAAGAAAGAATTACGAAAGAAGAAAGAAGAAAGAAAGAAGTAAGAAAGAAGTAAGAAAGAAGTAAGAAAGAAGTAAGAAAGAAGTTAGAAAGAAGTAAGAAAGAAGTAAGAAAGAAGTAAGAAATCAGTAAGAAAGAAAGAAGAAAGAAGTAAGAAAGAAGTGAGAAAGAAGTATGAAAGAAGTAAGAAAGAAGAAAGAAAGAAGTAAGAAAGAAGTAAGAAAGAAGTAAGAAAGAAGTAAGAAAGAAATAAGAAAAAAGAAAGAAAGAAGTAAGAAAGAAGAAAAGAAAGAAGAAAGAAGTAAGAAAGAATTAAGAAAGAAGTAAGAAAGAAGTAAGAAAGAAGAAAGAAAGAAGTAAGAAAGAAGTAAAAAAGAAGTAAGAAAGAAGTAAGAAAGAAGTAAGAAAGAAGTAAGAAAGAAAGAGGAAAGAAGTAAGAAAGAAGTAAGAAAGAAGTAAGAAAGAAGAAAAAAGAAGTTAGAAAGAAGTAAGAAAGAAGTATGAAAGATGTAAGAAAGAAGAAAGAAAGAAGTAAGAAAGAAGTAAGAAAGAAGTAAGATAGAAGTAAGTAAGAAAGAAGAGAGAAGAAAGAAAGAAGTAAGAAAGAAGTAAGAAAGAAGTAAGAAAGAAGTAAGAAGGCATGAAGAAAGAAGTAAGAAAGAAGTAAGAAAGAAGTAAGAAGTAAGAAAGAAGTAAGAAATAAAGAAGAAAGAAGTAAGAAAGAAGTAAGAAAGAAGTAAGAAAGAAGTAAGAAAGAAGTAAGAAAGAAAGAAATAAGAAAGAAGTAAGAAGGAAGTAAGAAAGAAGCAAGAAAGAAGTAAGAAAGAAGTAAGAAAGAAAGAAGAAAGAAGTAAGAAAGAAAGAAGAAAGAAGTATGAAAGAAGTAAGAAAGAAGAAAGAAAGAAGTAGGAAAGAAGAAAGAAAGAAGTAAGAAAGAAGTAGGAAAGAAATTAGAAAGAAGTAAGAAAGAAGTAAGAAAGAAGGAAGAAAGAAGTAAGAAAGAAGTAAGAAAGAAGTAAGAAAGAAAGAAGAAAGAAGTAAGAAAGAAGTAAGAAAGAAGTAAGAAAGAAGTTAGAAAGAAGTAAGAAAGAAGTAAGAAAGAAGTAAGAAAGAAGTAAGAAAGAAGTTAGAAAGAAGTAAGAAAGAAGTAAGAAAGTAGTAGGAAAGAAGTAAGAAAGAAGTAAGAAAGAAAGAAGAAATAAGTAAGAAAGAAGTAAGAAAGAAGTAAGGAAGAAAGAAGAAAGGAGTAAGAAAGAAGAAAGAAAGAAGTATGAAAGAAGGAAGAAAGAAGAAAGAAAGAAGTAAGAAAGAAGTAAGAAAAAAGTAAGAAGGAATGAAGAAAGAAGTAAGAAAGAATGAAGAAAGAAGAAAGAAAGAAGTAAGAAAGAAGAAAGAAAGAAGTAAGAAAGAAGAAAGAAAGAAGTAAGAAAGAAGTAAGAAAGAAGCAAGAAACAAGTAAGAAAGAAGTAAGAAAGAAGTAAGAAAGAATTAAGAAAGAAGTAAGAAAGAATTACGAAAGAAGAAAGAAGTAAGAAAGAAGTAAGAAAGAAAGAAGTAAGAAAGAAGTAAGAAAGAAGTAAGAAAGAAGTTAGAAAGAAGTAAGAAAGAAGTAAGAAAGAAGTAAGAAATCAGTAAGAAAGAAAGAAGAAAGAAGTAAGAAAGAAGTGAGAAAGAAGTATGAAAGAAGTAAGAAAGAAGAAAGAAAGAAGTAAGAAAGAAGTAAGAAAGAAGTAAGAAAGAAGTAAGAAAGAAATAAGAAAAAAGAAAGAAAGAAGTAAGAAAGAAGTAAGAAAGAAAGAAGAAAGAAGTAAGAAAGAATTAAGAAAGAAGTAAGAAAGAAGTAAGAAAGAAGAAAGAAAGAAGTAAGAAAGAAGTAAGAAAGAAGTAAGAAAGAAGTAAGAAAGAAGTGAGAAAGAAGTAAGAAAGAAAGAGGAAAGAAGTAAGAAAGAAGTAAGAAAGAAGTAAGAAAGAAGAAAAAAGAAGTTAGAAAGAAGTAAGAAAGAAGTAAGAAAGAAGTAAGAAAGAAAGAAGAAAGAAGTAAGAAAGAAGTGAGAAAGAAGTATGAAAGAAGTAAGAAAGAAGAAAGAAAGAAGTAAGAAAGAAGTAAGAAAGAAGTAAGAAAGAAGTAAGAAAGAAATAAGAAAAAAGAACGAAAGAAGTAAGAAAGAAGTAAGAAAGAAAGAAGAAAGAAGTAAGAAAGAATTAAGAAAGAAGTAAGAAAGAAGTAAGAAAGAAGAAAGAAAGAAGTAAGAAAGAAGTAAGAAAGAAGTAAGAAAGAAGTAAGAAAGAAGTAAGAAAGAAGTAAGAAAGAAAGAAGAGAAAGAAGTAAGAAAGAAGTAAGAAAGAAGTAAGAAAGAAAGAAGAAAGAAGTGAGAAAGAAAGAAGAAAGAAGAAAGAAAGAAGTAAGAAAGAGGTAAGAAAGAAGTAACAAAGAAGTAAGAAAGAAGTAAGAAGGAATGAAGAAAGAAGTAAGAAAGAAGTAAGAAAGAAGTAAGAAAGAAGTAAGAAAGAAGTAAGAAAGAAGTAAGAAAGAAGTAAGAAAGAAAGAGGAAAGAAGTAAGAAAGAAGTAAGAAAGAAGTATGAAAGAAGTAAGAAAGAAGAAAAAAAGAAGTAAGAAAGAAGTAAGAAAGAAGTAAGAAAGAAGTAAGAAAGAAGTAAGAAAGAAGTAAGAAAGAAATAAGAAAGAAGTAAGAAAGAAGTAAGAAACAAGAAAAAAGAAGTTAGAATGAAGTAAGAAAGAAGTAAGAAAGAAGTAAGAAAGAAGAAAGAAAGAAGTAAGAAAGAAGTAAGAAAGAAGTAAGAAAGAAGTAAGAAAGAAGTAAGAAAGAAGTAAGCAAGAAGAAAGAAAGAAGTAAGAAAGAAGGAGGAAAGAAAGAAGAAAGAAGTTAGAAAGAAAGAAGAAAGAAGAAAGAAAGAAGTAAGAAAGAGGTAAGAAAGAAGTAAGAAAGAAGTAAGAAAGAAGTAAGAAGGAATGAAGAAAGAAGTAAGAAAGAAGTAAGAAAGAAGTAAGAAAGAAGTAAGAAAGAAGTAAGAAAGAAGTAAGAAAGAAGTAAGATGGAATGAAGAAAGAAGTAAGAAAGAAGTAAGAAAGAAGGAAGAAAGAAGTAAGAAAGAAATAAGAAAGAAGTAAGAAAGAAAGAAGAAAGAAGTAAGAAAGACGTAAGAAAGAAGTAAGAAAGAAGTAAGAAAGAAGAAAGAAAGAAGAAAGAAAGAACTAAGGAAGAAGTAACAAAGAAGTAAGAAAGAAGTAAGAAAGAAGTAAGAAAGAAGTAAGAAAGAAGAAAGAAAGAAGTAAGCAAGAAGAAAGAAAGAAGTAAGAAAGAAGGAGGAAAGAAAGAAGAAAGAAGTTAGAAAGAAAGAAGAAAGAAGAAAGAAAGAAGTAAGAAAGAGGTAAGAAAGAAGTAAGAAAGAAGTAAGAAAGAAGTAAGAAGGAATGGAGAAAGAAGTAAGAAAGAAGTAAGAAAGAAGTAAGAAAGAAGTAAGAAAGAAGTAAGAAAGAAGAAAAAAAGAAGTAAGAAAGAAGAAAAAAACAAGTAAGAAAGAAGTAAGAACGAATGAAGAAAGAAGTAAGAAAGAAGTAAGAAAGAAGTAAGAAAGAAGTAAGAAAGAAGTAAGAAAGAAGTAAGAAGGAATGAAGAAAGAAGTAAGAAAGAAGTAAGAAAGAAGTAAGAAAGAAGTAAGAAAGAAGTAAGAAAGAAGTAAGAAAGGAAGAAGAAAGAAAGAAGAATGAAGTAAGAAAGAAGTAAGAAAGAAGTAAGAAAGAAGAAAGAAAGAATTAAGAAAGAAGAAAGAAAGAAGTAAGAAAGAAGTAAGAAAGAAGTAAGAAAGAAGTAAGAAAGAAGTTAGAAAGAAGTAAGAAAGAAGTAAGAAAGAAGTAAGAAAGAAGTTAGAAAGAAGTAAGAAAGAAGTAAGAAAGTAGTAGGAAAGAAGTAAGAAAGAAGTAAGAAAGAAAGAAGAAATAAGTAAGAAAGAAGTAAGAAAGAAGTAAGGAAGAAAGACGAAAGAAGGAAGAAAGAAGAAAGAAAGAAGTAAGAAAGAAGTAAGAAAGAAGTAAGAAGGAATGAAGAAAGAAGTAAGAACGAATGAAGAAAGAAGAAAGAAAGAAGTAAGAAAGAAGAAAGAAAGAAGTAAGAAAGAAGTAAGAAAGAAGCAAGAAACAAGTAAGAAAGAAGTAAGAAAGAAGTAAGAAAGAATTAAGAAAGAAGTAAGAAAGAATTACGAAAGAAGAAAGAAGTAAGAAAGAAGTAAGAAAGAAAGAAGTAAGAAAGAAGTAAGAAAGAAGTAAGAAAGAAGTTAGAAAGAAGTAAGAAAGAGGTAAGAAAGAAGTAAGAAAGAAGTAAGAAAGAAAGAAGAAAAAAGTAAGAAAGAAGTGAGAAAGAAGTATGAAAGAAGTAAGAAAGAAGTAAAAAAGAAGTAAGAAAGAAGAAATAAAGAAGTAAGAAAGAAGTATGAAAGAAGTAAGAAAGAAGAAAAAAAGAAGTAAGAAAGAAGTAAGAAAGTAGTAAGAAAGAAGTAAGAAAGAAGTAAGAAAGAAGTAAGAAGGAATGAAGAAAGAAGTAAGAAAGAAGTAAGAAAGAAGTAAGAAAGAAGTATGAAAGAAGTAAGAAAGAAGTAAGAAAGAAAGAAGAAAGAAGTAAGAAAGAAGTAAGAAAGAAGTAAGAAAGAAGAAAGAAAGAAGTAACAAAGAATTATGAAAGAAGTAAGAAAGAAGAAAAAAGAAGTAAGAAAGAAGTAAGAAAGAAGAAAGAAAGAAGAAAGAAGAAAGAAAGAAGTAAGAAAGAATTAAGAAAGAAGTAAGAAAGAAGTAAGAAAGAAGTAAGAAGGAATGAAGAAAGAAGTAAGAAAGAAGTAAGAAAGAAGTAAGAAAGAAGTAAGAAAGAAGTAAGAAAGAAGTAAGAAAGAAGTAAGAAAGAAGTAAGAAAGGAAGAAGAAAGAAAGAATGAAGTAAGAAAGAAGTAAGAAAGAAGTAAGAAAGAAGAAAGAAAGAATTAAGAAAGAAGAAAGAAAGAAGTAAGAAAGAAGTAAGAAAGAAGTAAGAAAGAAGTAAGAAAGAAGAAAGAAGTAAGAAAGAAGTAAGAAAGAAGTAAGAAAGAAGTAAGAAAGAAGTAAGAAAGAAGTTAGAAAGAAGTAAGAAAGAAGTAAGAAAGAAGTAAGAAAGAAGTAAGAAAGAAGTAAGAAAGAAGTTAGAAAGAAGTAAGAAAGAAGTAAGAAAGTAGAAGTAAAGAAGTAAGAAAGAAGTAAGAAAGAAAGAAGAAATAAGTAAGAAAGAAGTAAGAAAGAAGTAAGGAAGAAAGAAGAAAGAAGTAAGAAAGAAGAAAGAAAGAAGTATGAAAGAAGGAAGAAAGAAGAAAGAAAGAAGTAAGAAAGAAGTAAGAAAGAAGTAAGAAAGAAGAAAGAAAGAAGTAAGAAAGAAGTAAGAAAGAAGCAAGAAACAAGTAAGAAAGAAGTAAGAAAGAAGTAAGAAAGAATTAAGAAAGAAGTAAGAAAGAATTACGAAAGAAGAAAGAAGAAAGAAAGAAGTAAGAAAGAAGTAAGAAAGAAGTAAGAAAGAAGTAAGAAAGAAGTTAGAAAGAAGTAAGAAAGAAGTAAGAAAGAAGTAAGAAATCAGTAAGAAAGAAAGAAGAAAGAAGTAAGAAAGAAGTGAGAAAGAAGTATGAAAGAAGTAAGAAAGAAGAAAGAAAGAAGTAAGAAAGAAGTAAGAAAGAAGTAAGAAAGAAGTAAGAAAGAAATAAGAAAAAAGAAAGAAAGAAGTAAGAAAGAAGAAAAGAAAGAAGAAAGAAGTAAGAAAGAATTAAGAAAGAAGTAAGAAAGAAGTAAGAAAGAAGAAAGAAAGAAGTAAGAAAGAAGTAAAAAAGAAGTAAGAAAGAAGTAAGAAAAAAGTAAGAAAGAAGTAAGAAAGAAAGAGGAAAGAAGTAAGAAAGAAGTAAGAAAGAAGTAAGAAAGAAGAAAAAAGAAGTTAGAAAGAAGTAAGAAAGAAGTATGAAAGATGTAAGAAAGAAGAAAGAAAGAAGTAAGAAAGAAGTAAGAAAGAAGTAAGATAGAAGTAAGTAAGAAAGAAGAGAGAAGAAAGAAAGAAGTAAGAAAGAAGTAAGAAAGAAGTAAGAAAGAAGTAAGAAGGCATGAAGAAAGAAGTAAGAAAGAAGTAAGAAAGAAGTAAGAAAGAAGTAAGAAAGAAAGAAGAAAGAAGTAAGAAAGAAGTAAGAAAGAAGTAAGAAAGAAGTAAGAAAGAAGTAAGAAAGAAGTAAGATAGAAAGAAATAAGAAAGAAGTAAGAAGGAAGTAAGAAAGAAGCAAGAAAGAAGTAAGAAAGAAGTAAGAAAGAAAGAAGAAAGAAGTAAGAAAGAAAGAAGAAAGAAGTATGAAAGAAGTAAGAAAGAAGAAAGAAAGAAGTAGGAAAGAAGAAAGAAAGAAGTAAGAAAGAAGTAGGAAAGAAATTAGAAAGAAGTAAGAAAGAAGTAAGAAAGAAGGAAGAAAGAAGTAAGAAAGAAGTAAGAAAGAAGTAAGAAAGAAAGAAGAAAGAAGTAAGAAAGAAGTAAGAAAGAAGTAAGAAAGAAGTAAGAAAGAAGTAAGAAAGAAGTATGAAAGAAGTAAGAAAGAAGTAAGAAAGAAGAAAGAAGTAAGAAAGAAGTAAGAAAGAAGTAAGAAAGAAGTAAGAAAGAAGTAAGAAAGAAGTAAGAAAGAAATAAGAAAAAAGAAAGAAAGAAGTAAGAAAGAAGTAAGAAAGAAAGAAGAAAGAAGTAAGAAAGAAGTAAGAAAGCAGTAGGAAAGAAGTAAGAAAGAAGTAAGAAAGAAAGAAGAAAGAAGTAAGAAAGAAGTAAGAAAGAAAGAAGAAAGAAAGAAAGAAGTATGAAAGAAGGAAGAAAGAAGAAAGAAAGAAGTAAGAAAGAAGTAAGAAAGAAGTAAGAAGGAATGAAGAAAGAAGTAAGAAAGAATGAAGAAAGAAGAAAGAAAGAAGTAAGAAAGAAGAAAGAAAGAACTAAGAAAGAAGAAAGAAAGAAGTAAGAAAGAAGTAAGAAAGAAGCAAGAAACAAGTAAGAAAGAAGTAAGAAAGAAGTAAGAAAGAATTAAGAAAGAAGTAAGAAAGAATTACGAAAGAAGAAAGAAGTAAGAAAGAAGTAAGAAAGAAAGAAGTAAGAAAGAAGTAAGAAAGAAGTAAGAAAGAAGTTAGAAAGAAGTGAGAAAGAAGTAAGAAAGAAGTAAGAAATCAGTAAGAAAGAAAGAAGAAAGAAGTAAGAAAGAAGTGAGAAAGAAGTATGAAAGAAGTAAGAAAGAAGAAAGAAAGAAGTAAGAAAGAAGTAAGAAAGAAGTAAGAAAGAAGTAAGAAAGAAGTAAGAAAGAAATAAGAAAAAAGAAAGAAAGAAGTAAGAAAGAAGTAAGAAAGAAAGAAGAAAGAAGTATGAAAGAATTAAGAAAGAAGTAAGAAAGAAGTAAGAAAGAAGAAAGAAAGAAGTAAGAAAGAAGTAAGAAAGAAGTAAGAAAGAAGTAAGAAAGAAGTAAGAAAGAAGTAAGAAAGAAAGAGGAAAGAAGTAAGAAAGAAGTAAGAAAGAAGTAAGAAAGAAGAAAAAAGAAGTTAGAAAGAAGTAAGAAAGAAGTATGAAAGAAGTAAGAAAGAAGAAAGAAAGAAGTAAGAAAGAAGTAAGAAAGAAGTAAGATAGAAGTAAGTAAGAAAGAAGAGAGAAGAAAGAAAGAAGTAAGAAAGAAGTAAGAAAGACGTAAGAAAGAAGTAAGAAGGCATGAAGAAAGAAGTAAGAAAGAAGTGAGAAAGAAGTAAGAAAGAAGTAAGAAAGAAAGAAGAAAGAAGTAAGAAAGAAGTAAGAAAGAAGTAAGAAAGAAGTAAGAAAGAAGTAAGAAAGAAAGAAATAAGAAAGAAGTAAGAAGGAAGTAAGAAAGAAGCAAGAAAGAAGTAAGAAAGAAGTAAGAAAGAAAGAAGAAAGAAGTAAGAAAGAAAGAAGAAAGAAGTATGAAAGAAGTAAGAAAGAAGAAAGAAAGAAGTAGGAAAGAAGAAAGAAAGAAGTAAGAAAGAAGTAGGAAAGAAATTAGAAAGAAGTAAGAAAGAAGTAAGAAAGAAGGAAGAAAGAAGTAAGAAAGAAGTAAGAAAGAAGTAAGAAAGAAAGAAGAAAGAAGTAAGAAAGAAGTAAGAAAGAAGTAAGAAAGAAGTTAGAAAGAAGTAAGAAAGAAGTAAGAAAGAAGTAAGAAAGAAGTAAGAAAGAAGTTAGAAAGAAGTAAGAAAGAAGTAAGAAAGTAGTAGGAAAGAAGTAAGAAAGAAGTAAGAAAGAAAGAAGAAATAAGTAAGAAAGAAGTAAGAAAGAAGTAAGGAAGAAAGAAGAAAGGAGTAAGAAAGAAGAAAGAAAGAAGTATGAAAGAAGGAAGAAAGAAGAAAGAAAGAAGTAAGAAAGAAGTAAGAAAGAAGTAAGAAGGAATGAAGAAAGAAGTAAGAAAGAATGAAGAAAGAAGAAAGAAAGAAGTAAGAAAGAAGAAAGAAAGAAGTAAGAAAGAAGAAAGAAAGAAGTAAGAAAGAAGTAAGAAAGAAGCAAGAAACAAGTAAGAAAGAAGTAAGAAAGAAGTAAGAAAGAATTAAGAAAGAAGTAAGAAAGAATTACGAAAGAAGAAAGAAGTAAGAAAGAAGTAAGAAAGAAAGAAGTAAGAAAGAAGTAAGAAAGAAGTAAGAAAGAAGTTAGAAAGAAGTAAGAAAGAAGTAAGAAAGAAGTAAGAAATCAGTAAGAAAGAAAGAAGAAAGAAGTAAGAAAGAAGTGAGAAAGAAGTATGAAAGAAGTAAGAAAGAAGAAAGAAAGAAGTAAGAAAGAAGTAAGAAAGAAGTAAGAAAGAAGTAAGAAAGAAATAAGAAAAAAGAAAGAAAGAAGTAAGAAAGAAGTAAGAAAGAAAGAAGAAAGAAGTAAGAAAGAATTAAGAAAGAAGTAAGAAAGAAGTAAGAAAGAAGAAAGAAAGAAGTAAGAAAGAAGTAAGAAAGAAGTAAGAAAGAAGTAAGAAAGAAGTGAGAAAGAAGTAAGAAAGAAAGAGGAAAGAAGTAAGAAAGAAGTAAGAAAGAAGTAAGAAAGAAGAAAAAAGAAGTTAGAAAGAAGTAAGAAAGAAGTAAGAAAGAAGTAAGAAAGAAAGAAGAAAGAAGTAAGAAAGAAGTGAGAAAGAAGTATGAAAGAAGTAAGAAAGAAGAAAGAAAGAAGTAAGAAAGAAGTAAGAAAGAAGTAAGAAAGAAGTAAGAAAGAAATAAGAAAAAGAAAGAAAGAAGTAAGAAAGAAGTAAGAAAGAAAGAAGAAAGAAGTAAGAAAGAATTAAGAAAGAAGTAAGAAAGAAGTAAGAAAGAAGAAAGAAAGAAGTAAGAAAGAAGTAAGAAAGAAGTAAGAAAGAAGTAAGAAAGAAGTAAGAAAGAAGTAAGAAAGAAAGAGGAAAGAAGTAAGAAAGAAGTAAGAAAGAAGTAAGAAAGAAAGAAGAAAGAAGTGAGAAAGAAAGAAGAAAGAAGAAAGAAAGAAGTAAGAAAGAGGTAAGAAAGAAGTAAGAAAGAAGTAAGAAAGAAGTAAGAAGGAATGAAGAAAGAAGTAAGAAAGAAGTAAGAAAGAAGTAAGAAAGAAGTAAGAAAGAAGTAAGAAAGAAGTAAGAAAGAAGTAAGAAAGAAAGAGGAAAGAAGTAAGAAAGAAGTAAGAAAGAAGTAAGAAAGAAGAAAAAAGAAGTTAGAAAGAAGTAAGAAAGAAGTATGAAAGAAGTAAGAAAGAAGAAAGAAAGAAGTAAGAAAGAAGTAAGAAAGAAGTAAGATAGAAGTAAGTAAGAAAGAAGAGAGAAGAAAGAAAGAAGTAAGAAAGAAGTAAGAAAGAAGTAAGAAAGAAGTAAGAAGGCATGAAGAAAGAAGTTAGAAAGAAGTAAGAAAGAAGTAAGAAAGAAGTAAGAAAGAAGTAAGAAAGAAAGAAGAAAGAAGTAAGAAAGAAGTAAGAAAGAAGTAAGAAAGAAGTTAGAAAGAAGTAAGAAAGAAATAAGAAAGAAGTAAGAAAGAAGTAAGAAAGAAGTAAGAAAGAAGTTAGAAAGAAGTAAGAAAGAAGTAAGAAAGTAGTAGGAAAGAAGTAAGAAAGAAGTAAGAAAGAAAGAAGAAAGAAGTAAGAAAGAAGTAAGAAAGAAGTAAGAAAGAAAGAAGAAAGAAAGAAAGAAGTATGAAAGAAGGAAGAAAGAAGAAAGAAAGAAGTAAGAAAGAAGTAAGAAAGAAGTAAGAAGGAATGAAGAAAGAAGTAAGAAAGAATGAAGAAAGAAGAAAGAAAGAAGTAAGAAAGAAGAAAGAAAGAAGTAAGAAAGAAGAAAGAAAGAAGTAAGAAAGAAGTAAGAAAGAAGCAAGAAACAAGTAAGAAAGAAGTAAGAAAGAAGTAAGAAAGAATTAAGAAAGAAGTAAGAAAGAATTACGAAAGAAGAAAGAAGTAAGAAAGAAGTAAGAAAAAAAGAAGTAAGAAAGAAGTAAGAAAGAAGTAAGAAAGAAGTTAGAAAGAAGTAAGAAAGAAGTAAGAAAGAAGTAAGAAATCAGTAAGAAAGAAAGAAGAAAGAAGTAAGAAAGAAGTGAGAAAGAAGTATGAAAGAAGTAAGAAAGAAGAAAGAAAGAAGTAAGAAAGAAGTAAGAAAGAAGTAAGAAAGAAGTAAGAAAGAAATAAGAAAAAAGAAAGAAAGAAGTAAGAAAGAAGTAAGAAAGAAAGAAGAAAGAAGTAAGAAAGAATTAAGAAAGAAGTAAGAAAGAAGTAAGAAAGAAGAAAAAAAGAAGTAAGAAAGAAGTAAGAAAGAAGTAAGAAAGAAGTAAGAAAGAAGTAAGAAAGAAGTAAGAAAGAAAGAGGAAAGAAGTAAGAAAGAAGTAAGAAAGAAGTAAGAAAGAAGAAAAAAGAAGTTAGAAAGAAGTAAGAAAGAAGTATGAAAGAAGTAAGAAAGAAGAAAGAAAGAAGTAAGAAAGAAGTAAGAAAGAAGTAAGATAGAAGTAAGTAAGAAAGAAGAGAGAAGAAAGAAAGAAGTAAGAAAGAAGTAAGAAAGAAGTAAGAAGGCATGAAGAAAGAAGTAAGAAAGAAGTAAGAAAGAAGTAAGAAAGAAGTAAGAAAGAAAGAAGAAAGAAGTAAGAAAGAAGTAAGAAAGAAGTAAGAAAGAAGTAAGAAAGAAGTAAGAAAGAAAGAAATAAGAAAGAAGTAAGAAGGAAGAAAGAAGCAAGAAAGAAGTAAGAAAGAAGTAAGAAAGAAAGAAGAAAGAAGTAAGAAAGAAAGAAGAAAGAAGTATGAAAGAAGTAAGAAAGAAGAAAGAAAGAAGTAGGAAAGAAGAAAGAAAGAAGTAAGAAAGAAGTAGGAAAGAAATTAGAAAGAAGTAAGAAAGAAGTAAGAAAGAAGGAAGAAAGAAGTAAGAAAGAAGTAAGAAAGAAGTAAGAAAGAAAGAAGAAAGAAGTAAGAAAGAAGTAAGAAAGAAGTAAGAAAGAAGTTAGAAAGAAGTAAGAAAGAAGTAAGAAAGAAGTAAGAAAGAAGTAAGAAAGAAGTTAGAAAGAAGTAAGAAAGAAGTAAGAAAGTAGTAGGAAAGAAGTAAGAAAGAAGTAAGAAAGAAAGAAGAAATAAGTAAGAAAGAAGTAAGAAAGAAGTAAGGAAGAGAGAAGAAAGAAGTAAGAAAGAAGAAAGAAAGAAGTATGAAAGAAGGAAGAAAGAGGAAAGAAAGAAGTAAGAAAGAAGTAAGAAAGAAGTAAGAAGGAATGAAGAAAGAAGTAAGAAAGAATGAAGAAAGAAGAAAGAAAGAAGAAAGAAAGAAGTAAGAAAGAAGAAAGAAAGAAGTAAGAAAGAAGTAAGAAAGAAGCAAGAAACAAGTAAGAAAGAAGTAAGAAAGAAGTAAGAAAGAATTAAGAAAGAAGTAAGAAAGAATTACGAAAGAAGAAAGAAGTAAGAAAGAAGTAAGAAAGAAAGAATTAAGAAAGAAGTAAGAAAGAAGTAAGAAAGAAGTTAGAAAGAAGTAAGAAAGAAGTAAGAAAGAAGAAATCAGTAAGAAAGAAAGAAGAAAGAAGTAAGAAAGAAGTGAGAAAGAAGTATGAAAGAAGTAAGAAAGAAGAAAGAAAGAAGTAAGAAAGAAGTAAGAAAGAAGTAAGAAAGAAATAAGAAAAAAGAAAGAAAGAAGTAAGAAAGAAGTAAGAACGAAAGAAGAGAGAAGTAAGAAAGAATTAAGAAAGAAGTAAGAAAGAAGTAAGAAAGAAGAAAGAAAGAAGTAAGAAAGAAGTAAGAAAGAAGTAAGAAAGAAGTAAGAAAGAAGTGAGAAAGAAGTAAGAAAGAAAGAGGAAAGAAGTAAGAAAGAAGTAAGAAAGAAGTAAGAAAGAAGAAAAAAGAAGTTAGAAAGAAGTAAGAAAGAAGTAAGAAAGAAGTAAGAAAGAAAGAAGAAAGAAGTAAGAAAGAAGTGAGAAAGAAGTATGAAAGAAGTAAGAAAGAAGAAAGAAAGAAGTAAGAAAGAAGTAAGAAAGAAGTAAGAAAGAAGTAAGAAAGAAATAAGAAAAAAGAAAGAAAGAAGTAAGAAAGAAGTAAGAAAGAAAGAAGAAAGAAGTAAGAAAGAATTAAGAAAGAAGTAAGAAAGAAGTAAGAAAGAAGAAAGAAAGAAGTAAGAAAGAAGTAAGAAAGAAGTAAGAAAGAAGTAAGAAAGAAGTAAGAAAGAAAGAGGAAAGAAGTAAGAAAGAAGTAAGAAAGAAGTAAGAAAGAAGAAAAAAGAAGTTAGAAAGAAGTAAGAAAGAAGTAAGAAAGAAGTAAGAAAGAAAGAAGAAAGAAGTGAGAAAGAAAGAAGAAAGAAGAAAGAAAGAAGTAAGAAAGAGGTAAGAAAGAAGTAACAAAGAAGTAAGAAAGAAGTAAGAAGGAATGAAGAAAGAAGTAAGAAAGAAGTAAGAAAGAAGTAAGAAAGAAGTAAGAAAGAAGTAAGAAAGAAGTAAGAAAGAAGTAAGAAAGAAGTAAGAAAGAAAGAGGAAAGAAGTAAGAAAGAAGTAAGAAAGAAGTAAGATAGAAGTAAGTAAGAAAGAAGAGAGAAGAAAGAAAGAAGTAAGAAAGAAGTAAGAAAGAAGTAAGAAAGAAGTAAGAAGGCATGAAGAAAGAAGTAAGAAAGAAGTAAGAAAGAAGTGAGAAAGAAGTAAGAAAGAAAGAAGAAAGAAGTAAGAAAGAAGTAAGAAAGAAGTAAGAAAGAAGTAAGAAAGAAGTAAGAAAGAAGTAAGAAAGAAAGAAATAAGAAAGAAGTAAGAAGGAAGTAAGAAAGAAGCAAGAAAGAAGTAAGAAAGAAGTAAGAAAGAAAGAAGAAAGAAGTAAGAAAGAAAGAAGAAAGAAGTATGAAAGAAGTAAGAAAGAAGAAAGAAAGAAGTAGGAAAGAAGAAAGAAAGAAGTAAGAAAGAAGTAGGAAAGAAATTAGAAAGAAGTAAGAAAGAAGTAAGAAAGAAGGAAGAAAGAAGTAAGAAAGAAGTAAGAAAGAAGTAAGAAAGAAAGAAGAAAGAAGTAAGAAAGAAGTAAGAAAGAAGTAAGAAAGAAGTAAGAAAGAAGTAAGAAAGAAGTATGAAAGAAGTAAGAAAGAAGTAAGAAAGAAGAAAGAAGTAAGAAAGAAGTAAGAAAGAAGTAAGAAAGAAGTAAGAAAGAAGTAAGAAAGAAGTTAGAAAGAAGTAAGAAAGAAGTAAGAAAGAAGTAAGAAAGAAGTAAGAAAGAAGTTAGAAAGAAGTAAGAAAGAAGTAAGAAAGTAGTAGGAAAGAAGTAAGAAAGAAAGAAGAAATAAGTAAGAAAGAAGTAAGAAAGAAGTAAGGAAGAAAGAAGAAAGAAGTAAGAAAGAAGAAAGAAAGAAGTATGAAAGAAGGAAGAAAGAAGAAAGAAAGAAGTAAGAAAGAAGTAAGAAAGAATTAAGAAGGAATGAAGAGAGAAGTAAGAAAGAATGAAGAAAGAAGAAAGAAAGAAGTAAGAAAGAAGAAAGAAAGAAGTAAGAAAGAAGAAAGAAAGAAGTAAGAAAGAAGTAAGAAAGAAGCAAGAAACAAGTAAGAAAGAAGTAAGAAAGAAGTAAGAAAGAATTAAGAAAGAAGTAAGAAAGAATTACGAAAGAAGAAAGAAGTAAGAAAGAAGTAAGAAAGAAAGAAGTAAGAAAGAAGTAAGAAAGAAGTAAGAAAGAAGTTAGAAAGAAGTAAGAAAGAAGTAAGAAAGAAGTAAGAAATCAGTAAGAAAGAAAGAAGAAAGAAGTAAGAAAGAAGTGAGAAAGAAGTATGAAAGAAGTAAGAAAGAAGAAAGAAAGAAGTAAGAAAGAAGTAAGAAAGAAGTAAGAAAGAAGTAAGAAAGAAATAAGAAAAAAGAAAGAAAGAAGTAAGAAAGAAGTAAGAAAGAAGTAAGAAAGAAATAAGAAAAAAGAAAGAAAGAAGTAAGAAAGAAGTAAGAAAGAAAGAAGAAAGAAGTAAGAAAGAATTAAGAAAGAAGTAAGAAAGAAGTAAGAAAGAAGAAAGAAAGAAGTAAGAAAGAAGTAAGAAAGAAGTAAGAAAGAAGTAAGAAAGAAGTAAGAAAAAAGTAAGAAAGAAAGAGGAAAGAAGTAAGAAAGAAGTAAGAAATAATTAAGAAAGAAGAAAAAAGAAAGAAGTAAGAAGGAAGTAAGAAAGAAGCAAGAAAGAAGTAAGAAAGAAGTAAGAAAGAAAGAAGAAAGAAGTAAGAAAGAAAGAAGAAAGAAGTATGAAAGAAGTAAGAAAGAAGAAAGAAAGAAGTAGGAAAGAAGAAAGAAAGAAGTAAGAAAGAAGTAGGAAAGAAATTAGAAAGAAGTAAGAAAGAAGTAAGAAAGAAGGAAGAAAGAAGTAAGAAAGAAGTAAGAAAGAAGTAAGAAAGAAGTAAGAAGGAATGAAGAAAGAAGTAAGAAAGAAGTTAGAAAGAAGAAAGAAGTAAGAAAGAAGTAAGAAAGTAGAAAGAAAGAAGTAAGAAAGAAGTAAGAAAGAAGAAAGAAAGAATTAAGGAAGAAGAAAGAAAGAACTAAAATAGAAGAAAGTTAGAAGTAAGAAAGATGTAAGAAAGAAAGAAGAAAGAAGTAAGAAAGAAGTAAGAAAGAAGTAAGAAAGAAGTAAGAAAGAAAGAAGTAAGAAAGAAGTAAGAAAGAAGTAAGAAAGAAGTAAGAAAGAAGTAAGAAAGAAAGAAGAAAGAAGTAAGAAAGAAAGAAGGAAGAAGTATGAAAGAAGTAAGAAAGAAGAAAGAAAGAAGTAAGAAAGAAGAAAGAAAGAAATAAGAAAGAAGTAGGAAAGAAAGAAGAAAGAAGTAAGAAAGAAAGAAGAAAGAAGAAAGAAAGAAGTAAGAAAGAGGTAAGAAAGAAGTAAGAAAGAAGTAAGAAAGAAGTAAGAAAGAAGTAAGAAAGAAGTAAGAAAGAAAGAAGAAAGAAGTAAGAAAGAAGTAAGAAAGAAGGAAGAAAGAAGTAAGAAAGAATTATGAAAGAAGTAAGAAAGAAGAAAAAAAGAAGTAAGAAAGAAGTAAGAAAGAAGTAAGAAAGAAAGAAGAAAGAAAGAAGTAAGAAAGAAGTAAGAAAGAAGTAAGAAAGAAGTAAGAAAGAAGTAAGAAGGAATTAAGAAAGCAGTAAGAAAGAAATAAGAAAGAAGTAAGAAAGAAGTAAGAAAGGAAGAAGAAAGAAAGAAGAATGAAGTAAGAAAGAAGTAAGAAAGAAGTAGGAAAGAAATAAGAAAGAAGTAAGAAAGAAAGAAGAAAGAAGAAAGAAAGAAGTAAGAAAGAAGTAAGAAAGAAGAAAAAAGAAGTAAGAAAGAAAGAAGAAAGAAGTAAGAAAGAAGTAAGAAAGAAGTAAGAAAGAAGTAAGAAAGAAGTAAGAAAGAAAGAAGTAAGAAAGAAGTAAGAAAGAAGTAAGAAAGAAGTAAGAAAGAAGTAAGAAAGAAGTAAGAAAGAAAGAAGAAAGAAGTAAGAAAGAAAGAAGAAAGAAGTATGAAAGAAGTAAGAAAGAAGAAAGAAAGAAGTAGGAAAGAAGAAAGAAAGAAGTAAGAAAGAAGTAGGAAAGAAAGAAGAAAGAAGTAAGAAAGAAGTAAGAAAGAAGGAAGAAAGAAGTAAGAAAGAAATGAGATAGAAGTAAGAAAGAAAGAAGAAAGAAGTAAGAAAGAAGTAAGAAAGAAGTAAGAAAGAAGTAAGAAAGAAGTAAGAAAGAAGTAAGAAAGAAGTATGAAAGAAGTAAGAAAGAAGAAAAAAGAAGTAAGAAAGAAGTAAGAAAGAAGTAAGAAAGAAGTAAGAAAGAAGTAAGAAAGAAGTAAGAAAGAAATAAGAAAGAAGTAAGAAAGAAGTAAGAAACAAGAAAAAAGAAGTTAGAATGAAGTAAGAAAGAAGTAAGAAAGAAGTAAGAAAGAAGAAAGAAAGAAGTAAGAAAGAAGTAAGAAAGAAGTAAGAAAGAAGTAAGAAAGAAGTAAGAAAGAAGTAAGCAAGAAGAAAGAAAGAAGTAAGAAAGAAGGAGGAAAGAAAGAAGAAAGAAGTTAGAAAGAAAGAAGAAAGAAGAAAGAAAGAAGTAAGAAAGAGGTAAGAAAGAAGTAAGAAAGAAGTAAGAAAGAAGTAAGAAGGAATGAAGAAAGAAGTAAGAAAGAAGTAAGAAAGAAGTAAGAAAGAAGTAAGAAAGAAGTAAGAAAGAAGTAAGAAAGAAGTAAGATGGAATGAAGAAAGAAGTAAGAAAGAAGTAAGAAAGAAGTAAGAAAGAAGTAAGAAAGAAGTAAGAAAGAATTAAGAAAGAAGAAAGAAAGAAGTAAGAAAGAAGTAAGAAAGAAGTAAGAAAGAAGTAAGAAAGAAGAAAGAAGTAAGAAAGAAGTAAGAAAGAAGTAAGAAAGAAGTAAGAAAGAAGTAAGAAAGAAGTTAGAAAGAAGTAAGAAAGAAGTAAGAAAGAAGTAAGAAAGAAGTTAGAAAGAAGTAAGAAAGAAGTAAGAAAGTAGTAGGAAAGAAGTAAGAAAGAAGTAAGAAAGAAAGAAGAAATAAGTAAGAAAGAAGTAAGAAAGAAGTAAGGAAGAAAGAAGAAAGAAGTAAGAAAGAAGAAATAAAGAAGTATGAAAGAAGGAAGAAAGAAGAAAGAAAGAAGTAAGAAAGAAGTAAGAAAGAAGTAAGAAGGAATGAAGAAAGAAGTAAGAAAGAATGAAGAAAGAAGAAAGAAAGAAGTAAGAAAGAAGAAAGAAAGAAGTAAGAAAGAAGAAAGAAAGAAGTAAGAAAGAAGTAAGAAAGAAGCAAGAAACAAGTAAGAAAGAAGTAAGAAAGAAGTAAGAAAGTATTAAGAAAGAAGTAAGAAAGAATTACGAAAGAAGAAAGAAGTAAGAAAGAAGTAAGAAAGAAAGAAGTAAGAAAGAAGTAAGAAAGAAGTAAGAAAGAAGTTAGAAAGAAGTAAGAAAGAAGTAAGAAAGAAGTAAGAAAGAAGTAAGAAAGAAAGAAGAAAGAAGTAAGAAAGAAGTGAGAAAGAAGTATGAAAGAAGTAAGAAAGAAATAAGAAAAAAGAAAGAAAGAAGTAAGAAAGAAGTAAGAAAGAAAGAAGAAAGAAGTAAGAAAGAATTAAGAAAGAAGTAAGAAAGAAGTAAGAAAGAAGAAAGAAAGAAGTAAGAAAGAAGTAAGAAAGAAGTAAGAAATAAGTAAGAAAGAAGTAAGAAAGAAGTAAGAATGAAAGAGGAAAGAAGTAAGAAAGAAGTAAGAAAGAAGTAAATAAGAAGAAAAAAGAAGTTAGAAAGAAGTAAGAAAGAAGTAAGAAAGAAGTAAGAAAGAAAGAAGAAAGAAGTAAGAAAGAAGTGTGAAAGAAGTAAGAAAGAAGAAAGAAAGAAGTAGGAAAGAAGTAAGAAAGAAGTAAGATAGAAGTAAGTAAGAAAGAAGAGAGAAGAAAAAAAGAAATAAGAAAGAAGTAAGAAAGAAGTAAGAAAGAAGTAAGAAGGCATGAAGAAAGAAGTAAGAAAGAAGTAAGAAAGAAGTAAGAAAGAAGTAAGAAAGAAGTAAGAAAGAAAGAAGAAAGAAGTAAGAAAGAAGTAAGAAAGAAGTAAGAAAGAAGAAAGAAAGAAGTAAGAAAGAAGTAAGAAAGAAGTAAGAAAGAAGTAAGAAAGAAGAAAGAAAGAAAGAAGAAAGAAGTAAGAAAGAAGTAAGAAAGAAGTAAGAAAGAAGTAAGAAAGAAGTAAGAAAGAAGTAAGAAAGAAGTAAGAAGGAATTAAGAAAGAAGTAAGAAAGAAGTTAGAAAGAAGAAAGAAGTAAGAAAGAAGTAAGAAAGAAGAAAGAAAGAAGTAAGAAATAAGTAAGAAAGAAGTAAGAAAGAAAGAAGAAAGAAGTAAGAAAGAAGTAAGAAAGAAGCAATAAAGAAGTAAGAAAGAAGAAAGAAAGAATTAAGAAAGAAGAAAGAAAGAACTAAAATAGAAGAAAGTTAGAAGTAAGAAAGAAGTAAGAAAGAAAGTAGAAAGAAGTAAGAAAGAAGTAAGAAAGAAGTAAGAAAGAAGTAAGAAAGAAAGAAGAAAGAAGTAAGAAAGAAGAAAGAAAGATAGAAGAAAGAAGTAAGAAAGAAGTAAGAAAGAAGTAAGAAAGAAGAAAGAAAGAAGTAAGAAAGAAGTAAGAAAGAAGGAAGAAAGAAGTAAGAAAGAAGTTAGAAAGAAGAAAGAAGTAAGAAAGAATTAAGAAAGAAGAAAGAAAGAAGTAAGAAAGAAGTAAGAAAGTAGTAGGAAAGAAGTAAGAAAGAAAGAAGAAATAAGTAAGAAAGAAGTAAGAAAGAAGTAAGGAAGAAAGAAGAAAGAAGTAAGAAAGAAGAAAGAAAGAAGTATGAAAGAAGGAAGAAAGAAGAAAGAAAGAAGTAAGAAAGAAGTAAGAAAGAATTAAGAAGGAATGAAGAAAGAAGTAAGAAAGAATGAAGAAAGAAGAAAGAAAGAAGTAAGAGAGAAGTAAGAAAGAAAGAGGAAAGAAGTAAGAAAGAAGTAAGAAAGAAGTAAGAAAGAAGAAAAAAGAAGTTAGAAAGAAGTAAGAAAGAAGTAAGAAAGAAGTAAGAAAGAAAGAAGAAAGAAGTAAGAAAGAAGTATGAAAGAAGTAAGAAAGAAGAAAGAAATAAGTAAGAAAGAAGTAAGAAAGAAGTAAGATAGAAGTAAGTAAGAAAGAAGAGAGAAGAAAGAAAGAAGTAAGAAAGAAGTAAGAAAGGAGTAAGAAAGAAGTAAGAAGTCATGAAGAAAGAAGTAAGAAAGAAGTAAGAAAGAAGTAAGAAAGAAGTAAGAAATAAAGAAGAAAGAAGTAAGAAAGAAGTAAGAAAGAAGTAAGAAAGAAGTAAGAAAGAAAGAAATAAGAAAGAAGTAAGAAGGAAGTAAGAAAGAAGCAAGAAAGAAGTAAGAAAGAAGTAAGAAAGAAAGAAGAAAGAAGTAAGAAAGAAAGAAGAAAGAAGTATGAAAGAAGTAAGAAAGAAGAAAGAAAGAAGTAGGAAAGAAGAAAGAAAGAAGTAAGAAAGAAGTAGGAAAGAAATTAGAAAGAAGTAAGAAAGAAGTAAGAAAGAAGGAAGAAAGAAGTAAGAAAGAAGTAAGAAAGAAGTAAGAAAGAAGTAAGAAAGAAGTAAGAAAGAAGTAAGAAGGAATGAAGAAAGAAGTAAGAAAGAATTTAGAAAGAAGAAAGAATTAAGAAAGAAGTAAGAAAGTAGAAAGAAAGAAGTAAGAAAGAAGTAAGAAAGAAGAAAGAAAGAATTAAGGAAGAAGAAAGAAAGAACTAAAATAGAAGAAAGTTAGAAGTAAGAAAGATGTAAGAAAGAAAGAAGAAAGAAGTAAGAAAGAAGTAAGAAAGAAGTAAGAAAGAAGTAAGAAAGAAAGAAGTAAGAAAGAAGTAAGAAAGAAGTAAGAAAGAAGTAAGAAAGAAGTAAGAAAGAAGTAAGAAAGAAGTAAGAAAGAAAGAAGAAAGAAGTAAGAAAGAAAGAAGGAAGAAGTATGAAAGAAGTAAGAAAGAAGAAAGAAAGAAGTAAGAAAGAAGAAAGAAAGAAATAAGAAAGAAGTAGGAAAGAAAGTAGAAAGAAGTAAGAAAGAAAGAAGAAAGAAGAAAGAAAGAAGTAAGAAAGAGGTAAGAAAGAAGTAAGAAAGAAGTAAGAAAGAAGAAAAAAAGAAGTAAGAAAGAAGTAAGAAAGAAGTAAGAAAGAAAGAAGAAAGAAGTAAGAAAGAAGTAAGAAAGAAGTAAGAAAGAAGTAAGAAAGAAGTATGAAAGAAGTAAGAAAGAAGAAAAAAAGAAGTAAGAAAGAAGTAAGAAAGAAGTAAGAAAGAAGTAAGAAGAAGTAAGAAAGAAGTAAGAAAGAAATAAGAAAGAAGTAAGAAAGAAGTAAGAAACAAGAAAAAAGAAGTTAGAATGAAGTAAGAAAGAAGTAAGAAAGAAGTAAGAAAGAAGAAAGAAAGAAGTAAGAAAGAAGTAAGAAAGAAGTAAGAAAGAAGTAAGAAAGAAGTAAGAAAGAAGTAAGCAAGAAGAAAGAAAGAAGTAAGAAAGAAGGAGGAAAGAAAGAAGAAAGAAGTTAGAAAGAAAGAAGAAAGAAGAAAGAAAGAAGTAAGAAAGAGGTAAGAAAGAAGTAAGAAAGAAGTAAGAAAGAAGTAAGAAGGAATGAAGAAAGAAGTAAGAAAGAAGTAAGAAAGAAGTAAGAAAGAAGTAAGAAAGAAGTAAGAAAGAAGTAAGAAAGAAGTAAGATGGAATGAAGAAAGAAGTAAGAAAGAAGTAAGAAAGAAGTAAGAAAGAAGTAAGAAAGAAGTAAGAAAGAATTAAGAAAGAAGAAAGAAAGAAGTAAGAAAGAAGTAAGAAAGAAGTAAGAAAGAAGTAAGAAAGAAGAAAGAAGTAAGAAAGAAGTAAGAAAGAAGTAAGAAAGAAGTAAGAAAGAAGTAAGAAAGAAGTTAGAAAGAAGTAAGAAAGAAGTAAGAAAGAAGTAAGAAAGAAGTTAGAAAGAAGTAAGAAAGAAGTAAGAAAGTAGTAGGAAAGAAGTAAGAAAGAAGTAAGAAAGAAAGAAGAAATAAGTAAGAAAGAAGTAAGAAAGAAGTAAGGAAGAAAGAAGAAAGAAGTAAGAAAGAAGAAATAAAGAAGTATGAAAGAAGGAAGAAAGAAGAAAGAAAGAAGTAAGAAAGAAGTAAGAAAGAAGTAAGAAGGAATGAAGAAAGAAGTAAGAAAGAAAGAAGAAAGAAGTATGAAAGAAGTAAGAAAGAAGAAAGAAAGAAGTAGGAAAGAAGAAAGAAAGAAGTAAGAAAGAAGTAAGAAAGAAGCAAGAAACAAGTAAGAAAGAAGTAAGAAAGAAGTAAGAAAGTATTAAGAAAGAAGTAAGAAAGAATTACGAAAGAAGAAAGAAGTAAGAAAGAAGTAAGAAAGAAAGAAGTAAGAAAGAAGTAAGAAAGAAGTAAGAAAGAAGTTAGAAAGAAGTAAGAAAGAAGTAAGAAAGAAGTAAGAAAGAAGTAAGAAAGAAAGAAGAAAGAAGTAAGAAAGAAGTGAGAAAGAAGTATGAAAGAAGTAAGAAAGAAATAAGAAAAAAGAAAGAAAGAAGTAAGAAAGAAGTAAGAAAGAAAGAAGAAAGAAGTAAGAAAGAATTAAGAAAGAAGTAAGAAAGAAGTAAGAAAGAAGAAAGAAAGAAGTAAGAAAGAAGTAAGAAAGAAGTAAGAAATAAGTAAGAAAGAAGTAAGAAAGAAGTAAGAATGAAAGAGGAAAGAAGTAAGAAAGAAGTAAGAAAGAAGTAAGAAAGAAGAAAAAAGAAGTTAGAAAGAAGTAAGAAAGAAGTAAGAAAGAAGTAAGAAAGAAAGAAGAAAGAAGTAAGAAAGAAGTGTGAAAGAAGTAAGAAAGAAGAAAGAAAGAAGTAGGAAAGAAGTAAGAAAGAAGTAAGATAGAAGTAAGTAAGAAAGAAGAGAGAAGAAAAAAAGAAATAAGAAAGAAGTAAGAAAGAAGTAAGAAAGAAGTAAGAAGGCATGAAGAAAGAAGTAAGAAAGAAGTAAGAAAGAAGTAAGAAAGAAGTAAGAAAGAAGTAAGAAAGAAAGAAGAAAGAAGTAAGAAAGAAGTAAGAAAGAAGTAAGAAAGAAGAAAGAAAGAAGTAAGAAAGAAGTAAGAAAGAAGTAAGAAAGAAGAAAGAAAGAAAGAAGAAAGAAGTAAGAAAGAAGTAAGAAAGAAGTAAGAAAGAAGTAAGAAAGAAGTAAGAAAGAAGTAAGAAAGAAGTAAGAAGGAATTAAGAAAGAAGTAAGAAAGAAGTTAGAAAGAAGAAAGAAGTAAGAAAGAAGTAAGAAAGAAGAAAGAAAGAAGTAAGAAATAAGTAAGAAAGAAGTAAGAAAGAAAGAAGAAAGAAGTAAGAAAGAAGTAAGAAAGAAGCAATAAAGAAGTAAGAAAGAAGAAAGAAAGAATTAAGAAAGAAGAAAGAAAGAACTAAAATAGAAGAAAGTTAGAAGTAAGAAAGAAGTAAGAAAGAAAGTAGAAAGAAGTAAGAAAGAAGTAAGAAAGAAGTAAGAAAGAAGTAAGAAAGAAAGAAGAAAGAAGTAAGAAAGAAGAAAGAAAGATAGAAGAAAGAAGTAAGAAAGAAGTAAGAAAGAAGTAAGAAAGAAGTAAGAAAGAAGTAAGAAAGAAGTAAGAAAGAAGGAAGAAAGAAGTAAGAAAGAAGTTAGAAAGAAGAAAGAAGTAAGAAAGAATTAAGAAAGAAGAAAGAAAGAAGTAAGAAAGAAGTAAGAAAGTAGTAGGAAAGAAGTAAGAAAGAAAGAAGAAATAAGTAAGAAAGAAGTAAGAAAGAAGTAAGGAAGAAAGAAGAAAGAAGTAAGAAAGAAGAAAGAAAGAAGTATGAAAGAAGGAAGAAAGAAGAAAGAAAGAAGTAAGAAAGAAGTAAGAAAGAATTAAGAAGGAATGAAGAAAGAAGTAAGAAAGAATGAAGAAAGAAGAAAGAAAGAAGTAAGAAAGAAGTAAGAAAGAAAGAGGAAAGAAGTAAGAAAGAAGTAAGAAAGAAGTAAGAAAGAAGAAAAAAGAAGTTAGAAAGAAGTAAGAAAGAAGTAAGAAAGAAGTAAGAAAGAAGTAAGAAAGAAAGAAGAAAGAAGTAAGAAAGAAGTATGAAAGAAGTAAGAAAGAAGAAAGAAATAAGTAAGAAAGAAGTAAGAAAGAAGTAAGATAGAAGTAAGTAAGAAAGAAGAGAGAAGAAAGAAAGAAGTAAGAAAGAAGTAAGAAAGGAGTAAGAAAGAAGTAAGAAGTCATGAAGAAAGAAGTAAGAAAGAAGTAAGAAAGAAGTAAGAAAGAAGTAAGAAATAAAGAAGAAAGAAGTAAGAAAGAAGTAAGAAAGAAGTAAGAAAGAAGTAAGAAAGAAAGAAATAAGAAAGAAGTAAGAAGGAAGTAAGAAAGAAGCAAGAAAGAAGTAAGAAAGAAGTAAGAAAGAAAGAAGAAAGAAGTAAGAAAGAAAGAAGAAAGAAGTATGAAAGAAGTAAGAAAGAAGAAAGAAAGAAGTAGGAAAGAAGAAAGAAAGAAGTAAGAAAGAAGTAGGAAAGAAATTAGAAAGAAGTAAGAAAGAAGTAAGAAAGAAGGAAGAAAGAAGTAAGAAAGAAGTAAGAAAGAAGTAAGAAAGAAGTAAGAAAGAAGTAAGAAAGAAGTAAGAAGGAATGAAGAAAGAAGTAAGAAAGAATTTAGAAAGAAGAAAGAATTAAGAAAGAAGTAAGAAAGTAGAAAGAAAGAAGTAAGAAAGAAGTAAGAAAGAAGAAAGAAAGAATTAAGGAAGAAGAAAGAAAGAACTAAAATAGAAGAAAGTTAGAAGTAAGAAAGATGTAAGAAAGAAAGAAGAAAGAAGTAAGAAAGAAGTAAGAAAGAAGTAAGAAAGAAGTAAGAAAGAAAGAAGTAAGAAAGAAGTAAGAAAGAAGTAAGAAAGAAGTAAGAAAGAAGTAAGAAAGAAGTAAGAAAGAAGTAAGAAAGAAAGAAGAAAGAAGTAAGAAAGAAAGAAGGAAGAAGTATGAAAGAAGTAAGAAAGAAGAAAGAAAGAAGTAAGAAAGAAGAAAGAAAGAAATAAGAAAGAAGTAGGAAAGAAAGTAGAAAGAAGTAAGAAAGAAAGAAGAAAGAAGAAAGAAAGAAGTAAGAAAGAGGTAAGAAAGAAGTAAGAAAGAAGTAAGAAAGAAGAAAAAAAGAAGTAAGAAAGAAGTAAGAAAGAAGTAAGAAAGAAAGAAGAAAGAAGAAAGAAAGAAGTAAGAAAGAAGTAAGAAAGAAGTAAGAAAGAAGTAAGAAAGAAGTAAGAAGGAATTAAGAAAGCAGTAAGAAAGAAATAAGAAAGAAGTAAGAAAGAAGTAAGAAAGGAAGAAGAAAGAAAGAAGAATAAAGTAAGAAAGAAGTAAGAAAGAAGTAGGAAAGAAGTAAGAAAGAAGTAAGAAAGAAAGAAGAAAGAAGTAAGAAAGAAGTAAGAAAGAAGTAAGAAAGAAAGAAGAAAGAAGAAAGAAAGAAGTAAGAAAGAATTAAGAAAGAAGAAAAAAGAAGTAAGAAAGAAAGAAGAAAGAAGTAAGAAAGAAGTAAGAAAGAAGTAAGAAAGAAGTAAGAAAGAAAGAAGTAAGAAAGAAGTAAGAAAGAAGTAAGAAAGAAGTAAGAAAGAAGTAAGAAAGAAGTAAGAAAGAAAGAAGAAAGAAGTAAGAAAGAAAGAAGAAAGAAGTATGAAAGAAGTAAGAAAGAAGAAAGAAAGAAGTAGGAAAGAAGAAAGAAAGAAGTAAGAAAGAAGTAGGAAAGAAAGAAGAAAGAAGTAAGAAAGAAGTAAGAAAGAAGGAAGAAAGAAGTAAGAAAGAAATAAGAAAGAAGTAAGAAAGAAAGAAGAAAGAAGTAAGAAAGAAGTAAGAAAGAAGTAAGAAAGAAGTAAGAAAGAAGTAAGAAAGAAGTAAGAAAGAAGTATGAAAGAAGTAAGAAAGAAGAAAAAAAGAAGTAAGAAAGAAGTAAGAAAGAAGTAAGAAAGAAGTAAGAAAGAAGTAAGAAAGAAGTAAGAAAGAAATAAGAAAGAAGTAAGAAAGAAGTAAGAAACAAGAAAAAAGAAGTTAGAATGAAGTAAGAAAGAAGTAAGAAAGAAGTAAGAAAGAAGAAAGAAAGAAGTAAGAAAGAAGTAAGAAAGAAGTAAGAAAGAAGTAAGAAAGAAGAAAGAAAGAAGAAAGAAAGAACTAAGAAAGAAGTAACAAAGAAGTAAGATAGAAGTAAGAAAGAAGTAAGAAAGAAGTAAGAAAGAAAGAAGAAAGAAGTATGAAAGAAGTAAGAAAGAAGAAAGAAAGAAGTAAGCAAGAAGAAAGAAAGAAGTAAGAAAGAAGGAGGAAAGAAAGAAGAAAGAAGTTAGAAAGAAAGAAGAAAGAAGAAAGAAAGAAGTAAGAAAGAGGTAAGAAAGAAGTAAGAAAGAAGTAAGAAAGAAGTAAGAAGGAATGAAGAAAGAAGTAAGAAAGAAGTAAGAAAGAAGTAAGAAAGAAGTAAGAAAGAAGTAAGAAAGAAGTAAGAAAGAAGTAAGAAGGAATGAAGAAAGAAGTAAGAAAGAAGTAAGAAAGAAGTAAGAAAGAAGTAAGAAAGAAGTAAGAAAGAATTAAGAAAGAAGAAAGAAAGAAGTAAGAAAGAAGTAAGAAAGAAGTAAGAAAGAAGAAAGAAAGAAGTAAGAAAGAAGTAAGAAAGAAGTAAGAAAGAAGTAAGAAAGAAGTAAGAAAGAAGTTAGAAAGAAGTAAGAAAGAAGTAAGAAAGAAGTAAGAAAGAAGTTAGAAAGAAGTAAGAAAGAAGTAAGAAAGTAGTAGGAAAGAAGTAAGAAAGAAGTAAGAAAGAAAGAAGAAATAAGTAAGAAAGAAGTAAGAAAGAAGTAAGGAAGAAAGAAGAAAGAAGTAAGAAAGAAGAAAGAAAGAAGTATGAAAGAAGGAAGAAAGAAGAAAGAAAGAAGTAAGAAAGAAGTAAGAAAGAAGTAAGAAGGAATGAAGAAAGAAGTAAGAAAGAATGAAGAAAGAAGAAAGAAAGAAGTAAGAAAGAAGAAAGAAAGAAGTAAGAAAGAAGAAAGAAAGAAGTAAGAAAGAAGCAATAAACAAGTAAGAAAGAAGTAAGAAAGAAGTAAGAAAGAATTAAGAAAGAAGTAAGGAAGAATTACGAAAGAAGAAAGAAGTAAGAAAGAAGTAAGAAAGAAAGAAGTAAGAAAGAAGTAAGAAAGAAGTAAGAAAGAAGTTAGAAAGAAGTAAGAAAGAAGTAAGAAAGAAGTAAGAAAGAAGTAAGAAAGAAAGAAGAAAGAAGTAAGAAAGAAGTGAGAAAGAAGTATGAAAGAAGTAAGAAAGAAGAAAGAAAGAAGTAAGAAAGAAGTAAGAAAGAAGTAAGAAAGAAGTAAGAAAGAAATAAGAAAAAAGAAAGAAAGAAGTAAGAAAGAAGTAAGAAAGAAAGAAGAAAGAAGTAAGAAAGAATTAAGAAAGAAGTAAGAAAGAAGTAAGAAAGAAGAAAGAAAGAAGTAAGAAAGAAGTAAGAAAGAAGTAAGAAATAAGTAAGAAAGAATTAAGAAAGAAGTAAGAAAGAAAGAGGAAAGAAGTAAGAAAGAAGTAAGAAAGAAGTAAGAAAGAAGAAAAAAGAAGTTAGAAAGAAGTAAGAAAGAAGTAAGAAAGAAGTAAGAAAGAAAGAAGAAAGAAGTAAGAAAGAAGTATGAAAGAAGTAAGAAAGAAGAAAGAAAGAAGTAGGAAAGAAGTAAGAAAGAAGTAAGATAGAAGTAAGTAAGAAAGAAGAGAGAAGAAAAAAAGAAATAAGAAAGAAGAAAGAAGTAAGAAAGAAGTAAGAAGGCATGAAGAAAGAAGTAAGAAAGAAAGAAAAAAGAAGTAAGAAAGAAGTAAGAAAGAAGTAAGAAAGAAGAAAGAAAGAAGTAAGAAAGAAGTAAGAAAGAAGTAAGAAAGAAGTAAGAAAGAAGAAAGAAAGAAAGAAGAAAGAAGTAAGAAAGAAGTAAGAAAGAAGTAAGAAAGAAGTAAGAAAGAAGTAAGAAAGAAGTAAGAAAGAAGTAAGAAGGAATGAAGAAAGAAGTAAGAAAGAAGTAAGAAAGAAGTAAGAAAGAAGTAAGAAAGAAGTAAGAAAGAATTAAGAAAGAAGAAAGAAAGAAGTAAGAAAGAAGTAAGAAAGAAGTAAGAAAGAAGAAAGAAAGAAGTAAGAAAGAAGTAAGAAAGAAGTAAGAAAGAAGTAAGAAAGAAGTTAGAAAGAAGTAAGAAAGAAGTAAGAAAGAAGTAAGAAAGAAGTTAGAAAGAAGTAAGAAAGAAGTAAGAAAGTAGTAGGAAAGAAGTAAGAAAGAAGTAAGAAAGAAAGAAGAAATAAGTAAGAAAGAAGTAAGAAAGAAGTAAGGAAGAAAGAAGAAAGAAGTAAGAAAGAAGAAAGAAAGAAGTATGAAAGAAGGAAGAAAGAAGAAAGAAAGAAGTAAGAAAGAAGTAAGAAAGAAGTAAGAAGGAATGAAGAAAGAAGTAAGAAAGAATGAAGAAAGAAGAAAGAAAGAAGTAAGAAAGAAGAAAGAAAGAAGTAAGAAAGAAGAAGGAAAGAAGTAAGAAAGAAGTAAGAAAGAAGCAAGAAACAAGTAAGAAAGAAGTAAGAAAGAAGTAAGAAAGAATTAAGAAAGAAGTAAGAAAGAATTACGAAAGAAGAAAGAAGTAAGAAAGAAGTAAGAAAGAAAGAAGTAAGAAAGAAGTAAGAAAGAAGTAAGAAAGAAGTTAGAAAGAAGTAAGAAAGAAGTAAGAAAGAAGTAAGAAAGAAGTAAGAAAGAAAGAAGAAAGAAGTAAGAAAGAAGTGAGAAAGAAGTATGAAAGAAGTAAGAAAGAAGAAAGAAAGAAGTAAGAAAGAAGTAAGAAAGAAGTAAGAAAGAAGTAAGAAAGAAATAAGAAAAAAGAAAGAAAGAAGTAAGAAAGAAGTAAGAAAGAAAGAAGAAAGAAGTAAGAAAGAATTAAGAAAGAAGTAAGAAAGAAGTAAGAAAGAAGAAAGAAAGAAGTAAGAAAGAAGTAAGAAAGAAGTAAGAAATAAGTAAGAAAGAAGTAAGAAAGAAGTAAGAAAGAAAGAGGAAAGAAGTAAGAAAGAAGTAAGAAAGAAGTAAGAAAGAAGAAAAAAGAAGTTAGAAAGAAGTAAGAAAGAAGTAAGAAAGAAGTAAGAAAGAAAGAAGAAAGAAGTAAGAAAGAAGTATGAAAGAAGTAAGAAAGAAGAAAGAAAGAAGTAGGAAAGAAGTAAGAAAGAAGTAAGATAGAAGTAAGTAAGAAAGAAGAGAGAAGAAAAAAAGAAATAAGAAAGAAGTAAGAAAGAAGTAAGAAAGAAGTAAGAAGGCATGAAGAAAGAAGTAAGAAAGAAGTAAGAAAGAAGTAAGAAAGAAGTAAGAAAGAAGTAAGAAAGAAAGAAAAAAGAAGTAAGAAAGAAGTAAGAAAGAAGTAAGAAAGAAGAAAGAAAGAAGTAAGAAAGAAGTAAGAAAGAAGTAAGAAAGAAGTAAGAAAGAAGAAAGAAAGAAAGAAGAAAGAAGTAAGAAAGAAGTAAGAAAGAAGTAAGAAAGAAGTAAGAAAGAAGTAAGAAAGAAGTAAGAAAGAAGTAAGAAGGAATGAAGAAAGAAGTAAGAAAGAAGTTAGAAAGAAGAAAGAAGTAAGAAAGAAGTAAGAAAGAAGAAAGAAAGAAGTAAGAAATAAGTAAGAAAGAAGTAAGAAAGAAAGAAGAAAGAAGTAAGAAAGAAGTAAGAAAGAAGCAATAAAGAAGTAAGAAAGAAGAAAGAAAGAATTAAGAAAGAAGAAAGAAAGAACTAAAATAGAAGAAAGTTAGAAGTAAGAAAGAAGTAAGAAAGAAAGAAGAAAGAAGTAAGAAAGAAGTAAGAAAGAAGTAAGAAAGAAGTAAGAAAGAAAGAAGAAAGAAGTAAGAAAGAAGAAAGAAAGATAGAAGAAAGAAGTAAGAAAGAAGTAAGAAAGAAGTAAGAAAGAAGGAAGAAAGAAGTAAGAAAGAAGTTAGAAAGAATAAAGAAGTAAGAAAGAATTAAGAAAGAAGAAAGAAAGAAGTATGAAAGAAGTAAGAAAGACGAAAGAAAGAATTAAGGAAGAAGAAAGAAAGAACTAAAATAGAAGAAAGTTAGAAGTAAGAAAGATGTAAGAAAGAAAGAAGAAAGAAGTAAGAAAGAAGTAAGAAAGAAGTAAGAAAGAAAGAAGTAAGAAAGAAGTAAGAAAGAAGTAAGAAAGAAGTAAGAAAGAAAGAAGAAAGAAGTAAGAAAGAAAGAAGGAAGAACTATGAAAGAAGTAAGAAAGAAGAAAGAAAGAAGTAAGAAAGAAGAAAGAAAGAAAGAAGAAAGAAGTAGGAAAGAAAGAAGAAAGAAGTAAGAAAGAAAGAAGAAAGAAGTAAGAAAGAAGTAAGAAAGAAGGAAGAAAGAAGTAAGAAAGAATTATGAAAGAAGTAAGAAAGAAGGAAAAAAGAAGTTAGAAAGAAGTAAGAAAGAATTAAGAAAGAAGTAAGAAAGAAGTAAGAAAGAAGTAAGAAGGAATTAAGAAAGAAGTAAGAAAGAAGTAAGAAAGAAGTAAGAAAGAAGTAAGAAAGTAAGAAGAAAGAAAGAAGAATGAAGTAAGAAAGAAGTAAGAAAGAAGTAAGAAAGAAGAAAAAAGAAGTAAGAAAGAAAGAAGAAAGAAGTAAGAAAGAAGTAAGAAAGAAGTAAGAAAGAAGTAAGAAAGAAGTAAGAAAGAAAGAAGTAAGAAAGAAGTAAGAAAGAAGTAAGAAAGAAGTAAGAAAGAAGTAAGAAAGAAGTAAGAAAGAAAGAAGAAAGAAGTAAGAAAGAAAGAAGAAAGAAGTATGAAAGAAGTAAGAAAGAAGAAAGAAAGAAGTAGGAAAGAAGTATGAAAGAAGTAAGAAAGAAGAAAAAAAGAAGTAAGAAAGAAGTAAGAAAGAAGTAAGAAAGAAAGAAGAAAGAAGTAAGAAAGAAGAAAAAAGAAGTTAGAATGAAGTAAGAAAGCAGTAAGAAAGAAGTAAGAAAGAAGAAAGAAAGAAGTAAGTAAGAAGTAAGAAAGAATTAAGAAAGAAGTAAGAAAGAAAGAAGAAAGAAGTAAGAAAGAAGTAAGAAAGAAGTAAGAAAGAAGTAAGAAAGAAGAAAGAAAGAAGTAAGAAAGAAGTAAGAAAGAAGTAAGAAAGAAGTAAGAAAGAAGTAAGAAAGAAAGAAGAAAGAAGTATGAAAGAAGTAAGAAAGAAGAAAGAAAGAAGTAAGCAAGAAGAAAGAAAGAAGTAAGAAAGGAGGAAAGAAAGAAGAAAGAAGTGAGAAAGAAAGAAGAAAGAAGAAAGAAAGAAGTAAGAAAGAGGTAAGAAAGAAGTAAGAAAGAAGTAAGAAAGAAGTAAGAAGGAATGAAGAAAGAAGTAAGAAAGAAGTATGAAAGAAGTAAGAAAGAAGTAAGAAAGAAGTAAGAAAGAAGTAAGAAAGAAGTAAGAAAGAAAGAAGAAAGAAGTAAGAAAGAAGTAAGAAAGAAGTAAGAAAGAAGTAAGAAGGAATGAAGAAAGAAGTAAGAAAGAAGTAAGAAAGAAGTAAGAAAGAAGTAAGAAAGAAAGAAGAAAGAAGTAAGAAAGAAGTAAGAAAGAAGTAAGAAAGAAGAAAGAAAGAAGTAAGAAAGAAGTAAGAAAGAAGTAAGAAAGAAGTAAGAAAGAAGTAAGAAAGAAGTAAGAAAGAAGTAAGAAAGAAGTAAGAAAGAAGAAAGAAAGATAGAAGAAAGAATAAAGAAGTAAGAAAGAAGTAAGAAAAAAGTAAGAAAGAAGTAAGAAAGAAGTAAGAAGGAATGAAGAAAGAAGTAAGAAAGAAGTTAGAAAGAAGTAAGAAAGAAGTAAGAAAGAAGAAAGTAAGAAGTAAGAAAGAAGTAAGAAAGAAAGAAGAAAGAAGTAAGAAAGAAGTAAGAAAGAAGCAAGAAAGAAGTAAGAAAGAAGAAAGAAAGAATTAAGAATGAAGAAAGAAAGAACTAAAATAGAAGAAAGTTAGAAGTAAGTAAGATGTAAGAAAGAAAGAAGAAAGAAGTAAGAAAGAAGTAAGAAAGAAGTAAGAAAGAAAGAAGAAAGAAGTAAGAAAGAAGAAAGAAAGATAGAAGAAAGAAGTAAGAAAGAAGTAAGAAGGAAGTAAGAAAGAAGTAAGAAAGAAGTAAGAAAGAAGTAAGAAAGAAGTAAGAAGGAATGAAGAAATAAGTAAGAAAGAAGTTAGAAAGAAGAAAGAAGTAAGAAAGAAGTAAGAAAGAAGAAAGAAAGAAGAAAGAAAGAAGTAAGAAAGAAGAAAGAAAGAATTAAGGAAGAAGAAAGAAAGAACTAAAATAGAAGAAAGTTAGAAGTAAGAAAGATGTAAGAAAGAAAGAAGAAAGAAGTAAGAAAGAAGTAAGAAAGAAGAAAAAAGAAGTTAGAATGAAGTAAGAAAGAAGTAAGAAAGAAGTAAGAAAGAAGTAAGAAAGAAGTAAGAAAGAAGAAAGAAAGAAGTAAGAAAGAAGTAAGAAAGAAGTAAGAAAGAAGTAAGAAAGAAGTAAGAAAGAAGAAAGAAAGAAAGAAGAAAGAAGTAAGAAAGAAAGAAGTAAGAAGTATGAAAGAAGTAAGAAAGAAGAAAGAAAGAAGTAAGAAAGAAGATAGAAAGAAATAAGAAAGAAGTAGGAAAGAAAGAAGAAAGAAGTAAGAAAGAAAGAAGAAAGAAGAAAGAAAGAAGTAAGAAAGAGGTAAGAAAGAAGTAAGAAAGAAGTAAGAAAGAAGAAAAAAAGAAGTAAGAAAGAAGTAAGAAAGAAGTAAGAAAGAAAGAAGAAAGAAGAAAGAAAGAAGTAAGAAAGAAGTAAGAATGAAGTAAGAAAGAAGTAAGAAAGAAGTAAGAAGGAATTAAGAAAGCAGTAAGAAAGAAATAAGAAAGAAGTAAGAAAGAAGTAAGAAAGGAAGAAGAAAGAAAGAAGAATGAAGTAAGAAAGAAGTAAGAAAGAAGTAGGAAAGAAGTAAGAAAGAAGTAAGAAAGAAAGAAGAAAGAAGTAAGAAAGAAGTAAGAAAGAAGTAAGAAAGAAAGAAGAAAGAAGAAAGAAAGAAGTAAGAAAGAAGTAAGAAAGAAGAAAAAAGAAGTAAGAAAGAAAGAAGAAAGAAGTAAGAAAGAAGTAAGAAAGAAGTAAGAAAGAAATAAGAAAGAAGTAAGAAAGAAGTAAGAAACAAGAAAAAAGAAGTTAGAATGAAGTAAGAAAGAAGTAAGAAAGAAGTAAGAAAGAAGAAAGAAAGAAGTAAGAAAGAAGTAAGAAAGAAGTAAGAAAGAAGTAAGAAAGAAGAAAGAAAGAAGAAAGAAAGAACTAAGAAAGAAGTAACAAAGAAGTAAGAAAGAAGTAAGAAAGAAGTAAGAAAGAAAGAAGAAAGAAGTATGAAAGAAGTAAGAAAGAAGAAAGAAAGAAGTAAGCAAGAAGAAAGAAAGAAGTAAGAAAGAAGGAGGAAAGAAAGAAGAAAGAAGTTAGAAGGAAAGAAGAAAGAAGAAAGAAAGAAGTAAGAAAGAGGTAAGAAAGAAGTAAGAAAGAAGTAAGAAAGAAGTAAGAAGGAATGAAGAAATAAGTAAGAAAGAAGTAAGAAAGAAGTAAGAAAGAAGTAAGAAAGAAGTAAGAAAGAAGTAAGAAAGAAGTAAGAAGGAATGAAGAAAGAAGTAAGAAAGAAGTAAGAAAGAAGTAAGAAAGAAGTAAGAAAGAAGTAAGAAAGAATTAAGAAAGAAGAAAGAAAGAATTAAGAAAGAAGTAAGAAAGAAGTAAGAAAGAAGTAAGAAAGAAGAAAGAAGTAAGAAAGAAGTAAGAAAGAAGTAAGAAAGAAGTAAGAAAGAAGTAAGAAAGAAGTTAGAAAGAAGTAAGAAAGAAGTAAGAAAGAAGTAATAAAGAAGAAAGAAAGAAGAAATAAGTAAGAAAGAAGTAAGAAAGAAGTAAGGAAGAAGGAAGAAAGAAGTAAGAAAGAAGAAAGAAAGAAGTATGAAAGAAGGAAGAAAGAAGTAAGAAAGAAGTAAGAAAGAAGAAAGAAGTAAGAAAGAAGTAAGAAAGAAGTAAGAAAGAAGTAAGAAAGAAGTAAGAAAGAAGTAAGAAAGAAGTAAGAAAGTAGTAGGAAAGAAGTAAGAAAGAAGTAAGAAAGAAAGAAGAAATAAGTAAGAAAGAAGTAAGAAAGAAGTAAGGAAGAAAGAAGAAAGAAGTAAGAAAGAAGAAAGAAAGAAGTATGAAAGAAGGAAGAAAGAAGAAAGAAAGAAGTAAGAAAGAAGTAAGAAAGAAGTAAGAAGGAATGAAGAAAGAAGTAAGAAAGAATGAAGAAAGAAGAAAGAAAGAAGTAAGAAAGAAGAAAGAAAGAAGTAAGAAAGAAGAAAGAAAGAAGTAAGAAAGAAGTAAGAAAGAAGCAAGAAACAAGTAAGAAAGAAGTAAGAAAGAAGTAAGAAAGAATTAAGAAAGAAGTAAGAAAGAATTACGAAAGAAGAAAGAAGTAAGAAAGAAGTAAGAAAGAAAGAAGTAAGAAAGAAGTAAGAAAGAAGTAAGAAAGAAGTGAGAAAGAAGTAAGAAAGAAGTAAGAAAGAAGTAAGAAAGAAGTAAGAAAGAAAGAAGAAAGAAGTAAGAAAGAAGTGAGAAAGAAGTATGAAAGAAGTAAGAAAGAAGAAAGAAAGAAGTAAGAAAGAAGTAAGAAAGAAGTAAGAAAGAAGTAAGAAAGAAATAAGAAAAAAGAAAGAAAGAAGTAAGAAAGAAGTAAGAAAGAAAGAAGAAAGAAGTAAGAAAGAATTAAGAAAGAAGTAAGAAAGAAGTAAGAAAGAAGAAAGAAAGAAGAAAGAAAGAAGTAAGAAAGAAGTAAGAAATAAGTAAGAAAGAAGTAAGAAAGAAGTAAGAAAGAAAGAGGAAAGAAGTAAGAAAGAAGTAAGAAAGAAGTAAGAAAGAAGTAAGAAAGAAGTAAGAAAGAAGTAAGAAGGAATGAAGAAAGAAGTAAGAAAGAAGTAAGAAAGAAGCAAGAAAGAAGTAAGAAAGAAGAAAGAAAGAATTAAGAATGAAGAAAGAAAGAACTAAAATAGAAGAAAGTTAGAAGTAAGTAAGATGTAAGAAAGAAAGAAGAAAGAAGTAAGAATGAAGTAAGAAAGAAGTAAGAAAGAAAGAAGAAAGAAGTAAGAAAGAAGAAAGAAAGA
The DNA here is from genome assembly GCF_036013475.1 of Columba livia. Lineage (NCBI taxonomy): Eukaryota > Metazoa > Chordata > Aves > Columbiformes > Columbidae > Columba > Columba livia. The sequence goes on from NW_027043063.1 coordinate 218,823, forward strand.
TAGAAGAAAGAAGTAAGAAAGAAGTAAGAAGGAAGTAAGAAAGAAGTAAGAAAGAAGTAAGAAAGAAGTAAGAAAGAAGTAAGAAGGAATGAAGAAAGAAGTAAGAAAGAAGTTAGAAAGAAGAAAGAAGTAAGAAAGAAGTAAGAAAGAAGAAAGAAAGAAGAAAGAAAGAAGTAAGAAAGAAGAAAGAAAGAATTAAGGAAGAAGAAAGAAAGAACTAAAATAGAAGAAAGTTAGAAGTAAGAAAGATGTAAGAAAGAAAGAAGAAAGAAGTAAGAAAGAAGTAAGAAAGAAGAAAAAAGAAGTTAGAATGAAGTAAGAAAGAAGTAAGAAAGAAGTAAGAAAGAAGTAAGAAAGAAGTAAGAAAGAAGAAAGAAAGAAGTAAGAAAGAAGTAAGAAAGAAGTAAGAAAGAAGTAAGAAAGAAGTAAGAAAGAAGAAAGAAAGAAAGAAGAAAGAAGTAAGAAAGAAAGAAGTAAGAAGTATGAAAGAAGTAAGAAAGAAGAAAGAAAGAAGTAAGAAAGAAGATAGAAAGAAATAAGAAAGAAGTAGGAAAGAAAGAAGAAAGAAGTAAGAAAGAAAGAAGAAAGAAGAAAGAAAGAAGTAAGAAAGAGGTAAGAAAGAAGTAAGAAAGAAGTAAGAAAGAAGAAAAAAAGAAGTAAGAAAGAAGTAAGAAAGAAGTAAGAAAGAAAGAAGAAAGAAGAAAGAAAGAAGTAAGAAAGAAGTAAGAAAGAAGTAAGAAAGAAGTAAGAAGGAATTAAGAAAGCAGTAAGAAAGAAATAAGAAAGAAGTAAGAAAGAAGTAAGAAAGGAAGAAGAAAGAAAGAAGAATGAAGTAAGAAAGAAGTAAGAAAGAAGTAGGAAAGAAGTAAGAAAGAAGTAAGAAAGAAAGAAGAAGGAAGTAAGAAAGAAGTAAGAAAGAAGTAAGAAAGAAAGAAGAAAGAAGTAAGAAAGAAGTAAGAAAGAAGTAAGAAAGAAGTAAGAAAGAAGTAAGAAAGAAAGAAGTAAGAAAGAAGTAAGAAAGAAGTAAGAAAGAAGTAAGAAAGAAGTAAGAAAGAAGTAAGAAAGAAAGAAGAAAGAAGTAAGAAAGAAAGAAGAAAGAAGTATGAAAGAAGTAAGAAAGAAGAAAGAAAGAAGTAGGAAAGAAGAAAGAAAGAAGTAAGAAAGAAGTAGGAAAGAAAGAAGAAAGAAGTAAGAAAGAAGTAAGAAAGAAGGAAGAAAGAAGTAAGAAAGAAATAAGAAAGAAGTAAGAAAGAAAGAAGAAAGAAGTAAGAAAGAAGTAAGAAAGAAGTAAGAAAGAAGTAAGAAAGAAGTAAGAAAGAAGTAAGAAAGAAGTATGAAAGAAGTAAGAAAGAAGAAAAAAAGAAGTAAGAAAGAAGTAAGAAAGAAGTAAGAAAGAAGTAAGAAAGAAGTAAGAAAGAAGTAAGAAAGAAATAAGAAAGAAGTAAGAAAGAAGTAAGAAACAAGAAAAAAGAAGTTAGAATGAAGTAAGAAAGAAGTAAGAAAGAAGTAAGAAAGAAGAAAGAAAAAAGTAAGAAAGAAGTAAGAAAGAAGTAAGAAAGAAGTAAGAAAGAAGAAAGAAAGAAGAAAGAAAGAACTAAGAAAGAAGTAACAAAGAAGTAAGAAAGAAGTAAGAAAGAAGTAAGAAAGAAGTAAGAAAGAAAGAAGAAAGAAGTATGAAAGAAGTAAGAAAGAAGAAAGAAAGAAGTAAGCAAGAAGAAAGAAAGAAGTAAGAAAGAAGGAGGAAAGAAAGAAGAAAGAAGTTAGAAGGAAAGAAGAAAGAAGAAAGAAAGAAGTAAGAAAGAGGTAAGAAAGAAGTAAGAAAGAAGTAAGAAAGAAATAAGAAGTAATGAAGAAAGAAGTAAGAAAGAAGTAAGAAAGAAGTAAGAAAGAAGTAAGAAAGAAGTAAGAAAGAAGTAAGAAGGAATGAAGAAAGAAGTAAGAAAGAAGTAAGAAAGAAGTAAGAAAGAAGTAAGAAAGAAGTAAGAAAGAATTAAGAAAGAAGAAAGAAAGAAGTAAGAAAGAAGTAAGAAAGAAGTAAGAAAGAAGTAAGAAAGAAGAAAGAAGTAAGAAAGAAGTAAGAAAGAAGTAAGAAAGAAGTAAGAAAGAAGTAAGAAAGAAGTTAGAAAGAAGTAAGAAAGAAGTAAGAAAGAAGTAAGAAAGAAGTTAGAAAGAAGTAAGAAAGAAGTAAGAAAGTAGTAGGAAAGAAGTAAGAAAGAAGTAAGAAAGAAAGAATAAATAAGTAAGAAAGAAGTAAGAAAGAAGTAAGGAAGAAAGAAGAAAGAAGTAAGAAAGAAGAAAGAAAGAAGTATGAAAGAAGGAAGAAAGAATTAAGGAAGAAGAAAGAAAGAACTAAAATAGAAGAAAGTTAGAAGTAAGAAAGATGTAAGAAAGAAAGAAGAAAGAAGTAAGAAAGAAGTAAGAAAGAAGAAAAAAGAAGTTAGAATGAAGTAAGAAAGAAGTAAGAAAGAAGTAAGAAAGAAGTAAGAAAGAAGTAAGAAAGAAGAAAGAAAGAAGTAAGAAAGAAGTAAGAAAGAAGTAAGAAAGAAGTAAGAAAGAAGTAAGAAAGAAGAAAGAAAGAAAGAAGAAAGAAGTAAGAAAGAAAGAAGTAAGAAGTATGAAAGAAGTAAGAAAGAAGAAAGAAAGAAGTAAGAAAGAAGATAGAAAGAAATAAGAAAGAAGTAGGAAAGAAAGAAGAAAGAAGTAAGAAAGAAAGAAGAAAGAAGAAAGAAAGAAGTAAGAAAGAGGTAAGAAAGAAGTAAGAAAGAAGTAAGAAAGAAGAAAAAAAGAAGTAAGAAAGAAGTAAGAAAGAAGTAAGAAAGAAAGAAGAAAGAAGAAAGAAAGAAGTAAGAAAGAAGTAAGAAAGAAGTAAGAAAGAAGTAAGAAGGAATTAAGAAAGCAGTAAGAAAGAAATAAGAAAGAAGTAAGAAAGAAGTAAGAAAGGAAGAAGAAAGAAAGAAGAATGAAGTAAGAAAGAAGTAAGAAAGAAGTAGGAAAGAAGTAAGAAAGAAGTAAGAAAGAAAGAAGAAGGAAGTAAGAAAGAAGTAAGAAAGAAGTAAGAAAGAAAGAAGAAAGAAGTAAGAAAGAAGTAAGAAAGAAGTAAGAAAGAAGTAAGAAAGAAGTAAGAAAGAAAGAAGTAAGAAAGAAGTAAGAAAGAAGTAAGAAAGAAGTAAGAAAGAAGTAAGAAAGAAGTAAGAAAGAAAGAAGAAAGAAGTAAGAAAGAAAGAAGAAAGAAGTATGAAAGAAGTAAGAAAGAAGAAAGAAAGAAGTAGGAAAGAAGAAAGAAAGAAGTAAGAAAGAAGTAGGAAAGAAAGAAGAAAGAAGTAAGAAAGAAGTAAGAAAGAAGGAAGAAAGAAGTAAGAAAGAAATAAGAAAGAAGTAAGAAAGAAAGAAGAAAGAAGTAAGAAAGAAGTAAGAAAGAAGTAAGAAAGAAGTAAGAAAGAAGTAAGAAAGAAGTAAGAAAGAAGTATGAAAGAAGTAAGAAAGAAGAAAAAAAGAAGTAAGAAAGAAGTAAGAAAGAAGTAAGAAAGAAGTAAGAAAGAAGTAAGAAAGAAGTAAGAAAGAAATAAGAAAGAAGTAAGAAAGAAGTAAGAAACAAGAAAAAAGAAGTTAGAATGAAGTAAGAAAGAAGTAAGAAAGAAGTAAGAAAGAAGAAAGAAAAAAGTAAGAAAGAAGTAAGAAAGAAGTAAGAAAGAAGTAAGAAAGAAGAAAGAAAGAAGAAAGAAAGAACTAAGAAAGAAGTAACAAAGAAGTAAGAAAGAAGTAAGAAAGAAGTAAGAAAGAAGTAAGAAAGAAAGAAGAAAGAAGTATGAAAGAAGTAAGAAAGAAGAAAGAAAGAAGTAAGCAAGAAGAAAGAAAGAAGTAAGAAAGAAGGAGGAAAGAAAGAAGAAAGAAGTTAGAAGGAAAGAAGAAAGAAGAAAGAAAGAAGTAAGAAAGAGGTAAGAAAGAAGTAAGAAAGAAGTAAGAAAGAAATAAGAAGTAATGAAGAAAGAAGTAAGAAAGAAGTAAGAAAGAAGTAAGAAAGAAGTAAGAAAGAAGTAAGAAAGAAGTAAGAAGGAATGAAGAAAGAAGTAAGAAAGAAGTAAGAAAGAAGTAAGAAAGAAGTAAGAAAGAAGTAAGAAAGAATTAAGAAAGAAGAAAGAAAGAAGTAAGAAAGAAGTAAGAAAGAAGTAAGAAAGAAGTAAGAAAGAAGAAAGAAGTAAGAAAGAAGTAAGAAAGAAGTAAGAAAGAAGTAAGAAAGAAGTAAGAAAGAAGTTAGAAAGAAGTAAGAAAGAAGTAAGAAAGAAGTAAGAAAGAAGTTAGAAAGAAGTAAGAAAGAAGTAAGAAAGTAGTAGGAAAGAAGTAAGAAAGAAGTAAGAAAGAAAGAATAAATAAGTAAGAAAGAAGTAAGAAAGAAGTAAGGAAGAAAGAAGAAAGAAGTAAGAAAGAAGAAAGAAAGAAGTATGAAAGAAGGAAGAAAGAAGAAAGAAAGAAGTAAGAAAGAAGTAAGAAAGAAGTAAGAAGGAATGAAGAAAGAAGTAAGAAAGAATGAAGAAAGAAGAAAGAAAGAAGTAAGAAAGAAGAAAGAAAGAAGTAAGAAAGAAGAAAGAAAGAAGTAAGAAAGAAGTAAGAAAGAAGCAAGAAACAAGTAAGAAAGAAGTAAGAAAGAAGTAAGAAAGAATTAAGAAAGAAGTAAGAAAGAATTACGAAAGAAGAAAGAAGTAAGAAAGAAGTAAGAAAGAAAGAAGTAAGAAAGAAGTAAGAAAGAAGTAAGAAAGAAGTAAGAAAGAAGTTAGAAAGAAGTAAGAAAGAAGTAAGAAAGAAGTAAGAAAGAAGTAAGAAAGAAAGAAGAAAGAAGTAAGAAAGAAGTGAGAAAGAAGTATGAAAGAAGTAAGAAAGAAGAAAGAAAGAAGTAAGAAAGAAGTAAGAAAGAAGTAAGAAAGAAGTAAGAAAGAAATAAGAAAAAAGAAAGAAAGAAGTAAGAAAGAAGTAAGAAAGAAAGAAGAAAGAAGTAAGAAAGAATTAAGAAAGAAGTAAGAAAGAAGTAAGAAAGAAGAAAGAAAGAAGTAAGAAAGAAGTAAGAAAGAAGTAAGAAATAAGTAAGAAAGAAGTAAGAAAGAAGTAAGAAAGAAAGAGGAAAGAAGTAAGAAAGAAGTAAGAAAGAAGTAAGAAAGAAGAAAAAAGAAGTTAGAAAGAAGTAAGAAAGAAGTAAGAAAGAAGTAAGAAAGAAGTAAGAAAGAAATAAGAAAAAAGAAAGAAAGAAGTAAGAAAGAAGTAAGAAAGAAAGAAGAAAGAAGTAAGAAAGAATTAAGAAAGAAGTAAGAAAGAAGTAAGAAAGAAGAAAGAAAGAAGTAAGAAAGAAAGAGGAAAGAAGTAAGAAAGAAGTAAGAAAGAAGTAAGAAAGAAGAAAAAAGAAGTTAGAAAGAAGTAAGAAAGAAGTAAGAAAGAAGTAAGAAAGAAAGAAGAAAGAAGTAAGAAAGAAGTATGAAAGAAGTAAGAAAGAAGAAAGAAAGAAGTAGGAAAGAAGTAAGAAAGAAGTAAGATAGAAGTAAGTAAGAAAGAAGAGAGAAGAAAAAAAGAAATAAGAAAGAAGTAAGAAAGAAGTAAGAAAGAAGTAAGAAGGCATGAAGAAAGAAGTAAGAAAGAAGTAAGAAAGAAGTAAGAAAGAAGTAAGAAAGAAGTAAGAAAGAAAGAAGAAAGAAGTAAGAAAGAAGTAAGAAAGAAGTAAGAAAGAAGAAAGAAAGAAGTAAGAAAGAAGTAAGAAAGAAGTAAGAAAGAAGTAAGAAAGAAGAAAGAAAGAAAGAAGAAAGAAGTAAGAAAGAAGTAAGAAAGAAGTAAGAAAGAAGTAAGAAAGAAGTAAGAAAGAAGTAAGAAAGAAGTAAGAAGGAATGAAGAAAGAAGTAAGAAAGAAGTTAGAAAGAAGAAAGAAGTAAGAAAGAAGTAAGAAAGAAGAAAGAAAGAAGTAAGAAATAAGTAAGAAAGAAGTAAGAAAGAAAGAAGAAAGAAGTAAGAAAGAAGTAAGAAAGAAGCAATAAAGAAGTAAGAAAGAAGAAAGAAAGAATTAAGAAAGAAGAAAGAAAGAACTAAAATAGAAGAAAGTTAGAAGTAAGAAAGAAGTAAGAAAGAAAGAAGAAAGAAGTAAGAAAGAAGTAAGAAAGAAGTAAGAAAGAAGTAAGAAAGAAAGAAGAAAGAAGTAAGAAAGAAGAAAGAAAGATAGAAGAAAGAAGTAAGAAAGAAGTAAGAAAGAAGTAAGAAAGAAGTAAGAAAGAAGTAAGAAAGAAGTAAGAAAGAAGGAAGAAAGAAGTAAGAAAGAAGTTAGAAAGAAGAAAGAAGTAAGAAATAATTAAGAAAGAAGAAAGAAAGAAGTAGGAAAGAAGTAAGAAAGACGAAAGAAAGAATTAAGGAAGAAGAAAGAAAGAACTAAAATAGAAGAAAGTTAGAAGTAAGAAAGATGTAAGAAAGAAAGAAGAAAGAAGTAAGAAAGAAGTAAGAAAAAAGTAAGAAAGAAGTAAGAAAGAAAGAAGTAAGAAAGAAGTAAGAAAGAAGTAAGAAAGAAGTAAGAAAGAAGTAAGAAAGAAAGAAGAAAGAAGTAAGAAAGAAAGAAGGAAGAACTATGAAAGAAGTAAGAAAGAAGAAAGAAAGAAGTAAGAAAGAAGAAAGAAAGAAATAAGAAAGAAGTAGGAAAGAAAGAAGAAAGAAGTAAGAAAGAAAGAAGAAAGAAGTAAGAAAGAAGTAAGAAAGAAGGAAAAAAGAAGTAAGAAAGAAGTAAGAAAGAAGTAAGAAAGAAGTAAGAAAGAAGTAAGAAGGAATTAAGAAAGAAGTAAGAAAGAATTAAGAAAGAAGTAAGAAAGAAGTAAGAGAGGAAGAAGAAAGAAAGAAGAATGAAGTAAGAAAGAAGTAACAAAGAAGTAAGAAAGAAGAAAAAAGAAGTAAGAAAGAAAGAAGAAAGAAGTAAGAAAGAAGTAAGAAAGAAGTAAGAAAGAAGTAAGAAAGAAAGAAGTAAGAAAGAAGTAAGAAAGAAGTAAGAAAGAAGTAAGAAAGAAGTAAGAAAGAAGTAAGAAAGAAAGAAGAAAGAAGTAAGAAAGAAAGAAGAAAGAAGTATGAAAGAAGTAAGAAAGAAGAAAGAAAGAAGTAGGAAAGAAGTATGAAAGAAGTAAGAAAGAAGAAAAAAAGAAGTAAGAAAGAAGTAAGAAAGAAATAAGAAAGAAAGAAGAAAGAAGTAAGAAAGAAGAAAAAAGAAGTTAGAATGAAGTAAGAAAGCAGTAAGAAAGAAGTAAGAAAGAAGAAAGAAAGAAGTAAGAAAGAAGTAAGAAAGAATTAAGAAAGAAGTAAGAAAGAAAGAAGAAAGAAGTAAGAAAGAAGTAAGAAAGAAGTAAGAAAGAAGTAAGAAAGAAGAAAGAAAGAAGTAAGAAAGAAGTAAGAAAGAAGTAAGAAAGAAAGAAGAAAGAAGTATGAAAGAAGTAAGAAAGAAGAAAGAAAGAAGTAAGCAAGAAGAAAGAAAGAAGTAAGAAAGAAGGAGGAAAGAAAGAAGAAAGAAGTGAGAAAGAAAGAAGAAAGAAGAAAGAAAGAAGTAAGAAAGAGGTAAGAAAGAAGTAAGAAAGAAGTAAGAAAGAAGTAAGAAGGAATGAAGAAAGAAGTAAGAAAGAAGTATGAAAGAAGTAAGAAAGAAGTAAGAAAGAAGTAAGAAAGAAGTAAGAAAGAAGTAAGAAAGAAGTAAGAAAGAAAGAAGAAAGAAGTAAGAAAGAAGTAAGAAAGAAGTAAGAAAGAAGTAAGAAGGAATGAAGAAAGAAGTAAGAAAGAAGTAAGAAAGAAGTAAGAAAGAAGTAAGAAAGAAAGAAGAAAGAAGTAAGAAAGAAGTAAGAAAGAAGTAAGAAAGAAGAAAGAAAGAAGTAAGAAAGAAGTAAGAAAGAAGTAAGAAAGAAGTAAGAAAGAAGTAAGAAAGAAGTAAGAAAGAAGTAAGAAAGAAGAAAGAAAGATAGAAGAAAGAATAAAGAAGTAAGAAAGAAGTAAGAAAAAAGTAAGAAAGAAGTAAGAAGGAATGAAGAAAGAAGTAAGAAAGAAGTTAGAAAGAAGTAAGAAAGAAGTAAGAAAGAAGAAAGTAAGAAGTAAGAAAGAAGTAAGAAAGAAAGAAGAAAGAAGTAAGAAAGAAGTAAGAAAGAAGCAAGAAAGAAGTAAGAAAGAAGAAAGAAAGAATTAAGAATGAAGAAAGAAAGAACTAAAATAGAAGAAAGTTAGAAGTAAGTAAGATGTAAGAAAGAAAGAAGAAAGAAGTAAGAAAGAAGTAAGAAAGAAGTAAGAAAGAAAGAAGAAAGAAGTAAGAAAGAAGAAAGAAAGATAGAAGAAAGAAGTAAGAAAGAAGTAAGAAGGAAGTAAGAAAGAAGTAAGAAAGAAGTAAGAAAGAAGTAAGAAAGAAGTAAGAAGGAATGAAGAAAGAAGTAAGAAAGAAGTTAGAAAGAAGAAAGAAGTAAGAAAGAAGTAAGAAAGAAGAAAGAAAGAAGTAAGAAAGAAGTAAGAAAGAAGAAAGAAAGAATTAAGGAAGAAGAAAGAAAGAACTAAAATAGAAGAAAGTTAGAAGTAAGAAAGATGTAAGAAAGAAAGAAGAAAGAAGTAAGAAAGAAGTAAGAAAGAAGAAAAAAGAAGTAAGAAAGAAGTAAGAAAGAAGTAAGAAAGAAGTAAGAAAGAAGTAAGAAAGAAGAAAGAAAGAAAGAAGAAAGAAGTAAGAAAGAAAGAAGTAAGAAGTATGAAAGAAGTAAGAAAGAAGAAAGAAAGAAGTAAGAAAGAAGATAGAAAGAAATAAGAAAGAAGTAGGAAAGAAAGAAGAAAGAAGTAAGAAAGAAAGAAGAAAGAAGAAAGAAAGAAGTAAGAAAGAGGTAAGAAAGAAGTAAGAAAGAAGTAAGAAAGAAGAAAAAAAGAAGTAAGAAAGAAGTAAGAAAGAAGTAAGAAAGAAAGGAGAAAGAAGAAAGAAAGAAGTAAGAAAGAAGTAAGAAAGAAGTAAGAAAGAAGTAAGAAAGAAGTAAGAAGGAATTAAGAAAGAAGTAAGAAAGAAGTTAGGAAGGAGTAAGAAAGAAGTAAGAAAGAAGTAGGAAAGAAGTAAGAAAGAAGTAAGAAAGAAAGAAGAAAGAAGTAAGAAAGAAGTAAGAAAGAAGTAAGAAAGAAAGAAGAAAGAAGTAAGAAAGAAGAAAGAAAAAAGTAAGAAAAAAGTAAGAAAGAAGAAAAAAGAAGTAAGAAAGAAAGAAGAAAGAAGTAAGAAAGAAGTAAGAAAGAAGTAAGAAAGAAGTAAGAAAGAAGTAAGAAAGAAGTAAGAAAGAAGCAATAAAGAAGTAAGAAAGAAGAAAGAAAGAATTAAGAAAGAAGAAAGAAAGAACTAAAATAGAAGAAAGTTAGAAGTAAGAAAGAAGTAAGAAAGAAAGAAGAAAGAAGTAAGAAAGAAGTAAGAAAGAAGTAAGAAAGAAGTAAGAAAGAAAGAAGAAAGAAGTAAGAAAGAAGAAAGAAAGATAGAAGAAAGAAGTAAGAAAGAAGTAAGAAAGAAGTAAGAAAGAAGTAAGAAAGAAGTAAGAAAGAAGTAAGAAAGAAGTAAGAAGGAATGAAGAAAGAAGTAAGAAAGAAGTAAGAAAGAAGTAAGAAAGAAGTAAGAAAGAAGAAAGAAAGAAGTAAGAAAGAAGTAAGAAAGAAGAAAGAAAGAATTAAGGAAGAAGAAAGAAAGAACTAAAATAGAAGAAAGTTAGAAGTAAGAAAGATGTAAGAAAGAAGTAAGAAAGAAGTAAGAAAGAAGTAAGAAAGAAGTAAGAAAGAAGTAAGAAAGAAAGAAGAAAGAACTAAGAAAGAAGTAAGAAACAAGAAAAAAGAAGAATGAAGTAAGAAAGAAGTAAGAAAGAAGTAAGAAAGAAGAAAGAAAGAAGTAAGAAAGAAGTAAGAAAGAAGTAAGAAAGAAGTAAGAAAGGAGAAAGAAAGAAGAAAGAAAGAACTAAGAAAGAAGTAACAAAGAAGTAAGAAAGAAGTAAGAAAGAAGTAAGAAAGAAGTAAGAAAGAAAGAAGAAAGAAGTATGAAAGAAGTAAGAAAGAAGAAAGAAAGAAGTAAGCAAGAAGAAAGAAAGAAGTAAGAAAGAAGGAGGAAAGAAAGAAGAAAGAAGTGAGAAAGAAAGAAGAAAGAAGAAAGAAAGAAGTAAGAAAGAGGTAAGAAAGAATTAAGAAAGAAGTAAGAAATAAGTAAGAAGGAATGAAGAAAGAAGTAAGAAAGAAGTAAGAAAGAAGTAAGAAAGAAGTAAGAAAGAAGTAAGAAAGAAGTAAGAAAGAAGAAAAAAAGAAGTAAGAAAGAAGAAAAAAAGAAGTAAGAAAGAAGTAAGAAAGAAGTAAGAAAGAAGTAAGAAAGAAGTAAGAAAGAAGTAAGAAGGAATGAAGAAAGAAGTAAGAAAGAAGTAAGAAAGAAGTAAGAAAGAAGTAAGAAAGAAGAAAGAAAGAAGTAAGAAAGAAGTAAGAAAGAAGCAAGAAACAAGTAAGAAAGAAGTAAGAAAGAAGTAAGAAAGAATTAAGAAAGAAGTAAGAAAGAATTACGAAAGAAGAAAGAAGTAAGAAAGAAGTAAGAAAGAAAGAAGTAAGAAAGAAGTAAGAAAGAAGTAAGAAAGAAGTTAGAAAGAAGTAAGAAAGAAGTAAGAAAGAAGTAAGAAAGAAGTAAGAAAGAAAGAAGAAAGAAGTAAGAAAGAAGTGAGAAAGAAGTATGAAAGAAGTAAGAAAGAAGAAAGAAAGAAGTAAGAAAGAAGTAAGAAAGAAGTAAGAAAGAAGTAAGAAAGAAATAAGAAAAAAGAAAGAAAGAAGTAAGAAAGAAGTAAGAAAGAAAGAAGAAAGAAGTAAGAAAGAATTAAGAAAGAAGTAAGAAAGAAGTAAGAAAGAAGAAAGAAAGAAGTAAGAAAGAAGTAAGAAAGAAGTAAGAAAGAAGTAAGAAAGAAGTAAGAAAGAAGTAAGAAAGAAAGAGGAAAGAAGTAAGAAAGAAGTAAGAAAGAAGTAAGAAAGAAGAAAAAAGAAGTTAGAAAGAAGTAAGAAAGAAGTAAGAAAGAAGTAAGAAAGAAAGAAGAAAGAAGTAAGAAAGAAGTATGAAAGAAGTAAGAAAGAAGAAAGAAAGAAGTAGGAAAGAAGTAAGAAAGAAGTAAGATAGAAGTAAGTAAGAAAGAAGAGAGAAGAAAGAAAGAAATAAGAAAGAAGTAAGAAAGAAGCAAGAAAGAAGTAAGAAGGCATGAAGAAAGAAGTAAGAAAGAATTAAGAAAGAAGTAAGAAAGAAGTAAGAAAGAAAGAAGAAAGAAGTAAGAAAGAAGTAAGAAAGAAGTAAGAAAGAAGAAAGAAAGAAGTAAGAAAGAAGTAAGAAAGAAGTAAGAAAGAAGTAAGAAAGAAGTAAGAAGGAATGGAGAAAGAAGTAAGAAAGAAGTTAGAAAGAAGAAAGAAGTAAGAAAGAAGTAAGAAAGAAGAAAGAAAGAAGTAAGAAAGAAGTAAGAAAGAAGTAAGAAAGAAAGAAGAAAGAAGTAAGAAAGAAGAAAGAAAGATAGAAGAAAGAAGTAAGAAAGAAGTAAGAAAGAAGTAAGAAAGAAGTAAGAAAGAAGTAAGAAGGAATGAAGAAAGAAGTAAGAAAGAAGTAAGAAAGAAGTAAGAAAGAAGTAAGAAAGAAGTAAGAAAGAAGTAAGAAGGAATGAAGAAAGAAGTAAGAAAGAAGTAAGAAAGAAGCAAGAAAGAAGTAAGAAAGAATTAAGAAAGAAGAAAGAAAGAAGTAAGAAAGAAGTAAGAAAGAAGTAAGAAAGAAGTAAGAAAGAAGAAAGAAGTAAGAAAGAAGTAAGAAAGAAGTAAGAAAGAAGTAAGAAAGAAGTAAGAAAGAAGTTAGAAAGAAGTAAGAAAGAAGTAAGAAAGAAGTAAGAAAGAAGTTAGAAATAAGTAAGAAAGAAGTAAGAAAGTAGTAGGAAAGAAGTAAGAAAGAAGTAAGAAAGAAAGAAGAAATAAGTAAGAAAGAAGTAAGAAAGAAGTAAGGAAGAAAGAAGAAAGAAGTAAGAAAGAAGAAAGAAAGAAGTATGAAAGAAGAAAGAAAGAAGAAAGAAAGAAGTAAGAAAGAAGTAAGAAAGAAGAAAGAAAGAAGTAAGAAAGAAGTAAGAAAGAAGTAAGAAATAAGTAAGAAAGAAGTAAGAAAGAAGTAAGAAAGAAAGAGGAAAGAAGTAAGAAAGAAGTAAGAAAGAAGTAAGAAAGAAGAAAAAAGAAGTTAGAAAGAAGTAAGAAAGAAGTAAGAAAGAAGTAAGAAAGAAAGAAGAAAGAAGTAAGAAAGAAGTATGAAAGAAGTAAGAAAGAAGAAAGAAAGAAGTAGGAAAGAAGTAAGAAAGAAGTAAGATAGAAGTAAGTAAGAAAGAAGAGAGAAGAAAAAAAGAAATAAGAAAGAAGTAAGAAAGAAGTAAGAAAGAAGTAAGAAGGCATGAAGAAAGAAGTAAGAAAGAAAGAAAAAAGAAGTAAGAAAGAAGTAAGAAAGAAGTAAGAAAGAAGAAAGAAAGAAGTAAGAAAGAAGTAAGAAAGAAGTAAGAAAGAAGTAAGAAAGAAGAAAGAAAGAAAGAAGAAAGAAGTAAGAAAGAAGTAAGAAAGAAGTAAGAAAGAAGTAAGAAAGAAGTAAGAAAGAAGTAAGAAGGAATGAAGAAAGAAGTAAGAAAGAAGTAAGAAAGAAGTAAGAAAGAAGTAAGAAAGAAGTAAGAAAGAATTAAGAAAGAAGAAAGAAAGAAGTAAGAAAGAAGTAAGAAAGAAGTAAGAAAGAAGAAAGAAAGAAGTAAGAAAGAAGTAAGAAAGAAGTAAGAAAGAAGTAAGAAAGAAGTAAGAAAGAAGTTAGAAAGAAGTAAGAAAGAAGTAAGAAAGAAGTAAGAAAGAAGTTAGAAAGAAGTAAGAAAGAAGTAAGAAAGTAGTAGGAAAGAAGTAAGAAAGAAGTAAGAAAGAAAGAAGAAATAAGTAAGAAAGAAGTAAGAAAGAAGTAAGGAAGAAAGAAGAAAGAAGTAAGAAAGAAGAAAGAAAGAAGTATGAAAGAAGGAAGAAAGAAGAAAGAAAGAAGTAAGAAAGAAGTAAGAAAGAAGTAAGAAGGAATGAAGAAAGAAGTAAGAAAGAATGAAGAAAGAAGAAAGAAATAAGTAAGAAAGAAGAAAGAAAGAAGTAAGAAAGAAGAAAGAAAGAAGTAAGAAAGAAGTAAGAAAGAAGCAAGAAACAAGTAAGAAAGAAGTAAGAAAGAAGTAAGAAAGAATTAAGAAAGAAGTAAGAAAGAATTACGAAAGAAGAAAGAAGTAAGAAAGAAGTAAGAAAGAAAGAAGTAAGAAAGAAGTAAGAAAGAAGTAAGAAAGAAGTTAGAAAGAAGTAAAAAAGAAGTAAGAAAGAAGTAAGAAAGAAGTAAGAAAGAAAGAAGAAAGAAGTAAGAAAGAAGTGAGAAAGAAGTATGAAAGAAGTAAGAAAGAAGAAAGAAAGAAGTAAGAAAGAAGTAAGAAAGAAGTAAGAAAGAAGTAAGAAAGAAATAAGAAAAAAGAAAGAAAGAAGTAAGAAAGAAGTAAGAAAGAAAGAAGAAAGAAGTAAGAAAGAATTAAGAAAGAAGTAAGAAAGAAGTAAGAAAGAAGAAAGAAAGAAGTAAGAAAGAAGTAAGAAAGAAGTAAGAAATAAGTAAGAAAGAAGTAAGAAAGAAGTAAGAAAGAAAGAGGAAAGAAGTAAGAAAGAAGTAAGAAAGAAGTAAGAAAGAAGAAAAAAGAAGTTAGAAAGAAGTAAGAAAGAAGTAAGAAAGAAGTAAGAAAGAAAGAAGAAAGAAGTAAGAAAGAAGTAAGAAAGAAGTAAGAAAGAAGTAAGAAAGAAGTAAGAAAGAAGAAAAAAAGAAGTAAGAAAGAAGAAAAAAAGAAGTAAGAAAGAAGTAAGAAAGAAGTAAGAAAGAAGTAAGAAAGAAGTAAGAAAGAAGTAAGAAGGAATGAAGAAAGAAGTAAGAAAGAAGTAAGAAAGAAGTAAGAAAGAAGTAAGAAAGAAGAAAGAAAGAAGTAAGAAAGAAGTAAGAAAGAAGCAAGAAACAAGTAAGAAAGAAGTAAGAAAGAAGTAAGAAAGAATTAAGAAAGAAGTAAGAAAGAATTACGAAAGAAGAAAGAAGTAAGAAAGAAGTAAGAAAGAAAGAAGTAAGAAAGAAGTAAGAAAGAAGTAAGAAAGAAGTTAGAAAGAAGTAAGAAAGAAGTAAGAAAGAAGTAAGAAAGAAGTAAGAAAGAAAGAAGAAAGAAGTAAGAAAGAAGTGAGAAAGAAGTATGAAAGAAGTAAGAAAGAAGAAAGAAAGAAGTAAGAAAGAAGTAAGAAAGAAGTAAGAAAGAAGTAAGAAAGAAATAAGAAAAAAGAAAGAAAGAAGTAAGAAAGAAGTAAGAAAGAAAGAAGAAAGAAGTAAGAAAGAATTAAGAAAGAAGTAAGAAAGAAGTAAGAAAGAAGAAAGAAAGAAGTAAGAAAGAAGTAAGAAAGAAGTAAGAAAGAAGTAAGAAAGAAGTAAGAAAGAAGTAAGAAAGAAAGAGGAAAGAAGTAAGAAAGAAGTAAGAAAGAAGTAAGAAAGAAGAAAAAAGAAGTTAGAAAGAAGTAAGAAAGAAGTAAGAAAGAAGTAAGAAAGAAAGAAGAAAGAAGTAAGAAAGAAGTATGAAAGAAGTAAGAAAGAAGAAAGAAAGAAGTAGGAAAGAAGTAAGAAAGAAGTAAGATAGAAGTAAGTAAGAAAGAAGAGAGAAGAAAGAAAGAAATAAGAAAGAAGTAAGAAAGAAGCAAGAAAGAAGTAAGAAGGCATGAAGAAAGAAGTAAGAAAGAATTAAGAAAGAAGTAAGAAAGAAGTAAGAAAGAAAGAAGAAAGAAGTAAGAAAGAAGTAAGAAAGAAGTAAGAAAGAAGAAAGAAAGAAGTAAGAAAGAAGTAAGAAAGAAGTAAGAAAGAAGTAAGAAAGAAGTAAGAAGGAATGGAGAAAGAAGTAAGAAAGAAGTTAGAAAGAAGAAAGAAGTAAGAAAGAAGTAAGAAAGAAGAAAGAAAGAAGTAAGAAAGAAGTAAGAAAGAAGTAAGAAAGAAAGAAGAAAGAAGTAAGAAAGAAGAAAGAAAGATAGAAGAAAGAAGTAAGAAAGAAGTAAGAAAGAAGTAAGAAAGAAGTAAGAAAGAAGTAAGAAGGAATGAAGAAAGAAGTAAGAAAGAAGTAAGAAAGAAGTAAGAAAGAAGTAAGAAAGAAGTAAGAAAGAAGTAAGAAGGAATGAAGAAAGAAGTAAGAAAGAAGTAAGAAAGAAGCAAGAAAGAAGTAAGAAAGAATTAAGAAAGAAGAAAGAAAGAAGTAAGAAAGAAGTAAGAAAGAAGTAAGAAAGAAGTAAGAAAGAAGAAAGAAGTAAGAAAGAAGTAAGAAAGAAGTAAGAAAGAAGTAAGAAAGAAGTAAGAAAGAAGTTAGAAAGAAGTAAGAAAGAAGTAAGAAAGAAGTAAGAAAGAAGTTAGAAATAAGTAAGAAAGAAGTAAGAAAGTAGTAGGAAAGAAGTAAGAAAGAAGTAAGAAAGAAAGAAGAAATAAGTAAGAAAGAAGTAAGAAAGAAGTAAGGAAGAAAGAAGAAAGAAGTAAGAAAGAAGAAAGAAAGAAGTATGAAAGAAGAAAGAAAGAAGAAAGAAAGAAGTAAGAAAGAAGTAAGAAAGAAGAAAGAAAGAAGTAAGAAAGAAGTAAGAAAGAAGTAAGAAATAAGTAAGAAAGAAGTAAGAAAGAAGTAAGAAAGAAAGAGGAAAGAAGTAAGAAAGAAGTAAGAAAGAAGTAAGAAAGAAGAAAAAAGAAGTTAGAAAGAAGTAAGAAAGAAGTAAGAAAGAAGTAAGAAAGAAAGAAGAAAGAAGTAAGAAAGAAGTATGAAAGAAGTAAGAAAGAAGAAAGAAAGAAGTAGGAAAGAAGTAAGAAAGAAGTAAGATAGAAGTAAGTAAGAAAGAAGAGAGAAGAAAAAAAGAAATAAGAAAGAAGTAAGAAAGAAGTAAGAAAGAAGTAAGAAGGCATGAAGAAAGAAGTAAGAAAGAAAGAAAAAAGAAGTAAGAAAGAAGTAAGAAAGAAGTAAGAAAGAAGAAAGAAAGAAGTAAGAAAGAAGTAAGAAAGAAGTAAGAAAGAAGTAAGAAAGAAGAAAGAAAGAAAGAAGAAAGAAGTAAGAAAGAAGTAAGAAAGAAGTAAGAAAGAAGTAAGAAAGAAGTAAGAAAGAAGTAAGAAAGAAGTAAGAAGGAATGAAGAAAGAAGTAAGAAAGAAGTAAGAAAGAAGTAAGAAAGAAGTAAGAAAGAAGTAAGAAAGAATTAAGAAAGAAGAAAGAAAGAAGTAAGAAAGAAGTAAGAAAGAAGTAAGAAAGAAGAAAGAAAGAAGTAAGAAAGAAGTAAGAAAGAAGTAAGAAAGAAGTAAGAAAGAAGTAAGAAAGAAGTTAGAAAGAAGTAAGAAAGAAGTAAGAAAGAAGTAAGAAAGAAGTTAGAAAGAAGTAAGAAAGAAGTAAGAAAGTAGTAGGAAAGAAGTAAGAAAGAAGTAAGAAAGAAAGAAGAAATAAGTAAGAAAGAAGTAAGAAAGAAGTAAGGAAGAAAGAAGAAAGAAGTAAGAAAGAAGAAAGAAAGAAGTATGAAAGAAGGAAGAAAGAAGAAAGAAAGAAGTAAGAAAGAAGTAAGAAAGAAGTAAGAAGGAATGAAGAAAGAAGTAAGAAAGAATGAAGAAAGAAGAAAGAAATAAGTAAGAAAGAAGAAAGAAAGAAGTAAGAAAGAAGAAAGAAAGAAGTAAGAAAGAAGTAAGAAAGAAGCAAGAAACAAGTAAGAAAGAAGTAAGAAAGAAGTAAGAAAGAATTAAGAAAGAAGTAAGAAAGAATTACGAAAGAAGAAAGAAGTAAGAAAGAAGTAAGAAAGAAAGAAGTAAGAAAGAAGTAAGAAAGAAGTAAGAAAGAAGTTAGAAAGAAGTAAGAAGAAGTAAGAAAGAAGTAAGAAAGAAGTAAGAAAGAAAGAAGAAAGAAGTAAGAAAGAAGTGAGAAAGAAGTATGAAAGAAGTAAGAAAGAAGAAGAAAGAAGTAAGAAAGAAGTAAGAAAGAAGTAAGAAAGAAGTAAGAAAGAATAAGAAAAGAAGTAAGAAAGAAGTAAGAAAGAAAGAAGAAAGAAGTAAGAAAGAATTAAGAAAGAAGTAAGAAAGAAGTAAGAAAGAAGTAAGAAAGAAGTAAGAAAGAAGTAAGAAAGAAGAAGAAAGAAGTAAGAAAGAAGTAAGAAAGAAGAGGAAAGAAGTAAGAAAGAAGTAAGAAAGAAGTAAGAAAGAAGAAAGAAGTAAGAAAGAAGTAAGAAAGAAGTAAGAAAGAAAGAAGAAAGAAGTAAGAAAGAAGTATGAAAGAAGTAAGAAAGAAGAAAGAAAGAAGTAGGAAAGAAGTAAGAAAGAAGTAAGATAGAAGTAAGTAAGAAAGAAGAGAGAAGAAAAAGAAATAAGAAGAAGTAAGAAAGAAGTAAGAAAGAAGTAAGAAGGCATGAAGAAAGAAGTAAGAAAGAAGTAAGAAAGAAGTAAGAAAGAAGTAAGAAAGAAGTAAGAAAGAAAGAAAAAAGAAGTAAGAAAGAAGTAAGAAAGAAGTAAGAAAGAAGAAAGAAAGAAGTAAGAAAGAAGTAAGAAAGAAGTAAGAAAGAAGTAAGAAAGAAGAAAGAAAGAAAGAAGAAAGAAGTAAGAAAGAAGTAAGAAAGAAGTAAGAAAGAAGTAAGAAAGAAGTAAGAAAGAAGTAAGAAAGAAGTAAGAAGGAATGAAGAAAGAAGTAAGAAGAAGTTAGAAAGAAGAAAGAAGTAAGAAGTAGAAAGAAAGAAAGAAGTAAGAAATAAGTAAGAAAGAAGTAAGAAAGAAAGAAGAAAGAAGTAAGAAAGAAGTAAGAAAGAAGCAATAAAGAGTAGAAAGAAGAAAGAAAGAATTAAGAAAGAAGAAAGAAAGAACTAAAATAGAAGATAGAAGTAAGAAAGAAGTAAGAAGAAAGAAGAAGTAAGAAAGAAGAAGAAAGAAGTAAGTAAGAAAGAAGTAAGAAGAAAGAAGTAAGAAGAAGAAAGAAGAAGAAAGAAGTAAGAAAGAAGTAAGAAAGAAGTAAGAAAGAAGTAAGAAAGAAGTAAGAAAGAAGTAAGAAAGAAGTAAGAAAGAAGTAAGAAAGAAGTAGAAAGAATAAGAAGTAAGAAAGAATTAAGAAAGAAGAAAGAAAGAAGTATGAAAGAAGTAAGAAAGACGAAGAAAGAATTAAGGAAGAAGAAAGAAAGAATAAAAAGAAGTAGAAGTTAGAAGTAAGAAAGATGTAAGAAAGAAGAAGAAGAAGAAAGAAAGAAGTAAGAAAGAAGTAAGAAGAAGTAAGAAAGAAGTAAGAAAGAAGTAAGAAAGAAGTAAGAAAGAAGTAAGAAAGAAGTAAGAAAGAAGAAGAAAGAAGTAAGAAAGAAAGAAATAAGAAAGAAGTAAGAAAGAAGTAAGAAAGAAGTAAGAAAGAAAGAAGAAAGAAGTAAGAAAGAAAGAAGGAAGAACTATGAAAGAAGTAAGAAAGAAGAAAGAAAGAAGTAAGAAAGAAGAAAGAAAGAAATAAGAAAGAAGTAGGAAAGAAAGAAGAAAGAAGTAAGAAAGAAAGAAGAAAGAAGTAAGAAAGAAGTAAGAAAGAAGGAAGAAAGAAGTAAGAAAGAATTATGAAAGAAGTAAGAAAGAAGGAAAAAAGAAGTTAGAAAGAAGTAAGAAAGAATTAAGAAAGAAGTAAGAAAGAAGTAAGAAAGAAGTAAGAAGGAATTAAGAAAGAAGTAAGAAAGAAGTAAGAAAGAAGTAAGAAAGTAAGAAGAAAGAAAGAAGAATGAAGTAAGAAAGAAGTAAGAAAGAAGTAAGAAAGAAGAAAAAAGAAGTAAGAAAGAAAGAAGAAAGAAGTAAGAAAGAAGTAAGAAAGAAGTAAGAAAGAAGTAAGAAAGAAGTAAGAAAGAAAGAAGTAAGAAAGAAGTAAGAAAGAAGTAAGAAAGAAGTAAGAAAGAAGTAAGAAAGAAGTAAGAAAGAAGTAAGAAAGAAAGAAGAAAGAAGTAAGAAAGAAAGAAGAAAGAAGTATGAAAGAAGTAAGAAAGAAGAAAGAAAGAAGTAGGAAAGAAGTATGAAAGAAGTAAGAAAGAAGAAAAAAAGAAGTAAGAAAGAAGTAAGAAAGAAGTAAGAAAGAAAGAAGAAAGAAGTAAGAAAGAAGAAAAAAGAAGTTAGAATGAAGTAAGAAAGCAGTAAGAAAGAAGTAAGAAAGAAGAAAGAAAGAAGTAAGAAAGAAGTAAGAAAGAATTAAGAAAGAAGTAAGAAAGAAAGAAGAAAGAAGTAAGAAAGAAGTAAGAAAGAAGTAAGAAAGAAGTAAGAAAGAAGAAAGAAAGAAGTAAGAAAGAAGTAAGAAAGAAGCAAGAAAGAAGTAAGAAAGAAGTAAGAAAGAAAGAAGAAAGAAGTATGAAAGAAGTAAGAAAGAAGAAAGAAAGAAGTAAGCAAGAAGAAAGAAAGAAGTAAGAAAGAAGGAGGAAAGAAAGAAGAAAGAAGTGAGAAAGAAAGAAGAAAGAAGAAAGAAAGAAGTAAGAAAGAGGTAAGAAAGAAGTAAGAAAGAAGTAAGAAAGAAGTAAGAAGGAATGAAGAAAGAAGTAAGAAAGAAGTATGAAAGAAGTAAGAAAGAAGTAAGAAAGAAGTAAGAAAGAAGTAAGAAAGAAGTAAGAAAGAAGTAAGAAAGAAAGAAGAAAGAAGTAAGAAAGAAGTAAGAAAGAAGTAAGAAAGAAGTAAGAAGGAATGAAGAAAGAAGTAAGAAAGAAGTAAGAAAGAAGTAAGAAAGAAGTAAGAAAGAAAGAAGAAAGAAGTAAGAAAGAAGTAAGAAAGAAGTAAGAAAGAAGAAAGAAAGAAGTAAGAAAGAAGTAAGAAAGAAGTAAGAAAGAAGTAAGAAAGAAGTAAGAAAGAAGTAAGAAAGAAGTAAGAAAGAAGAAAGAAAGATAGAAGAAAGAATAAAGAAGTAAGAAAGAAGTAAGAAAAAAGTAAGAAAGAAGTAAGAAAGAAGTAAGAAGGAATGAAGAAAGAAGTAAGAAAGAAGTTAGAAAGAAGTAAGAAAGAAGTAAGAAAGAAGAAAGTAAGAAGTAAGAAAGAAGTAAGAAAGAAAGAAGAAAGAAGTAAGAAAGAAGTAAGAAAGAAGTAAGAAAGAAGTAAGAAAGAAGTAAGAAAGAAGTTAGAAAGAAGTAAGAAAGAAGTAAGAAAGAAGTAAGAAAGAAGTTAGAAAGAAGTAAGAAAGAAGTAAGAAAGTAGTAGGAAAGAAGTAAGAAAGAAGTAAGAAAGAAAGAATAAATAAGTAAGAAAGAAGTAAGAAAGAAGTAAGGAAGAAAGAAGAAAGAAGTAAGAAAGAAGAAAGAAAGAAGTATGAAAGAAGGAAGAAAGAAGAAAGAAAGAAGTAAGAAAGAAGTAAGAAAGAAGTAAGAAGGAATGAAGAAAGAAGTAAGAAAGAATGAAGAAAGAAGAAAGAAAGAAGTAAGAAAGAAGAAAGAAAGAAGTAAGAAAGAAGAAAGAAAGAAGTAAGAAAGAAGTAAGAAAGAAGCAAGAAACAAGTAAGAAAGAAGTAAGAAAGAAGTAAGAAAGAATTAAGAAAGAAGTAAGAAAGAATTACGAAAGAAGAAAGAAGTAAGAAAGAAGTAAGAAAGAAAGAAGTAAGAAAGAAGTAAGAAAGAAGTAAGAAAGAAGTAAGAAAGAAGTTAGAAAGAAGTAAGAAAGAAGTAAGAAAGAAGTAAGAAAGAAGTAAGAAAGAAAGAAGAAAGAAGTAAGAAAGAAGTGAGAAAGAAGTATGAAAGAAGTAAGAAAGAAGAAAGAAAGAAGTAAGAAAGAAGTAAGAAAGAAGTAAGAAAGAAGTAAGAAAGAAATAAGAAAAAAGAAAGAAAGAAGTAAGAAAGAAGTAAGAAAGAAAGAAGAAAGAAGTAAGAAAGAATTAAGAAAGAAGTAAGAAAGAAGTAAGAAAGAAGAAAGAAAGAAGTAAGAAAGAAGTTAGAAAGAAGTAAGAAAGAAGTAAGAAAGTAGTAGGAAAGAAGTAAGAAAGAAGTAAGAAAGAAAGAATAAATAAGTAAGAAAGAAGTAAGAAAGAAGTAAGGAAGAAAGAAGAAAGAAGTAAGAAAGAAGAAAGAAAGAAGTATGAAAGAAGGAAGAAAGAAGAAAGAAAGAAGTAAGAAAGAAGTAAGAAAGAAGTAAGAAGGAATGAAGAAAGAAGTAAGAAAGAATGAAGAAAGAAGAAAGAAAGAAGTAAGAAAGAAGAAAGAAAGAAGTAAGAAAGAAGAAAGAAAGAAGTAAGAAAGAAGTAAGAAAGAAGCAAGAAACAAGTAAGAAAGAAGTAAGAAAGAAGTAAGAAAGAATTAAGAAAGAAGTAAGAAAGAATTACGAAAGAAGAAAGAAGTAAGAAAGAAGTAAGAAAGAAAGAAGTAAGAAAGAAGTAAGAAAGAAGTAAGAAAGAAGTAAGAAAGAAGTTAGAAAGAAGTAAGAAAGAAGTAAGAAAGAAGTAAGAAAGAAGTAAGAAAGAAAGAAGAAAGAAGTAAGAAAGAATTAAGAAAGAAGTAAGAAAGAAGTAAGAAAGAAGAAAGAAAGAAGTAAGAAAGAAGTAAGAAAGAAGTAAGAAATAAGTAAGAAAGAAGTAAGAAAGAAGTAAGAAAGAAAGAGGAAAGAAGTAAGAAAGAAGTAAGAAAGAAGTAAGAAAGAAGAAAAAAGAAGTTAGAAAGAAGTAAGAAAGAAGTAAGAAAGAAGTAAGAAAGAAGTAAGAAAGAAATAAGAAAAAAGAAAGAAAGAAGTAAGAAAGAAGTAAGAAAGAAAGAAGAAAGAAGTAAGAAAGAATTAAGAAAGAAGTAAGAAAGAAGTAAGAAAGAAGAAAGAAAGAAGTAAGAAAGAAAGAGGAAAGAAGTAAGAAAGAAGTAAGAAAGAAGTAAGAAAGAAGAAAAAAGAAGTTAGAAAGAAGTAAGAAAGAAGTAAGAAAGAAGTAAGAAAGAAAGAAGAAAGAAGTAAGAAAGAAGTATGAAAGAAGTAAGAAAGAAGAAAGAAAGAAGTAGGAAAGAAGTAAGAAAGAAGTAAGATAGAAGTAAGTAAGAAAGAAGAGAGAAGAAAAAAAGAAATAAGAAAGAAGTAAGAAAGAAGTAAGAAAGAAGTAAGAAGGCATGAAGAAAGAAGTAAGAAAGAAGTAAGAAAGAAGTAAGAAAGAAGTAAGAAAGAAGTAAGAAAGAAAGAAGAAAGAAGTAAGAAAGAAGTAAGAAAGAAGTAAGAAAGAAGAAAGAAAGAAGTAAGAAAGAAGTAAGAAAGAAGTAAGAAAGAAGTAAGAAAGAAGAAAGAAAGAAAGAAGAAAGAAGTAAGAAAGAAGTAAGAAAGAAGTAAGAAAGAAGTAAGAAAGAAGTAAGAAAGAAGTAAGAAGGAATGAAGAAAGAAGTAAGAAAGAAGTTAGAAAGAAGAAAGAAGTAAGAAAGAAGTAAGAAAGAAGAAAGAAAGAAGTAAGAAATAAGTAAGAAAGAAGTAAGAAAGAAAGAAGAAAGAAGTAAGAAAGAAGTAAGAAAGAAGCAATAAAGAAGTAAGAAAGAAGAAAGAAAGAATTAAGAAAGAAGAAAGAAAGAACTAAAATAGAAGAAAGTTAGAAGTAAGAAAGAAGTAAGAAAGAAAGAAGAAAGAAGTAAGAAAGAAGTAAGAAAGAAGTAAGAAAGAAGTAAGAAAGAAAGAAGAAAGAAGTAAGAAAGAAGAAAGAAAGATAGAAGAAAGAAGTAAGAAAGAAGTAAGAAAGAAGTAAGAAAGAAGTAAGAAAGAAGTAAGAAAGAAGTAAGAAAGAAGGAAGAAAGAAGTAAGAAAGAAGTTAGAAAGAAGAAAGAAGTAAGAAATAATTAAGAAAGAAGAAAGAAAGAAGTAGGAAAGAAGTAAGAAAGACGAAAGAAAGAATTAAGGAAGAAGAAAGAAAGAACTAAAATAGAAGAAAGTTAGAAGTAAGAAAGATGTAAGAAAGAAAGAAGAAAGAAGTAAGAAAGAAGTAAGAAAAAAGTAAGAAAGAAGTAAGAAAGAAAGAAGTAAGAAAGAAGTAAGAAAGAAGTAAGAAAGAAGTAAGAAAGAAAGAAGAAAGAAGTAAGAAAGAAAGAAGGAAGAACTATGAAAGAAGTAAGAAAGAAGAAAGAAAGAAGTAAGAAAGAAGAAAGAAAGAAATAAGAAAGAAGTAGGAAAGAAAGAAGAAAGAAGTAAGAAAGAAAGAAGAAAGAAGTAAGAAAGAAGTAAGAAAGAAGGAAAAAAGAAGTAAGAAAGAAGTAAGAAAGAAGTAAGAAAGAAGTAAGAAAGAAGTAAGAAGGAATTAAGAAAGAAGTAAGAAAGAATTAAGAAAGAAGTAAGAAAGAAGTAAGAGAGGAAGAAGAAAGAAAGAAGAATGAAGTAAGAAAGAAGTAACAAAGAAGTAAGAAAGAAGAAAAAAGAAGTAAGAAAGAAAGAAGAAAGAAGTAAGAAAGAAGTAAGAAAGAAGTAAGAAAGAAGTAAGAAAGAAGTAAGAAAGAAAGAAGTAAGAAAGAAGTAAGAAAGAAGTAAGAAAGAAGTAAGAAAGAAGTAAGAAAGAAGTAAGAAAGAAAGAAGAAAGAAGTAAGAAAGAAAGAAGAAAGAAGTATGAAAGAAGTAAGAAAGAAGAAAGAAAGAAGTAGGAAAGAAGTATGAAAGAAGTAAGAAAGAAGAAAAAAAGAAGTAAGAAAGAAGTAAGAAAGAAGTAAGAAAGAAAGAAGAAAGAAGTAAGAAAGAAGAAAAAAGAAGTTAGAATGAAGTAAGAAAGCAGTAAGAAAGAAGTAAGAAAGAAGAAAGAAAGAAGTAAGAAAGAAGTAAGAAAGAATTAAGAAAGAAGTAAGAAAGAAAGAAGAAAGAAGTAAGAAAGAAGTAAGAAAGAAGTAAGAAAGAAGTAAGAAAAAAGAAAGAAAGAAGTAAGAAAGAAGTAAGAAAGAAGTAAGAAAGAAAGAAGAAAGAAGTATGAAAGAAGTAAGAAAGAAGAAAGAAAGAAGTAAGCAAGAAGAAAGAAAGAAGTAAGAAAGAAGGAGGAAAGAAAGAAGAAAGAAGTGAGAAAGAAAGAAGAAAGAAGAAAGAAAGAAGTAAGAAAGAGGTAAGAAAGAAGTAAGAAAGAAGTAAGAAAGAAGTAAGAAGGAATGAAGAAAGAAGTAAGAAAGAAGTATGAAAGAAGTAAGAAAGAAGTAAGAAAGAAGTAAGAAAGAAGTAAGAAAGAAGTAAGAAAGAAGTAAGAAAGAAAGAAGAAAGAAGTAAGAAAGAAGTAAGAAAGAAGTAAGAAAGAAGTAAGAAGGAATGAAGAAAGAAGTAAGAAAGAAGTAAGAAAGAAGTAAGAAAGAAGTAAGAAAGAAAGAAGAAAGAAGTAAGAAAGAAGTAAGAAAGAAGTAAGAAAGAAGTAAGAAAGAAGTAAGAAAGAAGTAAGAAAGAAGTAAGAAAGAAGTAAGAAAGAAGAAAGAAAGAAGAAAGAAAGAATTAAGAATGAAGAAAGAAAGAACTAAAATAGAAGAAAGTTAGAAGTAAGTAAGATGTAAGAAAGAAAGAAGAAAGAAGTAAGAAAGAAGTAAGAAAGAAGTAAGAAAGAAAGAAGAAAGAAGTAAGAAAGAAGAAAGAAAGATAGAAGAAAGAAGTAAGAAAGAAGTAAGAAGGAAGTAAGAAAGAAGTAAGAAAGAAGTAAGAAAGAAGTAAGAAAGAAGTAAGAAGGAATGAAGAAAGAAGTAAGAAAGAAGTTAGAAAGAAGAAAGAAGTAAGAAAGAAGTAAGAAAGAAGAAAGAAAGAAGTAAGAAAGAAGTAAGAAAGAAGAAAGAAAGAATTAAGGAAGAAGAAAGAAAGAACTAAAATAGAAGAAAGTTAGAAGTAAGAAAGATGTAAGAAAGAAAGAAGAAAGAAGTAAGAAAGAAGTAAGAAAGAAGAAAAAAGAAGTTAGAATGAAGTAAGAAAGAAGTAAGAAAGAAGTAAGAAAGAAGTAAGAAAGAAGTAAGAAAGAAGAAAGAAAGAAGTAAGAAAGAAGTAAGAAAGAAGTAAGAAAGAAGTAAGAAAGAAGTAAGAAAGAAGAAAGAAAGAAAGAAGAAAGAAGTAAGAAAGAAAGAAGTAAGAAGTATGAAAGAAGTAAGAAAGAAGAAAGAAAGAAGTAAGAAAGAAGATAGAAAGAAATAAGAAAGAAGTAGGAAAGAAAGAAGAAAGAAGTAAGAAAGAAAGAAGAAAGAAGAAAGAAAGAAGTAAGAAAGAGGTAAGAAAGAAGTAAGAAAGAAGTAAGAAAGAAGAAAAAAAGAAGTAAGAAAGAAGTAAGAAAGAAGTAAGAAAGAAAGGAGAAAGAAGAAAGAAAGAAGTAAGAAAGAAGTAAGAAAGAAGTAAGAAAGAAGTAAGAAAGAAGTAAGAAGGAATTAAGAAAGAAGTAAGAAAGAAGTTAGGAAGGAGTAAGAAAGAAGTAAGAAAGAAGTAGGAAAGAAGTAAGAAAGAAGTAAGAAAGAAAGAAGAAAGAAGTAAGAAAGAAGTAAGAAAGAAGTAAGAAAGAAAGAAGAAAGAAGTAAGAAAGAAGAAAGAAAAAAGTAAGAAAAAAGTAAGAAAGAAGAAAAAAGAAGTAAGAAAGAAAGAAGAAAGAAGTAAGAAAGAAGTAAGAAAGAAGTAAGAAAGAAGTAAGAAAGAAGTAAGAAAGAAGTAAGAAAGAAGCAATAAAGAAGTAAGAAAGAAGAAAGAAAGAATTAAGAAAGAAGAAAGAAAGAACTAAAATAGAAGAAAGTTAGAAGTAAGAAAGAAGTAAGAAAGAAAGAAGAAAGAAGTAAGAAAGAAGTAAGAAAGAAGTAAGAAAGAAGTAAGAAAGAAAGAAGAAAGAAGTAAGAAAGAAGAAAGAAAGATAGAAGAAAGAAGTAAGAAAGAAGTAAGAAAGAAGTAAGAAAGAAGTAAGAAAGAAGTAAGAAAGAAGTAAGAAAGAAGTAAGAAGGAATGAAGAAAGAAGTAAGAAAGAAGTAAGAAAGAAGTAAGAAAGAAGTAAGAAAGAAGAAAGAAAGAAGTAAGAAAGAAGTAAGAAAGAAGAAAGAAAGAATTAAGGAAGAAGAAAGAAAGAACTAAAATAGAAGAAAGTTAGAAGTAAGAAAGATGGAAGAAAGAAGTAAGAAAGAAGTAAGAAAGAAGTAAGAAAGAAGTAAGAAAGAAGTAAGAAAGAAAGAAGAAAGAACTAAGAAAGAAGTAAGAAACAAGAAAAAAGAAGAATGAAGTAAGAAAGAAGTAAGAAAGAAGTAAGAAAGAAGAAAGAAAGAAGTAAGAAAGAACTAAGAAAGAAGTAAGAAAGAAGTAAGAAAGGAGAAAGAAAGAAGAAAGAAAGAACTAAGAAAGAAGTAACAAAGAAGTAAGAAAGAAGTAAGAAAGAAGTAAGAAAGAAGTAAGAAAGAAAGAAGAAAGAAGTATGAAAGAAGTAAGAAAGAAGAAAGAAAGAAGTAAGCAAGAAGAAAGAAAGAAGTAAGAAAGAAGGAGGAAAGAAAGAAGAAAGAAGTGAGAAAGAAAGAAGAAAGAAGAAAGAAAGAAGTAAGAAAGAGGTAAGAAAGAAGTAAGAAAGAAGTAAGAAATAAGTAAGAAGGAATGAAGAAAGAAGTAAGAAAGAAGTAAGAAAGAAGTAAGAAAGAAGTAAGAAAGAAGTAAGAAAGAAGTAAGAAAGAAGAAAAAAAGAAGTAAGAAAGAAGAAAAAAAGAAGTAAGAAAGAAGTAAGAAAGAAGTAAGAAAGAAGTAAGAAAGAAGTAAGAAAGAAGTAAGAAGGAATGAAGAAAGAAGTAAGAAAGAAGTAAGAAAGAAGTAAGAAAGAAGTAAGAAAGAAGAAAGAAAGAAGTAAGAAAGAAGTAAGAAAGAAGCAAGAAACAAGTAAGAAAGAAGTAAGAAAGAAGTAAGAAAGAATTAAGAAAGAAGTAAGAAAGAATTACGAAAGAAGAAAGAAGTAAGAAAGAAGTAAGAAAGAAAGAAGTAAGAAAGAAGTAAGAAAGAAGTAAGAAAGAAGTTAGAAAGAAGTAAGAAAGAAGTAAGAAAGAAGTAAGAAAGAAGTAAGAAAGAAAGAAGAAAGAAGTAAGAAAGAAGTGAGAAAGAAGTATGAAAGAAGTAAGAAAGAAGAAAGAAAGAAGTAAGAAAGAAGTAAGAAAGAAGTAAGAAAGAAGTAAGAAAGAAATAAGAAAAAAGAAAGAAAGAAGTAAGAAAGAAGTAAGAAAGAAAGAAGAAAGAAGTAAGAAAGAATTAAGAAAGAAGTAAGAAAGAAGTAAGAAAGAAGAAAGAAAGAAGTAAGAAAGAAGTAAGAAAGAAGTAAGAAAGAAGTAAGAAAGAAGTAAGAAAGAAGTAAGAAAGAAAGAGGAAAGAAGTAAGAAAGAAGTAAGAAAGAAGTAAGAAAGAAGAAAAAAGAAGTTAGAAAGAAGTAAGAAAGAAGTAAGAAAGAAGTAAGAAAGAAAGAAGAAAGAAGTAAGAAAGAAGTATGAAAGAAGTAAGAAAGAAGAAAGAAAGAAGTAGGAAAGAAGTAAGAAAGAAGTAAGATAGAAGTAAGTAAGAAAGAAGAGAGAAGAAAGAAAGAAATAAGAAAGAAGTAAGAAAGAAGCAAGAAAGAAGTAAGAAGGCATGAAGAAAGAAGTAAGAAAGAATTAAGAAAGAAGTAAGAAAGAAGTAAGAAAGAAAGAAGAAAGAAGTAAGAAAGAAGTAAGAAAGAAGTAAGAAAGAAGAAAGAAAGAAGTAAGAAAGAAGTAAGAAAGAAGTAAGAAAGAAGTAAGAAAGAAGTAAGAAGGAATGGAGAAAGAAGTAAGAAAGAAGTTAGAAAGAAGAAAGAAGTAAGAAAGAAGTAAGAAAGAAGAAAGAAAGAAGTAAGAAAGAAGTAAGAAAGAAGTAAGAAAGAAAGAAGAAAGAAGTAAGAAAGAAGAAAGAAAGATAGAAGAAAGAAGTAAGAAAGAAGTAAGAAAGAAGTAAGAAAGAAGTAAGAAAGAAGTAAGAAGGAATGAAGAAAGAAGTAAGAAAGAAGTAAGAAAGAAGTAAGAAAGAAGTAAGAAAGAAGGAAGAAAGAAGTAAGAAGGAATGAAGAAAGAAGTAAGAAAGAAGTAAGAAAGAAGCAAGAAAGAAGTAAGAAAGAATTAAGAAAGAAGAAAGAAAGAAGTAAGAAAGAAGTAAGAAAGAAGTAAGAAAGAAGTAAGAAAGAAGAAAGAAGTAAGAAAGAAGTAAGAAAGAAGTAAGAAAGAAGTAAGAAAGAAGTAAGAAAGAAGTTAGAAAGAAGTAAGAAAGAAGTAAGAAAGAAGTAAGAAAGAAGTTAGAAATAAGTAAGAAAGAAGTAAGAAAGTAGTAGGAAAGAAGTAAGAAAGAAGTAAGAAAGAAAGAAGAAATAAGTAAGAAAGAAGTAAGAAAGAAGTAAGGAAGAAAGAAGAAAGAAGTAAGAAAGAAGAAAGAAAGAAGTATGAAAGAAGAAAGAAAGAAGAAAGAAAGAAGTAAGAAAGAAGTAAGAAAGAAGAAAGAAAGAAGTAAGAAAGAAGTAAGAAAGAAGTAAGAAATAAGTAAGAAAGAAGTAAGAAAGAAGTAAGAAAGAAAGAGGAAAGAAGTAAGAAAGAAGTAAGAAAGAAGTAAGAAAGAAGAAAAAAGAAGTTAGAAAGAAGTAAGAAAGAAGTAAGAAAGAAGTAAGAAAGAAAGAAGAAAGAAGTAAGAAAGAAGTATGAAAGAAGTAAGAAAGAAGAAAGAAAGAAGTAGGAAAGAAGTAAGAAAGAAGTAAGATAGAAGTAAGTAAGAAAGAAGAGAGAAGAAAAAAAGAAATAAGAAAGAAGTAAGAAAGAAGTAAGAAAGAAGTAAGAAGGCATGAAGAAAGAAGTAAGAAAGAAAGAAAAAAGAAGTAAGAAAGAAGTAAGAAAGAAGTAAGAAAGAAGAAAGAAAGAAGTAAGAAAGAAGTAAGAAAGAAGTAAGAAAGAAGTAAGAAAGAAGAAAGAAAGAAAGAAGAAAGAAGTAAGAAAGAAGTAAGAAAGAAGTAAGAAAGAAGTAAGAAAGAAGTAAGAAAGAAGTAAGAAAGAAGTAAGAAGGAATGAAGAAAGAAGTAAGAAAGAAGTAAGAAAGAAGTAAGAAAGAAGTAAGAAAGAAGTAAGAAAGAATTAAGAAAGAAGAAAGAAAGAAGTAAGAAAGAAGTAAGAAAGAAGTAAGAAAGAAGAAAGAAAGAAGTAAGAAAGAAGTAAGAAAGAAGTAAGAAAGAAGTAAGAAAGAAGTAAGAAAGAAGTTAGAAAGAAGTAAGAAAGAAGTAAGAAAGAAGTAAGAAAGAAGTTAGAAAGAAGTAAGAAAGAAGTAAGAAAGTAGTAGGAAAGAAGTAAGAAAGAAGTAAGAAAGAAAGAAGAAATAAGTAAGAAAGAAGTAAGAAAGAAGTAAGGAAGAAAGAAGAAAGAAGTAAGAAAGAAGAAAGAAAGAAGTATGAAAGAAGGAAGAAAGAAGAAAGAAAGAAGTAAGAAAGAAGTAAGAAAGAAGTAAGAAGGAATGAAGAAAGAAGTAAGAAAGAATGAAGAAAGAAGAAAGAAATAAGTAAGAAAGAAGAAAGAAAGAAGTAAGAAAGAAGAAAGAAAGAAGTAAGAAAGAAGTAAGAAAGAAGCAAGAAACAAGTAAGAAAGAAGTAAGAAAGAAGTAAGAAAGAATTAAGAAAGAAGTAAGAAAGAATTACGAAAGAAGAAAGAAGTAAGAAAGAAGTAAGAAAGAAAGAAGTAAGAAAGAAGTAAGAAAGAAGTAAGAAAGAAGTTAGAAAGAAGTAAGAAAGAAGTAAGAAAGAAGTAAGAAAGAAGTAAGAAAGAAAGAAGAAAGAAGAAAGAAAGAATTAAGAAAGAAGAAAGAAAGAACTAAAATAGAAGAAAGTTAGAAGTAAGAAAGAAGTAAGAAAGAAAGAAGAAAGAAGTAAGAAAGAAGTAAGAAAGAAGTAAGAAAGAAGTAAGAAAGAAAGAAGAAAGAAGTAAGAAAGAAGAAAGAAAGATAGAAGAAAGAAGTAAGAAAGAAGTAAGAAAGAAGTAAGAAAGAAGTAAGAAAGAAGTAAGAAAGAAGTAAGAAAGAAGTAAGAAGGAATGAAGAAAGAAGTAAGAAAGAAGTAAGAAAGAAGTAAGAAAGAAGTAAGAAAGAAGAAAGAAAGAAGTAAGAAAGAAGTAAGAAAGAAGAAAGAAAGAATTAAGGAAGAAGAAAGAAAGAACTAAAATAGAAGAAAGTTAGAAGTAAGAAAGATGTAAGAAAGAAGTAAGAAAGAAGTAAGAAAGAAGTAAGAAAGAAGTAAGAAAGAAGTAAGAAAGAAAGAAGAAAGAACTAAGAAAGAAGTAAGAAACAAGAAAAAAGAAGAATGAAGTAAGAAAGAAGTAAGAAAGAAGTAAGAAAGAAGAAAGAAAGAAGTAAGAAAGAAGTAAGAAAGAAGTAAGAAAGAAGTAAGAAAGGAGAAAGAAAGAAGAAAGAAAGAACTAAGAAAGAAGTAACAAAGAAGTAAGAAAGAAGTAAGAAAGAAGTAAGAAAGAAGTAAGAAAGAAAGAAGAAAGAAGTATGAAAGAAGTAAGAAAGAAGAAAGAAAGAAGTAAGCAAGAAGAAAGAAAGAAGTAAGAAAGAAGGAGGAAAGAAAGAAGAAAGAAGTGAGAAAGAAAGAAGAAAGAAGAAAGAAAGAAGTAAGAAAGAGGTAAGAAAGAAGTAAGAAAGAAGTAAGAAATAAGTAAGAAGGAATGAAGAAAGAAGTAAGAAAGAAGTAAGAAAGAAGTAAGAAAGAAGTAAGAAAGAAGTAAGAAAGAAGTAAGAAAGAAGTAAGAAAGAAGAAAAAAAGAAGTAAGAAAGAAGAAAAAAAGAAGTAAGAAAGAAGTAAGAAAGAAGTAAGAAAGAAGTAAGAAAGAAGTAAGAAAGAAGTAAGAAGGAATGAAGAAAGAAGTAAGAAAGAAGTAAGAAAGAAGTAAGAAAGAAGTAAGAAAGAAGAAAGAAAGAAGTAAGAAAGAAGTAAGAAAGAAGCAAGAAACAAGTAAGAAAGAAGTAAGAAAGAAGTAAGAAAGAATTAAGAAAGAAGTAAGAAAGAATTACGAAAGAAGAAAGAAGTAAGAAAGAAGTAAGAAAGAAAGAAGTAAGAAAGAAGTAAGAAAGAAGTAAGAAAGAAGTTAGAAAGAAGTAAGAAAGAAGTAAGAAAGAAGTAAGAAAGAAGTAGAAAGAAAGAAGAAAGAAGTAAGAAAGAAGTGAGAAAGAAGTATGAAAGAAGTAAGAAAGAAGAAAGAAAGAAGTAAGAAAGAAGTAAGAAAGAAGTAAGAAAGAAGTAAGAAAGAAATAAGAAAAAAGAAAGAAAGAAGTAAGAAAGAAGTAAGAAAGAAAGAAGAAAGAAGTAAGAAAGAATTAAGAAAGAAGTAAGAAAGAAGTAAGAAAGAAGAAAGAAAGAAGTAAGAAAGAAGTAAGAAAGAAGTAAGAAAGAAGTAAGAAAGAAGTAAGAAAGAAGTAAGAAAGAAAGAGGAAAGAAGTAAGAAAGAAGTAAGAAAGAAGTAAGAAAGAAGAAAAAAGAAGTTAGAAAGAAGTAAGAAAGAAGTAAGAAAGAAGTAAGAAAGAAAGAAGAAAGAAGTAAGAAAGAAGTATGAAAGAAGTAAGAAAGAAGAAAGAAAGAAGTAGGAAAGAAGTAAGAAAGAAGTAAGATAGAAGTAAGTAAGAAAGAAGAGAGAAGAAAGAAAGAAATAAGAAAGAAGTAAGAAAGAAGCAAGAAAGAAGTAAGAAGGCATGAAGAAAGAAGTAAGAAAGAATTAAGAAAGAAGTAAGAAAGAAGAAAGAAAGAAGTAAGAAAGAAGTAAGAAAGAAGTAAGAAAGAAGTAAGAAAGAAGTAAGAAGGAATGGAGAAAGAAGTAAGAAAGAAGTTAGAAAGAAGAAAGAAGTAAGAAAGAAGTAAGAAAGAAGAAAGAAAGAAGTAAGAAAGAAGTAAGAAAGAAGTAAGAAAGAAAGAAGAAAGAAGTAAGAAAGAAGAAAGAAAGATAGAAGAAAGAAGTAAGAAAGAAGTAAGAAAGAAGTAAGAAAGAAGTAAGAAAGAAGTAAGAAGGAATGAAGAAAGAAGTAAGAAAGAAGTAAGAAAGAAGTAAGAAAGAAGTAAGAAAGAAGGAAGAAAGAAGTAAGAAGGAATGAAGAAAGAAGTAAGAAAGAAGTAAGAAAGAAGCAAGAAAGAAGTAAGAAAGAATTAAGAAAGAAGAAAGAAAGAAGTAAGAAAGAAGTAAGAAAGAAGTAAGAAAGAAGTAAGAAAGAAGAAAGAAGTAAGAAAGAAGTAAGAAAGAAGTAAGAAAGAAGTAAGAAAGAAGTAAGAAAGAAGTTAGAAAGAAGTAAGAAAGAAGTAAGAAAGAAGTAAGAAAGAAGTTAGAAATAAGTAAGAAAGAAGTAAGAAAGTAGTAGGAAAGAAGTAAGAAAGAAGTAAGAAAGAAAGAAGAAATAAGTAAGAAAGAAGTAAGAAAGAAGTAAGGAAGAAAGAAGAAAGAAGTAAGAAAGAAGAAAGAAAGAAGTATGAAAGAAGAAAGAAAGAAGAAAGAAAGAAGTAAGAAAGAAGTAAGAAAGAAGAAAGAAAGAAGTAAGAAAGAAGTAAGAAAGAAGTAAGAAATAAGTAAGAAAGAAGTAAGAAAGAAGTAAGAAAGAAGAGGAAAGAAGTAAGAAAGAAGTAAGAAAGAAGTAAGAAAGAAGAAAAAAGAAGTTAGAAAGAAGTAAGAAAGAAGTAAGAAAGAAGTAAGAAAGAAAGAAGAAAGAAGTAAGAAAGAAGTATGAAAGAAGTAAGAAAGAAGAAAGAAAGAAGTAGGAAAGAAGTAAGAAAGAAGTAAGATAGAAGTAAGTAAGAAAGAAGAGAGAAGAAAAAAAGAAATAAGAAAGAAGTAAGAAAGAAGTAAGAAAGAAGTAAGAAGGCATGAAGAAAGAAGTAAGAAAGAAAGAAAAAAGAAGTAAGAAAGAAGTAAGAAAGAAGTAAGAAAGAAGAAAGAAAGAAGTAAGAAAGAAGTAAGAAAGAAGTAAGAAAGAAGTAAGAAAGAAGAAAGAAAGAAAGAAGAAAGAAGTAAGAAAGAAGTAAGAAAGAAGTAAGAAAGAAGTAAGAAAGAAGTAAGAAAGAAGTAAGAAAGAAGTAAGAAGGAATGAAGAAAGAAGTAAGAAAGAAGTAAGAAAGAAGTAAGAAAGAAGTAAGAAAGAAGTAAGAAAGAATTAAGAAAGAAGAAAGAAAGAAGTAAGAAAGAAGTAAGAAAGAAGTAAGAAAGAAGAAAGAAAGAAGTAAGAAAGAAGTAAGAAAGAAGTAAGAAAGAAGTAAGAAAGAAGTAAGAAAGAAGTTAGAAAGAAGTAAGAAAGAAGTAAGAAAGAAGTAAGAAAGAAGTTAGAAAGAAGTAAGAAAGAAGTAAGAAAGTAGTAGGAAAGAAGTAAGAAAGAAGTAAGAAAGAAAGAAGAAATAAGTAAGAAAGAAGTAAGAAAGAAGTAAGGAAGAAAGAAGAAAGAAGTAAGAAAGAAGAAAGAAAGAAGTATGAAAGAAGGAAGAAAGAAGAAAGAAAGAAGTAAGAAAGAAGTAAGAAAGAAGTAAGAAGGAATGAAGAAAGAAGTAAGAAAGAATGAAGAAAGAAGAAAGAAATAAGTAAGAAAGAAGAAAGAAAGAAGTAAGAAAGAAGAAAGAAAGAAGTAAGAAAGAAGTAAGAAAGAAGCAAGAAACAAGTAAGAAAGAAGTAAGAAAGAAGTAAGAAAGAATTAAGAAAGAAGTAAGAAAGAATTACGAAAGAAGAAAGAAGTAAGAAAGAAGTAAGAAAGAAAGAAGTAAGAAAGAAGTAAGAAAGAAGTAAGAAAGAAGTTAGAAAGAAGTAAGAAAGAAGTAAGAAAGAAGTAAGAAAGAAGTAAGAAAGAAAGAAGAAAGAAGAAAGAAAGAATTAAGAAAGAAGAAAGAAAGAACTAAAATAGAAGAAAGTTAGAAGTAAGAAAGAAGTAAGAAAGAAAGAAGAAAGAAGTAAGAAAGAAGTAAGAAAGAAGTAAGAAAGAAGTAAGAAAGAAAGAAGAAAGAAGTAAGAAAGAAGAAAGAAAGATAGAAGAAAGAAGTAAGAAAGAAGTAAGAAAGAAGTAAGAAAGAAGTAAGAAAGAAGTAAGAAAGAAGTAAGAAAGAAGTAAGAAGGAATGAAGAAAGAAGTAAGAAAGAAGTAAGAAAGAAGTAAGAAAGAAGTAAGAAAGAAGAAAGAAAGAAGTAAGAAAGAAGTAAGAAAGAAGAAAGAAAGAATTAAGGAAGAAGAAAGAAAGAACTAAAATAGAAGAAAGTTAGAAGTAAGAAAGATGTAAGAAAGAAGTAAGAAAGAAGTAAGAAAGAAGTAAGAAAGAAGTAAGAAAGAAAGAAGAAAGAAGTAAGAAAGAAGTATGAAAGAAGTAAGAAAGAAGAAAGAAAGAAGTAGGAAAGAAGTAAGAAAGAAGTAAGATAGAAGTAAGTAAGAAAGAAGAGAGAAGAAAAAAAGAAATAAGAAAGAAGTAAGAAAGAAGTAAGAAAGAAGTAAGAAGGCATGAAGAAAGAAGTAAGAAAGAAGTAAGAAAGAAGTAAGAAAGAAGTAAGAAAGAAGTAAGAAAGAAAGAAAAAAGAAGTAAGAAAGAAGTAAGAAAGAAGTAAGAAAGAAGAAAGAAAGAAGTAAGAAAGAAGTAAGAAAGAAGTAAGAAAGAAGTAAGAAAGAAGAAAGAAAGAAAGAAGAAAGAAGTAAGAAAGAAGTAAGAAAGAAGTAAGAAAGAAGTAAGAAAGAAGTAAGAAAGAAGTAAGAAAGAAGTAAGAAGGAATGAAGAAAGAAGTAAGAAAGAAGTTAGAAAGAAGAAAGAAGTAAGAAGTAAGAAAGAAGAAAGAAAGAAGTAAGAAATAAGTAAGAAAGAAGTAAGAAAGAAAGAAGAAAGAAGTAAGAAAGAAGTAAGAAAGAAGCAATAAAGAAGTAAGAAAGAAGAAAGAAAGAATTAAGAAAGAAGAAAGAAAGAACTAAAATAGAAGAAAGTTAGAAGTAAGAAAGAAGTAAGAAAGAAAGAAGAAAGAAGTAAGAAAGAAGTAAGAAAGAAGTAAGAAAGAAGTAAGAAAGAAAGAAGAAAGAAGTAAGAAAGAAGAAAGAAAGATAGAAGAAAGAAGTAAGAAAGAAGTAAGAAAGAAGTAAGAAAGAAGTAAGAAAGAAGTAAGAAAGAAGTAAGAAAGAAGGAAGAAAGAAGTAAGAAAGAAGTTAGAAAGAATAAAGAAGTAAGAAAGAATTAAGAAAGAAGAAAGAAAGAAGTATGAAAGAAGTAAGAAAGACGAAAGAAAGAATTAAGGAAGAAGAAAGAAAGAACTAAAATAGAAGAAAGTTAGAAGTAAGAAAGATGTAAGAAAGAAAGAAGAAAGAAGTAAGAAAGAAGTAAGAAAGAAGTAAGAAAGAAAGAAGTAAGAAAGAAGTAAGAAAGAAGTAAGAAAGAAGTAAGAAAGAAGTAAGAAAGAAAGAAGAAAGAAGTAAGAAAGAAAGAAGGAAGAACTATGAAAGAAGTAAGAAAGAAGAAAGAAAGAAGTAAGAAAGAAGAAAGAAAGAAATAAGAAAGAAGTAGGAAAGAAAGAAGAAAGAAGTAAGAAAGAAAGAAGAAAGAAGTAAGAAAGAAGTAAGAAAGAAGGAAGAAAGAAGTAAGAAAGAATTATGAAAGAAGTAAGAAAGAAGGAAAAAAGAAGTTAGAAAGAAGTAAGAAAGAATTAAGAAAGAAGTAAGAAAGAAGTAAGAAAGAAGTAAGAAGGAATTAAGAAAGAAGTAAGAAAGAAGTAAGAAAGAAGTAAGAAAGTAAGAAGAAAGAAAGAAGAATGAAGTAAGAAAGAAGTAAGAAAGAAGTAAGAAAGAAGAAAAAAGAAGTAAGAAAGAAAGAAGAAAGAAGTAAGAAAGAAGTAAGAAAGAAGTAAGAAAGAAGTAAGAAAGAAGTAAGAAAGAAAGAAGTAAGAAAGAAGTAAGAAAGAAGTAAGAAAGAAGTAAGAAAGAAGTAAGAAAGAAGTAAGAAAGAAGTAAGAAAGAAAGAAGAAAGAAGTAAGAAAGAAAGAAGAAAGAAGTATGAAAGAAGTAAGAAAGAAGAAAGAAAGAAGTAGGAAAGAAGTATGAAAGAAGTAAGAAAGAAGAAAAAAAGAAGTAAGAAAGAAGTAAGAAAGAAGTAAGAAAGAAAGAAGAAAGAAGTAAGAAAGAAGAAAAAAGAAGTTAGAATGAAGTAAGAAAGCAGTAAGAAAGAAGTAAGAAAGAAGAAAGAAAGAAGTAAGAAAGAAGTAAGAAAGAATTAAGAAAGAAGTAAGAAAGAAAGAAGAAAGAAGTAAGAAAGAAGTAAGAAAGAAGTAAGAAAGAAGTAAGAAAGAAGAAAGAAAGAAGTAAGAAAGAAGTAAGAAAGAAGCAAGAAAGAAGTAAGAAAGAAGTAAGAAAGAAAGAAGAAAGAAGTATGAAAGAAGTAAGAAAGAAGAAAGAAAGAAGTAAGCAAGAAGAAAGAAAGAAGTAAGAAAGAAGGAGGAAAGAAAGAAGAAAGAAGTGAGAAAGAAAGAAGAAAGAAGAAAGAAAGAAGTAAGAAAGAGGTAAGAAAGAAGTAAGAAAGAAGTAAGAAAGAAGTAAGAAGGAATGAAGAAAGAAGTAAGAAAGAAGTATGAAAGAAGTAAGAAAGAAGTAAGAAAGAAGTAAGAAAGAAGTAAGAAAGAAGTAAGAAAGAAGTAAGAAAGAAAGAAGAAAGAAGTAAGAAAGAAGTAAGAAAGAAGTAAGAAAGAAGTAAGAAGGAATGAAGAAAGAAGTAAGAAAGAAGTAAGAAAGAAGTAAGAAAGAAGTAAGAAAGAAAGAAGAAAGAAGTAAGAAAGAAGTAAGAAAGAAGTAAGAAAGAAGAAAGAAAGAAGTAAGAAAGAAGTAAGAAAGAAGTAAGAAAGAAGTAAGAAAGAAGTAAGAAAGAAGTAAGAAAGAAGTAAGAAAGAAGAAAGAAAGATAGAAGAAAGAATAAAGAAGTAAGAAAGAAGTAAGAAAAAAGTAAGAAAGAAGTAAGAAAGAAGTAAGAAGGAATGAAGAAAGAAGTAAGAAAGAAGTTAGAAAGAAGTAAGAAAGAAGTAAGAAAGAAGAAAGTAAGAAGTAAGAAAGAAGTAAGAAAGAAAGAAGAAAGAAGTAAGAAAGAAGTAAGAAAGAAGCAAGAAAGAAGTAAGAAAGAAGAAAGAAAGAATTAAGAATGAAGAAAGAAAGAACTAAAATAGAAGAAAGTTAGAAGTAAGTAAGATGTAAGAAAGAAAGAAGAAAGAAGTAAGAAAGAAGTAAGAAAGAAGTAAGAAAGAAAGAAGAAAGAAGTAAGAAAGAAGAAAGAAAGATAGAAGAAAGAAGTAAGAAAGAAGTAAGAAGGAAGTAAGAAAGAAGTAAGAAAGAAGTAAGAAAGAAGTAAGAAAGAAGTAAGAAGGAATGAAGAAAGAAGTAAGAAAGAAGTTAGAAAGAAGAAAGAAGTAAGAAAGAAGTAAGAAAGAAGAAAGAAAGAAGAAAGAAAGAAGTAAGAAAGAAGAAAGAAAGAATTAAGGAAGAAGAAAGAAAGAACTAAAATAGAAGAAAGTTAGAAGTAAGAAAGATGTAAGAAAGAAAGAAGAAAGAAGTAAGAAAGAAGTAAGAAAGAAGAAAAAAGAAGTTAGAATGAAGTAAGAAAGAAGTAAGAAAGAAGTAAGAAAGAAGTAAGAAAGAAGTAAGAAAGAAGAAAGAAAGAAGTAAGAAAGAAGTAAGAAAGAAGTAAGAAAGAAGTAAGAAAGAAGTAAGAAAGAAGAAAGAAAGAAAGAAGAAAGAAGTAAGAAAGAAAGAAGTAAGAAGTATGAAAGAAGTAAGAAAGAAGAAAGAAAGAAGTAAGAAAGAAGATAGAAAGAAATAAGAAAGAAGTAAGAAAGAAGTAAGAAAGAAGTAAGAAAGTAGTAGGAAAGAAGTAAGAAAGAAGTAAGAAAGAAAGAAGAAATAAGTAAGAAAGAAGTAAGAAAGAAGTAAGGAAGAAAGAAGAAAGAAGTAAGAAAGAAGAAAGAAAGAAGTATGAAAGAAGGAAGAAAGAAGAAAGAAAGAAGTAAGAAAGAAGTAAGAAAGAAGTAAGAAGGAATGAAGAAAGAAGTAAGAAAGAATGAAGAAAGAAGAAAGAAAGAAGTAAGAAAGAAGAAAGAAAGAAGTAAGAAAGAAGAAAGAAAGAAGTAAGAAAGAAGTAAGAAAGAAGCAAGAAACAAGTAAGAAAGAAGTAAGAAAGAAGTAAGAAAGAATTAAGAAAGAAGTAAGAAAGAATTACGAAAGAAGAAAGAAGTAAGAAAGAAGTAAGAAAGAAAGAAGTAAGAAAGAAGTAAGAAAGAAGTAAGAAAGAAGTGAGAAAGAAGTAAGAAAGAAGTAAGAAAGAAGTAAGAAAGAAGTAAGAAAGAAAGAGGAAAGAAGTAAGAAAGAAGTGAGAAAGAAGTATGAAAGAAGTAAGAAAGAAGAAAGAAAGAAGTAAGAAAGAAGTAAGAAAGAAGTAAGAAAGAAGTAAGAAAGAAATAAGAAAAAAGAAAGAAAGAAGTAAGAAAGAAGTAAGAAAGAAAGAAGAAAGAAGTAAGAAAGAATTAAGAAAGAAGTAAGAAAGAAGTAAGAAAGAAGAAAGAAAGAAGAAAGAAAGAAGTAAGAAAGAAGTAAGAAATAAGTAAGAAAGAAGTAAGAAAGAAGTAAGAAAGAAAGAGGAAAGAAGTAAGAAAGAAGTAAGAAAGAAGTAAGAAAGAAGTAAGAAAGAAGTAAGAAAGAAGTAAGAAAGAAGTAAGAAAGAAGTAAGAAAGAAGTAAGAAAGAAGAAAGAAAGATAGAAGAAAGAATAAAGAAGTAAGAAAGAAGTAAGAAAAAAGTAAGAAAGAAGTAAGAAAGAAGTAAGAAGGAATGAAGAAAGAAGTAAGAAAGAAGTTAGAAAGAAGTAAGAAAGAAGTAAGAAAGAAGAAAGTAAGAAGTAAGAAAGAAGTAAGAAAGAAAGAAGAAAGAAGTAAGAAAGAAGTAAGAAAGAAGCAAGAAAGAAGTAAGAAAGAAGAAAGAAAGAATTAAGAATGAAGAAAGAAAGAACTAAAATAGAAGAAAGTTAGAAGTAAGTAAGATGTAAGAAAGAAAGAAGAAAGAAGTAAGAAAGAAGTAAGAAAGAAGTAAGAAAGAAAGAAGAAAGAAGTAAGAAAGAAGAAAGAAAGATAGAAGAAAGAAGTAAGAAAGAAGTAAGAAGGAAGTAAGAAAGAAGTAAGAAAGAAGTAAGAAAGAAGTAAGAAAGAAGTAAGAAGGAATGAAGAAAGAAGTAAGAAAGAAGTTAGAAAGAAGAAAGAAGTAAGAAAGAAGTAAGAAAGAAGAAAGAAAGAAGAAAGAAAGAAGTAAGAAAGAAGAAAGAAAGAATTAAGGAAGAAGAAAGAAAGAACTAAAATAGAAGAAAGTTAGAAGTAAGAAAGATGTAAGAAAGAAAGAAGAAAGAAGTAAGAAAGAAGTAAGAAAGAAGAAAAAAGAAGTTAGAATGAAGTAAGAAAGAAGTAAGAAAGAAGTAAGAAAGAAGTAAGAAAGAAGTAAGAAAGAAGAAAGAAAGAAGTAAGAAAGAAGTAAGAAAGAAGTAAGAAAGAAGTAAGAAAGAAGTAAGAAAGAAGAAAGAAAGAAAGAAGAAAGAAGTAAGAAAGAAAGAAGTAAGAAGTATGAAAGAAGTAAGAAAGAAGAAAGAAAGAAGTAAGAAAGAAGATAGAAAGAAATAAGAAAGAAGTAGGAAAGAAAGAAGAAAGAAGTAAGAAAGAAAGAAGAAAGAAGAAAGAAAGAAGTAAGAAAGAGGTAAGAAAGAAGTAAGAAAGAAGTAAGAAAGAAGAAAAAAAGAAGTAAGAAAGAAGTAAGAAAGAAGTAAGAAAGAAAGAAGAAAGAAGAAAGAAAGAAGTAAGAAAGAAGTAAGAAAGAAGTAAGAAAGAAGTAAGAAGGAATTAAGAAAGCAGTAAGAAAGAAATAAGAAAGAATTAAGAAAGAAGTAAGAAAGGAAGAAGAAAGAAAGAAGAATGAAGTAAGAAAGAAGTAAGAAAGAAGTAGGAAAGAAGTAAGAAAGAAGTAAGAAAGAAAGAAGAAGGAAGTAAGAAAGAAGTAAGAAAGAAGTAAGAAAGAAAGAAGAAAGAAGTAAGAAAGAAGTAAGAAAGAAGTAAGAAAGAAGTAAGAAAGAAGTAAGAAAGAAAGAAGTAAGAAAGAAGTAAGAAAGAAGTAAGAAAGAAGTAAGAAAGAAGTAAGAAAGAAGTAAGAAAGAAAGAAGAAAGAAGTAAGAAAGAAAGAAGAAAGAAGTATGAAAGAAGTAAGAAAGAAGAAAGAAAGAAGTAGGAAAGAAGAAAGAAAGAAGTAAGAAAGAAGTAGGAAAGAAAGAAGAAAGAAGTAAGAAAGAAGTAAGAAAGAAGGAAGAAAGAAGTAAGAAAGAAATAAGAAAGAAGTAAGAAAGAAAGAAGAAAGAAGTAAGAAAGAAGTAAGAAAGAAGTAAGAAAGAAGTAAGAAAGAAGTAAGAAAGAAGTAAGAAAGAAGTATGAAAGAAGTAAGAAAGAAGAAAAAAAGAACTAAGAAAGAAGTAAGAAAGAAGTAAGAAAGAAGTAAGAAAGAAATAAGAAAGAAGTAAGAAAGAAGTAAGAAACAAGAAAAAAGAAGTTAGAATGAAGTAAGAAAGAAGTAAGAAAGAAGTAAGAAAGAAGAAAGAAAAAAGTAAGAAAGAAGTAAGAAAGAAGTAAGAAAGAAGTAAGAAAGAAGAAAGAAAGAATTAAGGAAGAAGAAAGAAAGAACTAAAATAGAAGAAAGTTAGAAGTAAGAAAGATGTAAGAAAGAAAGAAGAAAGAAGTAAGAAAGAAGTAAGAAAGAAGAAAAAAGAAGTTAGAATGAAGTAAGAAAGAAGTAAGAAAGAAGTAAGAAAGAAGTAAGAAAGAAGTAAGAAAGAAGAAAGAAAGAAGTAAGAAAGAAGTAAGAAAGAAGTAAGAAAGAAGTAAGAAAGAAGTAAGAAAGAAGAAAGAAAGAAAGAAGAAAGAAGTAAGAAAGAAAGAAGTAAGAAGTATGAAAGAAGTAAGAAAGAAGAAAGAAAGAAGTAAGAAAGAAGATAGAAAGAAATAAGAAAGAAGTAAGAAAGAAGTAAGAAAGAAGTAAGAAAGTAGTAGGAAAGAAGTAAGAAAGAAGTAAGAAAGAAAGAAGAAATAAGTAAGAAAGAAGTAAGAAAGAAGTAAGGAAGAAAGAAGAAAGAAGTAAGAAAGAAGAAAGAAAGAAGTATGAAAGAAGGAAGAAAGAAGAAAGAAAGAAGTAAGAAAGAAGTAAGAAAGAAGTAAGAAGGAATGAAGAAAGAAGTAAGAAAGAATGAAGAAAGAAGAAAGAAAGAAGTAAGAAAGAAGAAAGAAAGAAGTAAGAAAGAAGAAAGAAAGAAGTAAGAAAGAAGTAAGAAAGAAGCAAGAAACAAGTAAGAAAGAAGTAAGAAAGAAGTAAGAAAGAATTAAGAAAGAAGTAAGAAAGAATTACGAAAGAAGAAAGAAGTAAGAAAGAAGTAAGAAAGAAAGAAGTAAGAAAGAAGTAAGAAAGAAGTAAGAAAGAAGTGAGAAAGAAGTAAGAAAGAAGTAAGAAAGAAGTAAGAAAGAAGTAAGAAAGAAAGAAGAAAGAAGTAAGAAAGAAGTGAGAAAGAAGTATGAAAGAAGTAAGAAAGAAGAAAGAAAGAAGTAAGAAAGAAGTAAGAAAGAAGTAAGAAAGAAGTAAGAAAGAAATAAGAAAAAAGAAAGAAAGAAGTAAGAAAGAAGTAAGAAAGAAAGAAGAAAGAAGTAAGAAAGAATTAAGAAAGAAGTAAGAAAGAAGTAAGAAAGAAGAAAGAAAGAAGAAAGAAAGAAGTAAGAAAGAAGTAAGAAATAAGTAAGAAAGAAGTAAGAAAGAAGTAAGAAAGAAAGAGGAAAGAAGTAAGAAAGAAGTAAGAAAGAAGTATGAAAGAAGTAAGAAAGAAGTAAGAAAGAAGTAAGAAAGAAGTAAGAAAGAAGTAAGAAAGAAGTAAGAAAGAAGAAAGAAAGATAGAAGAAAGAATAAAGAAGTAAGAAAGAAGTAAGAAAAAAGTAAGAAAGAAGTAAGAAAGAAGTAAGAAGGAATGAAGAAAGAAGTAAGAAAGAAGTTAGAAAGAAGTAAGAAAGAAGTAAGAAAGAAGAAAGTAAGAAGTAAGAAAGAAGTAAGAAAGAAAGAAGAAAGAAGTAAGAAAGAAGTAAGAAAGAAGCAAGAAAGAAGTAAGAAAGAAGAAAGAAAGAATTAAGAATGAAGAAAGAAAGAACTAAAATAGAAGAAAGTTAGAAGTAAGTAAGATGTAAGAAAGAAAGAAGAAAGAAGTAAGAAAGAAGTAAGAAAGAAGTAAGAAAGAAAGAAGAAAGAAGTAAGAAAGAAGAAAGAAAGATAGAAGAAAGAAGTAAGAAAGAAGTAAGAAGGAAGTAAGAAAGAAGTAAGAAAGAAGTAAGAAAGAAGTAAGAAAGAAGTAAGAAGGAATGAAGAAAGAAGTAAGAAAGAAGTTAGAAAGAAGAAAGAAGTAAGAAAGAAGTAAGAAAGAAGAAAGAAAGAAGAAAGAAAGAAGTAAGAAAGAAGAAAGAAAGAATTAAGGAAGAAGAAAGAAAGAACTAAAATAGAAGAAAGTTAGAAGTAAGAAAGATGTAAGAAAGAAAGAAGAAAGAAGTAAGAAAGAAGTAAGAAAGAAGAAAAAAGAAGTTAGAATGAAGTAAGAAAGAAGTAAGAAAGAAGTAAGAAAGAAGTAAGAAAGAAGTAAGAAAGAAGAAAGAAAGAAGTAAGAAAGAAGTAAGAAAGAAGTAAGAAAGAAGTAAGAAAGAAGTAAGAAAGAAGAAAGAAAGAAAGAAGAAAGAAGTAAGAAAGAAAGAAGTAAGAAGTATGAAAGAAGTAAGAAGAAGAAAGAAAGAAGTAAGAAAGAAGATAGAAAGAAATAAGAAAGAAGTAGGAAAGAAAGAAGAAAGAAGTAAGAAAGAAAGAAGAAAGAAGAAAGAAAGAAGTAAGAAAGAGGTAAGAAAGAAGTAAGAAAGAAGTAAGAAAGAAGAAAAAAAGAAGTAAGAAAGAAGTAAGAAAGAAGTAAGAAAGAAAGAAGAAAGAAGAAAGAAAGAAGTAAGAAAGAAGTAAGAAAGAAGTAAGAAAGAAGTAAGAAGGAATTAAGAAAGCAGTAAGAAAGAAATAAGAAAGAATTAAGAAAGAAGTAAGAAAGGAAGAAGAAAGAAAGAAGAATGAAGTAAGAAAGAAGTAAGAAAGAAGTAGGAAAGAAGTAAGAAAGAAGTAAGAAAGAAAGAAGAAGGAAGTAAGAAAGAAGTAAGAAAGAAGTAAGAAAGAAAGAAGAAAGAAGTAAGAAAGAAGTAAGAAAGAAGTAAGAAAGAAGTAAGAAAGAAGTAAGAAAGAAAGAAGTAAGAAAGAAGTAAGAAAGAAGTAAGAAAGAAGTAAGAAAGAAGTAAGAAAGAAGTAAGAAAGAAAGAAGAAAGAAGTAAGAAAGAAAGAAGAAAGAAGTATGAAAGAAGTAAGAAAGAAGAAAGAAAGAAGTAGGAAAGAAGAAAGAAAGAAGTAAGAAAGAAGTAGGAAAGAAAGAAGAAAGAAGTAAGAAAGAAGTAAGAAAGAAGGAAGAAAGAAGTAAGAAAGAAATAAGAAAGAAGTAAGAAAGAAAGAAGAAAGAAGTAAGAAAGAAGTAAGAAAGAAGTAAGAAAGAAGTAAGAAAGAAGTAAGAAAGAAGTAAGAAAGAAGTATGAAAGAAGTAAGAAAGAAGAAAAAAAGAACTAAGAAAGAAGTAAGAAAGAAGTAAGAAAGAAGTAAGAAAGAAATAAGAAAGAAGTAAGAAAGAAGTAAGAAACAAGAAAAAAGAAGTTAGAATGAAGTAAGAAAGAAGTAAGAAAGAAGTAAGAAAGAAGAAAGAAAAAAGTAAGAAAGAAGTAAGAAAGAAGTAAGAAAGAAGTAAGAAAGAAGAAAGAAAGAAGAAAGAAAGAACTAAGAAAGAAGTAACAAAGAAGTAAGAAAGAAGTAAGAAAGAAGTAAGAAAGAAGTAAGAAAGAAAGAAGAAAGAAGTATGAAAGAAGTAAGAAAGAAGAAAGAAAGAAGTAAGCAAGAAGAAAGAAAGAAGTAAGAAAGAAGGAGGAAAGAAAGAAGAAAGAAGTTAGAAGGAAAGAAGAAAGAAGAAAGAAAGAAGTAAGAAAGAAGTAAGAAAGAAGTAAGAAAGAAGTAAGAAAGAAGTAAGAAGTAATGAAGAAAGAAGTAAGAAAGAAGTAAGAAAGAAGTAAGAAAGAAGTAAGAAAGAAGTAAGAAGGAATGAAGAAAGAAGTAAGAAAGAAGTAAGAAAGAAGTAAGAAAGAAGTAAGAAAGAAGTAAGAAAGAATTAAGAAAGAAGAAAGAAAGAAGTAAGAAAGAAGTAAGAAAGAAGTAAGAAAGAAGTAAGAAAGAAGAAAGAAGTAAGAAAGAAGTAAGAAAGAAGTAAGAAAGAAGTAAGAAAGAAGTAAGAAAGAAGTTAGAAAGAAGTAAGAAAGAAGTAAGAAAGAAGTAAGAAAGAAGTTAGAAAGAAGTAAGAAAGAAGTAAGAAAGTAGTAGTAAAGAAGTAAGAAAGAAGTAAGAAAGAAAGAATAAATAAGTAAGAAAGAAGTAAGAAAGAAGTAAGGAAGAAAGAAGAAAGAAGTAAGAAAGAAGAAAGAAAGAAGTATGAAAGAAGGAAGAAAGAAGAAAGAAAGAAGTAAGAAAGAAGTAAGAAAGAAGTAAGAAGGAATGAAGAAAGAAGTAAGAAAGAATGAAGAAAGAAGAAAGAAAGAAGTAAGAAAGAAGAAAGAAAGAAGTAAGAAAGAAGAAAGAAAGAAGTAAGAAAGAAGTAAGAAAGAAGCAAGAAACAAGTAAGAAAGAAGTAAGAAAGAAGTAAGAAAGAATTAAGAAAGAAGTAAGAAAGAATTACGAAAGAAGAAAGAAGTAAGAAAGAAGTAAGAAAGAAAGAAGTAAGAAAGAAGTAAGAAAGAAGTAAG
Source organism: Columba livia (assembly GCF_036013475.1). Classification (NCBI taxonomy): domain Eukaryota; kingdom Metazoa; phylum Chordata; class Aves; order Columbiformes; family Columbidae; genus Columba; species Columba livia. The sequence continues at coordinate 263,630 of NW_027043063.1, forward strand.
AAAGAAGTTAGAAAGAAGTAAGAAAGAAGTAAGAAAGAAGTAAGAAAGAAGTAAGAAAGAAAGAAGAAAGAAGTAAGTAAGAAGTGAGAAAGAAGTATGAAAGAAGTAAGAAAGAAGAAAGAAAGAAGTAAGAAAGAAGTAAGAAAGAAGTAAGAAAGAAGTAAGAAAGAAATAAGAAAAAAGAAAGAAAGAAGTAAGAAAGAAGTAAGAAAGAAAGAAGAAAGAAGTAAGAAAGAATTAAGAAAGAAGTAAGAAAGAAGTAAGAAAGAAGAAAGAAAGAAGTAAGAAAGAAGTAAGAAAGAAGTAAGAAATAAGTTAGAAAGAAGTAAGAAAGAAGTAAGAAAGAAAGAGGAAAGAAGTAAGAAAGAAGTAAGAAAGAAGTAAGAAAGAAGAAAAAAGAAGTTAGAAAGAAGTAAGAAAGAAGTAAGAAAGAAGTAAGAAAGAAGTAAGAAAGAAATAAGAAAAAAGAAAGAAAGAAGTAAGAAAGAAGTAAGAAAGAAAGAAGAAAGAAGTAAGAAAGAATTAAGAAAGAAGTAAGAAAGAAGTAAGAAAGAAGAAAGAAAGAAGTAAGAAAGAAAGAGGAAAGAAGTAAGAAAGAAGTACGAAAGAAGTAAGAAAGAAGAAAAAAGAAGTTAGAAAGAAGTAAGAAAGAAGTAAGAAAGAAGTAAGAAAGAAAGAAGAAAGAAGTAAGAAAGAAGTATGAAAGAAGTAAGAAAGAAGAAAGAAAGAAGTAGGAAAGAAGTAAGAAAGAAGTAAGATAGAAGTAAGTAAGAAAGAAGAGAGAAGAAAAAAGAAATAAGAAAGAAGTAAGAAAGAAGTAAGAAAGAAGTAAGAAGGCATGAAGAAAGAAGTAAGAAAGAAGTAAGAAAGAAGTAAGAAAGAAGTAAGAAAGAAGTAAGAAAGAAAGAAGAAAGAAGTAAGAAAGAAGTAAGAAAGAAGTAAGAAAGAAGAAAGAAAGAAGTAAGAAAGAAGTAAGAAAGAAGTAAGAAAGAAGTAAGAAAGAAGAAAGAAAGAAAGAAGAAAGAAGTAAGAAAGAAGTAAGAAAGAAGTAAGAAAGAAGTAAGAAAGAAGTAAGAAAGAAGTAAGAAAGAAGAAAGAAAGAAAGAAGAAAGAAGTAAGAAAGAAAGAAGTAAGAAGTATGAAAGAAGTAAGAAAGAAGAAAGAAAGAAGTAAGAAAGAAGATAGAAAGAAATAAGAAAGAAGTAGGAAAGAAAGAAGAAAGAAGTAAGAAAGAAAGAAGAAAGAAGAAAGAAAGAAGTAAGAAAGAGGTAAGAAAGAAGTAAGAAAGAAGTAAGAAAGAAGAAAAAAAGAAGTAAGAAAGAAGTAAGAAAGAAGTAAGAAAGAAAGGAGAAAGAAGAAAGAAAGAAGTAAGAAAGAAGTAAGAAAGAAGTAAGAAAGAAGTAAGAAGGAATTAAGAAAGAAGTAAGAAAGAAGTTAGGAAGGAGTAAGAAAGAAGTAAGAAAGAAGTAGGAAAGAAGTAAGAAAGAAGTAAGAAAGAAAGAAGAAAGAAGTAATAAAGAAGTAAGAAAGAAGTAAGAAAGAAAGAAGAAAGAAGTAAGAAAGAAGAAAGAAAAAAGTAAGAAAAAAGTAAGAAAGAAGAAAAAAGAAGTAAGAAAGAAAGAAGAAAGAAGTAAGAAAGAAGTAAGAAAGAAGTAAGAAAGAAGTAAGAAAGAAGTAAGAAAGAAGTAAGAAAGAAGCAATAAAGAAGTAAGAAAGAAGAAAGAAAGAATTAAGAAAGAAGAAAGAAAGAACTAAAATAGAAGAAAGTTAGAAGTAAGAAAGAAGTAAGAAAGAAAGAAGAAAGAAGTAAGAAAGAAGAAAGAAAGAAGTAAGAAAGAAGTAAGAAAGAAGAAAGAAAGAATTAAGGAAGAAGAAAGAAAGAACTAAAATAGAAGAAAGTTAGAAGTAAGAAAGATGTAAGAAAGAAAGAAGAAAGAAGTAAGAAAGAAGTAAGAAAGAAGAAAAAAGAAGTTAGAATGAAGTAAGAAAGAAGTAAGAAAGAAGTAAGAAAGAAGTAAGAAAGAAGTAAGAAAGAAGAAAGAAAGAAGTAAGAAAGAAGTAAGAAAGAAGTAAGAAAGAAGTAAGAAAGAAGTAAGAAAGAAGAAAGAAAGAAAGAAGAAAGAAGTAAGAAAGAAAGAAGTAAGAAGTATGAAAGAAGTAAGAAAGAAGAAAGAAAGAAGTAAGAAAGAAGATAGAAAGAAATAAGAAAGAAGTAGGAAAGAAAGAAGAAAGAAGTAAGAAAGAAAGAAGAAAGAAGAAAGAAAGAAGTAAGAAAGAGGTAAGAAAGAAGTAAGAAAGAAGTAAGAAAGAAGAAAAAAAGAAGTAAGAAAGAAGTAAGAAAGAAGTAAGAAAGAAAGAAGAAAGAAGAAAGAAAGAAGTAAGAAAGAAGTAAGAAAGAAGTAATAAAGAAGTAAGAAGGAATTAAGAAAGCAGTAAGAAAGAAATAAGAAAGAATTAAGAAAGAAGTAAGAAAGGAAGAAGAAAGAAAGAAGAATGAAGTAAGAAAGAAGTAAGAAAGAAGTAGGAAAGAAGTAAGAAAGAAGTAAGAAAGAAAGAAGAAGGAAGTAAGAAAGAAGTAAGAAAGAAGTAAGAAAGAAAGAAGAAAGAAGTAAGAAAGAAGTAAGAAAGAAGTAAGAAAGAAGTAAGAAAGAAGTAAGAAAGAAAGAAGTAAGAAAGAAGTAAGAAAGAAGTAAGAAAGAAGTAAGAAAGAAGTAAGAAAGAAGTAAGAAAGAAAGAAGAAAGAAGTAAGAAAGAAAGAAGAAAGAAGTATGAAAGAAGTAAGAAAGAAGAAAGAAAGAAGTAGGAAAGAAGAAAGAAAGAAGTAAGAAAGAAGTAGGAAAGAAAGAAGAAAGAAGTAAGAAAGAAGTAAGAAAGAAGGAAGAAAGAAGTAAGAAAGAAATAAGAAAGAAGTAAGAAAGAAAGAAGAAAGAAGTAAGAAAGAAGTAAGAAAGAAGTAAGAAAGAAGTAAGAAAGAAGTAAGAAAGAAGTAAGAAAGAAGTATGAAAGAAGTAAGAAAGAAGAAAAAAAGAACTAAGAAAGAAGTAAGAAAGAAGTAAGAAAGAAGTAAGAAAGAAGTAAGAAAGAAGTAAGAAAGAAATAAGAAAGAAGTAAGAAAGAAGTAAGAAACAAGAAAAAAGAAGTTAGAATGAAGTAAGAAAGAAGTAAGAAAGAAGTAAGAAAGAAGAAAGAAAAAAGTAAGAAAGAAGTAAGAAAGAAGTAAGAAAGAAGTAAGAAAGAAGAAAGAAAGAAGAAAGAAAGAAGTAAGAAAGAAGTAACAAAGAAGTAAGAAAGAAGTAAGAAAGAAGTAAGAAAGAAGTTAGAAAGAAAGAAGAAAGAAGTATGAAAGAAGTAAGAAAGAAGAAAGAAAGAAGTAAGCAAGAAGAAAGAAAGAAGTAAGAAAGAAGGAGGAAAGAAAGAAGAAAGAAGTTAGAAGGAAAGAAGAAAGAAGAAAGAAAGAAGTAAGAAAGAGGTAAGAAAGAAGTAAGAAAGAAGTAAGAAAGAAGTAAGAAGTAATGAAGAAAGAAGTAAGAAAGAAGTAAGAAAGAAGTAAGAAAGAAGTAAGAAAGAAGTAAGAAGGAATGAAGAAAGAAGTAAGAAAGAAGTAAGAAAGAAGTAAGAAAGAAGTAAGAAAGAAGTAAGAAAGAATTAAGAAAGAAGAAAGAAAGAAGTAAGAAAGAAGTAAGAAAGAAGTAAGAAAGAAGTAAGAAAGAAGAAAGAAGTAAGAAAGAAGTAAGAAAGAAGTAAGAAAGAAGTAAGAAAGAAGTTAGAAAGAAGTAAGAAAGAAGTAAGAAAGAAGTAAGAAAGAAGTTAGAAAGAAGTAAGAAAGAAGTAAGAAAGTAGTAGGAAAGAAGTAAGAAAGAAGTAAGAAAGAAAGAATAAATAAGTAAGAAAGAAGTAAGAAAGAAGTAAGGAAGAAAGAAGAAAGAAGTAAGAAAGAAGAAAGAAAGAAGTATGAAAGAAGGAAGAAAGAAGAAAGAAAGAAGTAAGAAAGAAGTAAGAAAGAAGTAAGAAGGAATGAAGAAAGAAGTAAGAAAGAATGAAGAAAGAAGAAAGAAAGAAGTAAGAAAGAAGAAAGAAAGAAGTAAGAAAGAAGAAAGAAAGAAGTAAGAAAGAAGTAAGAAAGAAGCAAGAAACAAGTAAGAAAGAAGTAAGAAAGAAGTAAGAAAGAATTAAGAAAGAAGTAAGAAAGAATTACGAAAGAAGAAAGAAGTAAGAAAGAAGTAAGAAAGAAAGAAGTAAGAAAGAAGTAAGAAAGAAGTAAGAAAGAAGTTAGAAAGAAGTAAGAAAGAAGTAAGAAAGAAGTAAGAAAGAAGTAAGAAAGAAAGAAGAAAGAAGTAAGAAAGAAGTGAGAAAGAAGTATGAAAGAAGTAAGAAAGAAGAAAGAAAGAAGTAAGAAAGAAGTAAGAAAGAAGTAAGAAAGAAGTAAGAAAGAAATAAGAAAAAAGAAAGAAAGAAGTAAGAAAGAAGTAAGAAAGAAAGAAGAAAGAAGTAAGAAAGAATTAAGAAAGAAGTAAGAAAGAAGTAAGAAAGAAGAAAGAAAGAAGTAAGAAAGAAGTAAGAAAGAAGTAAGAAATAAGTAAGAAAGAAGTAAGAAAGAAGTAAGAAAGAAAGAGGAAAGAAGTAAGAAAGAAGTAAGAAAGAAGTAAGAAAGAAGAAAAAAGAAGTTAGAAAGAAGTAAGAAAGAAGTAAGAAAGAAGTAAGAAAGAAGTAAGAAAGAAATAAGAAAAAAGAAAGAAAGAAGTAAGAAAGAAGTAAGAAAGAAAGAAGAAAGAAGTAAGAAAGAATTAAGAAAGAAGTAAGAAAGAAGTAAGAAAGAAGAAAGAAAGAAGTAAGAAAGAAAGAGGAAAGAAGTAAGAAAGAAGTACGAAAGAAGTAAGAAAGAAGAAAAAAGAAGTTAGAAAGAAGTAAGAAAGAAGTAAGAAAGAAAGAAGAAAGAAGTAAGAAAGAAGTATGAAAGAAGTAAGAAAGAAGAAAGAAAGAAGTAGGAAAGAAGTAAGAAAGAAGTAAGATAGAAGTAAGTAAGAAAGAAGAGAGAAGAAAAAAAGAAATAAGAAAGAAGTAAGAAAGAAGTAAGAAAGAAGTAAGAAGGCATGAAGAAAGAAGTAAGAAAGAAGTAAGAAAGAAGTAAGAAAGAAGTAAGAAAGAAGTAAGAAAGAAAGAAGAAAGAAGTAAGAAAGAAGTAAGAAAGAAGTAAGAAAGAAGAAAGAAAGAAGTAAGAAAGAAGTAAGAAAGAAGTAAGAAAGAAGTAAGAAAGAAGAAAGAAAGAAAGAAGAAAGAAGTAAGAAAGAAGTAAGAAAGAAGTAAGAAAGAAGTAAGAAAGAAGTAAGAAAGAAGTAAGAAAGAAGTAAGAAAGAAGTAAGAAGGAATGGAGAAAGAAGTAAGAAAGAAGTTAGAAAGAAGAAAGAAGTAAGAAAGAAGTAAGAAAGAAGAAAGAAAGAAGTAAGAAAGAAGTAAGAAAGAAGTAAGAAAGAAAGAAGAAAGAAGTAAGAAAGAAGAAAGAAAGATAGAAGAAAGAAGTAAGAAAGAAGTAAGAAAGAAGTAAGAAAGAAGTAAGAAAGAAGTAAGAAGGAATGAAGAAAGAAGTAAGAAAGAAGTAAGAAAGAAGTAAGAAAGAAGTAAGAAAGAAGTAAGAAAGAAGTAAGAAGGAATGAAGAAAGAAGTAAGAAAGAAGTAAGAAAGAAGCAAGAAAGAAGTAAGAAAGAATTAAGAAAGAAGAAAGAAAGAAGTAAGAAAGAAGTAAGAAAGAAGTAAGAAAGAAGTAAGAAAGAAGAAAGAAGTAAGAAAGAAGTAAGAAAGAAGTAAGAAAGAAGTAAGAAAGAAGTAAGAAAGAAGTTAGAAAGAAGTAAGAAAGAAGTAAGAAAGAAGTAAGAAAGAAGTTAGAAATAAGTAAGAAAGAAGTAAGAAAGTAGTAGGAAAGAAGTAAGAAAGAAGTAAGAAAGAAAGAAGAAATAAGTAAGAAAGAAGTAAGAAAGAAGTAAGGAAGAAAGAAGAAAGAAGTAAGAAAGAAGAAAGAAAGAAGTATGAAAGAAGAAAGAAAGAAGAAAGAAAGAAGTAAGAAAGAAGTAAGAAAGAAGTAAGAAGGAATGAAGAAAGAAGTAAGAAAGAATGAAGAAAGAAGAAAGAAAGAAGTAAGAAAGAATTAAGAAAGAAGTAAGAAAGAATTACGAAAGAAGAAAGAAGTAAGAAAGAAGTAAGAAAGAAAGAAGTAAGAAAGAAGTAAGAAAGAAGTAAGAAAGAAGTTAGAAAGAAGTAAGAAAGAAGTAAGAAAGAAGTAAGAAAGAAGTAAGAAAGAAAGAAGAAAGAAGTAAGAAAGAAGTGAGAAAGAAGTATGAAAGAAGTAAGAAAGAAGAAAGAAAGAAGTAAGAAAGAAGTAAGAAAGAAGTAAGAAAGAAGTAAGAAAGAAATAAGAAAAAAGAAAGAAAGAAGTAAGAAAGAAGTAAGAAAGAAAGAAGAAAGAAGTAAGAAAGAATTAAGAAAGAAGTAAGAAAGAAGTAAGAAAGAATTAAGAAAGAAGTAAGAAAGAAGTAAGAAAGAAGAAAGAAATAAGTAAGAAAGAAGTAAGAAAGAAGTAAGAAAGAAAGAGGAAAGAAGTAAGAAAGAAGTAAGAAAGAAGTAAGAAAGAAGAAAAAAGAAGTTAGAAAGAAGTAAGAAAGAAGTAAGAAAGAAGTAAGAAAGAAAGAAGAAAGAAGTAAGAAAGAAGTATGAAAGAAGTAAGAAAGAAGAAAGAAAGAAGTAGGAAAGAAGTAAGAAAGAAGTAAGATAGAAGTAAGTAAGAAAGAAGAGAGAAGAAAAAAAGAAATAAGAAAGAAGTAAGAAAGAAGTAAGAAAGAAGTAAGAAGGCATGAAGAAAGAAGTAAGAAAGAAAGAAAAAAGAAGTAAGAAAGAAGTAAGAAAGAAGTAAGAAAGAAGAAAGAAAGAAGTAAGAAAGAAGTAAGAAAGAAGTAAGAAAGAAGTAAGAAAGAAGAAAGAAAGAAAGAAGAAAGAAGTAAGAAAGAAGTAAGAAAGAAGTAAGAAAGAAGTAAGAAAGAAGTAAGAAAGAAGTAAGAAAGAAGTAAGAAAGAAGTAAGAAGGAATGAAGAAAGAAGTAAGAAAGAAGTAAGAAAGAAGTAAGAAAGAAGTAAGAAAGAAGTAAGAAAGAATTAAGAAAGAAGAAAGAAAGAAGTAAGAAAGAAGTAAGAAAGAAGTAAGAAAGAAGAAAGAAAGAAGTAAGAAAGAAGTAAGAAAGAAGTAAGAAAGAAGTAAGAAAGAAGTAAGAAAGAAGTATGAAAGAAGTAAGAAAGAAGAAAGAAAGAAGTAGGAAAGAAGTAAGAAAGAAGTAAGATAGAAGTAAGTAAGAAAGAAGAGAGAAGAAAAAAAGAAATAAGAAAGAAGTAAGAAAGAAGTAAGAAAGAAGTAAGAAAGAAGAAAAAAGAAGTTAGAAAGAAGTAAGAAAGAAGTAAGAAAGAAGTAAGAAAGAAAGAAGAAAGAAGTAAGAAAGAAGTATGAAAGAAGTAAGAAAGAAGAAAGAAAGAAGTAGGAAAGAAGTAAGAAAGAAGTAAGATAGAAGTAAGTAAGAAAGAAGAGAGAAGAAAAAAAGAAATAAGAAAGAAGTAAGAAAGAAGTAAGAAAGAAGTAAGAAGGCATGAAGAAAGAAGTAAGAAAGAAGTAAGAAAGAAGTAAGAAAGAAGTAAGAAAGAAGTAAGAAAGAAAGAAAAAAGAAGTAAGAAAGAAGTAAGAAAGAAGTAAGAAAGAAGAAAGAAAGAAGTAAGAAAGAAGTAAGAAAGAAGTAAGAAAGAAGTAAGAAAGAAGAAAGAAAGAAAGAAGAAAGAAGTAAGAAAGAAGTAAGAAAGAAGTAAGAAAGAAGTAAGAAAGAAGTAAGAAAGAAGTAAGAAAGAAGTAAGAAGGAATGAAGAAAGAAGTAAGAAAGAAGTTAGAAAGAAGAAAGAAGTAAGAAAGAAGTAAGAAAGAAGAAAGAAAGAAGTAAGAAATAAGTAAGAAAGAAGTAAGAAAGAAAGAAGAAAGAAGTAAGAAAGAAGTAAGAAAGAAGCAATAAAGAAGTAAGAAAGAAGAAAGAAAGAATTAAGAAAGAAGAAAGAAAGAACTAAAATAGAAGAAAGTTAGAAGTAAGAAAGAAGTAAGAAAGAAAGAAGAAAGAAGTAAGAAAGAAGTAAGAAAGAAGTAAGAAAGAAGTAAGAAAGAAAGAAGAAAGAAGTAAGAAAGAAGAAAGAAAGATAGAAGAAAGAAGTAAGAAAGAAGTAAGAAAGAAGTAAGAAAGAAGTAAGAAAGAAGTAAGAAAGAAGTAAGAAAGAAGGAAGAAAGAAGTAAGAAAGAAGTTAGAAAGAATAAAGAAGTAAGAAAGAATTAAGAAAGAAGAAAGAAAGAAGTATGAAAGAAGTAAGAAAGACGAAAGAAAGAATTAAGGAAGAAGAAAGAAAGAACTAAAATAGAAGAAAGTTAGAAGTAAGAAAGATGTAAGAAAGAAAGAAGAAAGAAGTAAGAAAGAAGTAAGAAAGAAGTAAGAAAGAAAGAAGTAAGAAAGAAGTAAGAAAGAAGTAAGAAAGAAGTAAGAAAGAAGTAAGAAAGAAAGAAGAAAGAAGTAAGAAAGAAAGAAGGAAGAACTATGAAAGAAGTAAGAAAGAAGAAAGAAAGAAGTAAGAAAGAAGAAAGAAAGAAATAAGAAAGAAGTAGGAAAGAAAGAAGAAAGAAGTAAGAAAGAAAGAAGAAAGAAGTAAGAAAGAAGTAAGAAAGAAGGAAGAAAGAAGTAAGAAAGAATTATGAAAGAAGTAAGAAAGAAGGAAAAAAGAAGTTAGAAAGAAGTAAGAAAGAATTAAGAAAGAAGTAAGAAAGAAGTAAGAAAGAAGTAAGAAGGAATTAAGAAAGAAGTAAGAAAGAAGTAAGAAAGAAGTAAGAAAGAAGTAAGAAAGTAAGAAGAAAGAAAGAAGAATGAAGTAAGAAAGAAGTAAGAAAGAAGTAAGAAAGAAGAAAAAAGAAGTAAGAAAGAAAGAAGAAAGAAGTAAGAAAGAAGTAAGAAAGAAGTAAGAAAGAAGTAAGAAAGAAGTAAGAAAGAAGTAAGAAAGAAGTAAGAAAGAAGTAAGAAAGAAGTAAGAAAGAAGTAAGAAAGAAAGAAGAAAGAAGTAAGAAAGAAAGAAGAAAGAAGTATGAAAGAAGTAAGAAAGAAGAAAGAAAGAAGTAGGAAAGAAGTATGAAAGAAGTAAGAAAGAAGAAAAAAAGAAGTAAGAAAGAAGTAAGAAAGAAGTAAGAAAGAAAGAAGAAAGAAGTAAGAAAGAAGAAAAAAGAAGTTAGAATGAAGTAAGAAAGCAGTAAGAAAGAAGTAAGAAAGAAGAAAGAAAGAAGTAAGAAAGAAGTAAGAAAGAATTAAGAAAGAAGTAAGAAAGAAAGAAGAAAGAAGTAAGAAAGAAGTAAGAAAGAAGAAAGAAGTAAGAAAGAAGAAAGAAAGAAGTAAGAAAGAAGTAAGAAAGAAGTAAGAAAGAAGTAAGAAAGAAGTAAGAAAGAAAGAAGAAAGAAGTATGAAAGAAGTAAGAAAGAAGAAAGAAAGAAGTAAGCAAGAAGAAAGAAAGAAGTAAGAAAGAAGGAGGAAAGAAAGAAGAAAGAAGTGAGAAAGAAAGAAGAAAGAAGAAAGAAAGAAGTAAGAAAGAGGTAAGAAAGAAGTAAGAAAGAAGTAAGAAAGAAGTAAGAAGGAATGAAGAAAGAAGTAAGAAAGAAGTATGAAAGAAGTAAGAAAGAAGTAAGAAAGAAGTAAGAAAGAAGTAAGAAAGAAGTAAGAAAGAAAGAAGAAAGAAGTAAGAAAGAAGTAAGAAAGAAGTAAGAAAGAAGTAAGAAGGAATGAAGAAAGAAGTAAGAAAGAAGTAAGAAAGAAGTAAGAAAGAAGTAAGAAAGAAAGAAGAAAGAAGTAAGAAAGAAGTAAGAAAGAAGTAAGAAAGAAGAAAGAAAGAAGTAAGAAAGAAGTAAGAAAGAAGTAGAAAGAAGTAAGAAAGAAGTAAGAAAGAAGTAAGAAAGAAGTAAGAAAGAAGTAAGAAAGAAGAAAGAAAGATAGAAGAAAGAATAAAGAAGTAAGAAAGAAGTAAGAAAAAAGTAAGAAAGAAGTAAGAAAGAAGTAAGAAGGAATGAAGAAAGAAGTAAGAAAGAAGTTAGAAAGAAGTAAGAAAGAAGTAAGAAAGAAGAAAGTAAGAAGTAAGAAAGAAGTAAGAAAGAAAGAAGAAAGAAGTAAGAAAGAAGTAAGAAAGAAGCAAGAAAGAAGTAAGAAAGAAGAAAGAAAGAATTAAGAATGAAGAAAGAAAGAACTAAAATAGAAGAAAGTTAGAAGTAAGTAAGATGTAAGAAAGAAAGAAGAAAGAAGTAAGAAAGAAGTAAGAAAGAAGTAAGAAAGAAAGAAGAAAGAAGTAAGAAAGAAGAAAGAAAGATAGAAGAAAGAAGTAAGAAAGAAGTAAGAAGGAAGTAAGAAAGAAGTAAGAAAGAAGTAAGAAAGAAGTAAGAAAGAAGTAAGAAGGAATGAAGAAAGAAGTAAGAAAGAAGTTAGAAAGAAGAAAGAAGTAAGAAAGAAGAAAGAAAGAAGAAAGAAAGAAGTAAGAAAGAAGAAAGAAAGAATTAAGGAAGAAGAAAGAAAGAACTAAAATAGAAGAAAGTTAGAAGTAAGAAAGATGTAAGAAAGAAAGAAGAAAGAAGTAAGAAAGAAGTAAGAAAGAAGAAAAAAGAAGTTAGAATGAAGTAAGAAAGAAGTAAGAAAGAAGTAAGAAGGAATTAAGAAAGAAGTAAGAAAGAAGTAAGAAAGAAGTAAGAAAGAAGTAAGAAAGTAAGAAGAAAGAAAGAAGAATGAAGTAAGAAAGAAGTAAGAAAGAAGTAAGAAAGAAGAAAAAGAAGTAAGAAAGAAAGAAGAAAGAAGTAAGAAAGAAGTAAGAAAGAAGTAAGAAAGAAGTAAGAAAGAAGTAAGAAAGAAGTAAGAAAGAAGTAAGAAAGAAGTAAGAAAGAAGTAAGAAAGAAGTAAGAAAGAAAGAAGAAAGAAGTAAGAAAGAAAGAAGAAAGAAGTATGAAAGAAGTAAGAAAGAAGAAAGAAAGAAGTAGGAAAGAAGTATGAAAGAAGTAAGAAAGAAGAAAAAAAGAAGTAAGAAAGAAGTAAGAAAGAAGTAAGAAAGAAAGAAGAAAGAAGTAAGAAAGAAGAAAAAAGAAGTTAGAATGAAGTAAGAAAGCAGTAAGAAAGAAGTAAGAAAGAAGAAAGAAAGAAGTAAGAAAGAAGTAAGAAAGAATAAAGAAAGAAGTAAGAAAGAAAGAAGAAAGAAGTAAGAAAGAAGTAAGAAAGAAGTAAGAAAGAAGTAAGAAAGAAGAAGAAAGAAGTAAGAAAGAAGTAAGAAAGAAGTAAGAAAGAAGTAAGAAAGAAGTAAGAAAGAAAGAAGAAAGAAGTATGAAAGAAGTAAGAAAGAAGAAAGAAAGAAGTAAGCAAGAAGAAAGAAAGAAGTAAGAAAGAAGGAGGAAAGAAAGAAGAAAGAAGTGAGAAAGAAAGAAGAAAGAAGAAAGAAAGAAGTAAGAAAGAGGTAAGAAAGAAGTAAGAAAGAAGTAAGAAAGAAGTAAGAAGGAATGAAGAAAGAAGTAAGAAAGAAGTATGAAAGAAGTAAGAAAGAAGTAAGAAAGAAGTAAGAAAGAAGTAAGAAAGAAGTAAGAAAGAAAGAAGAAAGAAGTAAGAAAGAAGTAAGAAAGAAGTAAGAAAGAAGTAAGAAGGAATGAAGAAAGAAGTAAGAAAGAAGTAAGAAAGAAGTAAGAAAGAAGTAAGAAAGAAAGAAGAAAGAAGTAAGAAAGAAGTAAGAAAGAAGTAAGAAAGAAGAAAGAAAGAAGTAAGAAAGAAGTAAGAAAGAAGTAAGAAAGAAGTAAGAAAGAAGTAAGAAAGAAGTAAGAAAGAAGTAAGAAAGAAGTAAGAAAGAAGAAAGAAAGATAGAAGAAAGAATAAAGAAGTAAGAAAGAAGTAAGAAAAAAGTAAGAAAGAAGTAAGAAAGAAGTAAGAAGGAATGAAGAAAGAAGTAAGAAAGAAGTTAGAAAGAAGTAAGAAAGAAGTAAGAAAGAAGAAAGTAAGAAGTAAGAAAGAAGTAAGAAAGAAAGAAGAAAGAAGTAAGAAAGAAGTAAGAAAGAAGCAAGAAAGAAGTAAGAAAGAAGAAAGAAAGAATTAAGAATGAAGAAAGAAAGAACTAAAATAGAAGAAAGTTAGAAGTAAGTAAGATGTAAGAAAGAAAGAAGAAAGAAGTAAGAAAGAAGTAAGAAAGAAGTAAGAAAGAAAGAAGAAAGAAGTAAGAAAGAAGAAAGAAAGATAGAAGAAAGAAGTAAGAAAGAAGTAAGAAGGAAGTAAGAAAGAAGTAAGAAAGAAGTAAGAAAGAAGTAAGAAAGAAGTAAGAAGGAATGAAGAAAGAAGTAAGAAAGAAGTTAGAAAGAAGAAAGAAGTAAGAAAGAAGAAAGAAAGAAGAAAGAAAGAAGTAAGAAAGAAGAAAGAAAGAATTAAGGAAGAAGAAAGAAAGAACTAAAATAGAAGAAAGTTAGAAGTAAGAAAGATGTAAGAAAGAAAGAAGAAAGAAGTAAGAAAGAAGTAAGAAAGAAGAAAAAAGAAGTTAGAATGAAGTAAGAAAGAAGTAAGAAAGAAGTAAGAAAGAAGTAAGAAAGAAGTAAGAAAGAAGAAAGAAAGAAGTAAGAAAGAAGTAAGAAAGAAGTAAAAAAGAAGTAAGAAAGAAGTAAGAAAGAAGAAAGAAAGAAAGAAGAAAGAAGTAAGAAAGAAAGAAGTAAGAAGTATGAAAGAAGTAAGAAAGAAGAAAGAAAGAAGTAAGAAAGAAGATAGAAAGAAATAAGAAAGAAGTAGGAAAGAAAGAAGAAAGAAGTAAGAAAGAAAGAAGAAAGAAGAAAGAAAGAAGTAAGAAAGAGGTAAGAAAGAAGTAAGAAAGAAGTAAGAAAGAAGAAAAAAAGAAGTAAGAAAGAAGTAAGAAAGAAGTAAGAAAGAAGAAGAAAGAAGAAAGAAAGAAGTAAGAAAGAAGTAAGAATGAAGTAAGAAAGAAGTAAGAAAGAAGTAAGAAGGAATTAAGAAAGCAGTAAGAAAGAAATAAGAAAGAAGTAAGAAAGAAGTAAGAAAGGAAGAAGAAAGAAAGAAGAATGAAGTAAGAAAGAAGTAAGAAAGAAGTAGGAAAGAAGTAAGAAAGAAGTAAGAAAGAAAGAAGAAAGAAGTAAGAAAGAAGTAAGAAAGAAGTAAGAAAGAAAGAAGAAAGAAGAAAGAAAGAAGTAAGAAAGAAGTAAGAAAGAAGAAAAAAGAAGTAAGAAAGAAAGAAGAAAGAAGTAAGAAAGAAGTAAGAAAGAAGTAAGAAAGAAGTAAGAAAGAAATAAGAAAGAAGTAAGAAAGAAGTAAGAAACAAGAAAAAAGAAGTTAGAATGAAGTAAGAAAGAAGTAAGAAAGAAGTAAGAAAGAAGAAAGAAAGAAGTAAGAAAGAAGTAAGAAAGAAGTAAGAAAGAAGTAAGAAAGAAGAAAGAAAGAAGAAAGAAAGAACTAAGAAAGAAGTAACAAAGAAGTAAGAAAGAAGTAAGAAAGAAGTAAGAAAGAAAGAAGAAAGAAGTATGAAAGAAGTAAGAAAGAAGAAAGAAAGAAGTAAGCAAGAAGAAAGAAAGAAGTAAGAAAGAAGGAGGAAAGAAAGAAGAAAGAAGTTAGAAGGAAAGAAGAAAGAAGAAAGAAAGAAGTAAGAAAGAGGTAAGAAAGAAGTAAGAAAGAAGTAAGAAAGAAGTAAGAAGGAATGAAGAAATAAGTAAGAAAGAAGTAAGAAAGAAGTAAGAAAGAAGTAAGAAAGAAGTAAGAAAGAAGTAAGAAAGAAGTAAGAAGGAATGAAGAAAGAAGTAAGAAAGAAGTAAGAAAGAAGTAAGAAAGAAGTAAGAAAGAAGTAAGAAAGAATTAAGAAAGAAGAAAGAAAGAATTAAGAAAGAAGTAAGAAAGAAGTAAGAAAGAAGTAAGAAAGAAGAAAGAAGTAAGAAAGAAGTAAGAAAGAAGTAAGAAAGAAGTAAGAAAGAAGTAAGAAAGAAGTTAGAAAGAAGTAAGAAAGAAGTAAGAAAGAAGTAAGAAAGAAGTTAGAAAGAAAGAAGAAATAAGTAAGAAAGAAGTAAGAAAGAAGTAAGGAAGAAAGAAGAAAGAAGTAAGAAAGAAGAAAGAAAGAAGTATGAAAGAAGGAAGAAAGAAGTAAGAAAGAAGTAAGAAAGAAGAAAGAAGTAAGAAAGAAGTAAGAAAGAAGTAAGAAAGAAGTAAGAAAGAAGTAAGAAAGAAGTAAGAAAGAAGTAAGAAAGTAGTAGGAAAGAAGTTAGAAAGAAGTAAGAAATTAAGAAGAAATAAGTAAGAAAGAAGTAAGAAAGAAGTAAGGAAGAAAGAAGAAAGAAGTAAGAAAGAAGAAAGAAAGAAGTATGAAAGAAGGAAGAAAGAAGAAAGAAAGAAGTAAGAAAGAAGTAAGAAAGAAGTAAGAAGGAATGAAGAAAGAAGTAAGAAAGAATGAAGAAAGAAGAAAGAAAGAAGTAAGAAAGAAGAAAGAAAGAAGTAAGAAAGAAGAAAGAAAGAAGTAAGAAAGAAGTAAGAAAGAAGCAAGAAACAAGTAAGAAAGAAGTAAGAAAGAAGTAAGAAAGAATTAAGAAAGAAGTAAGAAAGAATTACGAAAGAAGAAAGAAGTAAGAAAGAAGTAAGAAAGAAAGAAGTAAGAAAGAAGTAAGAAAGAAGTAAGAAAGAAGTGAGAAAGAAGTAATAAAGAAGTAAGAAAGAAGTAAGAAAGAAGTAAGAAAGAAAGAAGAAAGAAGTAAGAAAGAAGTGAGAAAGAAGTATGAAAGAAGTAAGAAAGAAGAAAGAAAGAAGTAAGAAAGAAGTAAGAAAGAAGTAAGAAAGAAGTAAGAAAGAAATAAGAAAAAAGAAAGAAAGAAGTAAGAAAGAAGTAAGAAAGAAAGAAGAAAGAAGTAAGAAAGAATTAAGAAAGAAGTAAGAAAGAAGTAAGAAAGAAGAAAGAAAGAAGAAAGAAAGAAGTAAGAAAGAAGTAAGAAATAAGTAAGAAAGAAGTAAGAAAGAAGTAAGAAAGAAAGAGGAAAGAAGTAAGAAAGAAGTAAGAAAGAAGTAAGAAAGAAGTAAGAAAGAAGTAAGAAAGAAGTAAGAAAGAAGTAAGAAAGAAGTAAGAAAGAAGTAAGAAAGAAGAAAGAAAGATAGAAGAAAGAATAAAGAAGTAAGAAAGAAGTAAGAAAAAAGTAAGAAAGAAGTAAGAAAGAAGTAAGAAGGAATGAAGAAAGAAGTAAGAAAGAAGTTAGAAAGAAGTAAGAAAGAAGTAAGAAAGAAGAAAGTAAGAAGTAAGAAAGAAGTAAGAAAGAAAGAAGAAAGAAGTAAGAAAGAAGTAAGAAAGAAGCAAGAAAGAAGTAAGAAAGAAGAAAGAAAGAATTAAGAATGAAGAAAGAAAGAACTAAAATAGAAGAAAGTTAGAAGTAAGTAAGATGTAAGAAAGAAAGAAGAAAGAAGTAAGAAAGAAGTAAGAAAGAAGTAAGAAAGAAGAAAGAAGTAATGAAAGAAGAAAGAAAGATAGAAGAAAGAAGTAAGAAAGAAGTAAGAAGGAAGTAAGAAAGAAGTAAGAAAGAAGTAAGAAAGAAGTAAGAAAGAAGTAAGAAGGAATGAAGAAAGAAGTAAGAAAGAAGTTAGAAAGAAGAAAGAAGTAAGAAAGAAGTAAGAAAGAAGAAAGAAAGAAGAAAGAAAGAAGTAAGAAAGAAGAAAGAAAGAATTAAGGAAGAAGAAGAAAGAACTAAAATAGAAGAAAGTTAGAAGTAAGAAAGATGTAAGAAGAAAGAAGAAAGAAGTAAGAAAGAAGTAAGAAAGAAGAAAAAAGAAGTTAGAATGAAGTAAGAAAGAAGTAAGAAAGAAGTAAGAAAGAATTAAGAAAGAAGTAAGAAAGAAGAAAGAAAGAAGTAAGAAAGAAGTAAGAAGAAGTAAGAAAGAAGTAAGAAAGAAGTAAGAAAGAAGAAAGAAAGAAAGAAGAAAGAAGTAAGAAGAAAGAAGTAAGAAGTATGAAAGAAGTAAGAAAGAAGAAAGAAAGAAGTAAGAAAGAAGATAGAAAGAAATAAGAAAGAAGTAGGAAAGAAAGAAGAAAGAAGTAAGAAAGAAGAAGAAAGAAGAAAGAAAGAAGTAAGAAAGAGGTAAGAAAGAAGTAAGAAAGAAGTAAGAAAGAAGAAAAAAGAAGTAAGAAAGAAGTAAGAAAGAAGTAAGAAAGAAAGAAGAAAGAAGAAAGAAAGAAGTAAGAAAGAAGTAAGAAAGAAGTAAGAAAGAAGTAAGAAGAATTAAGAAAGCAGTAAGAAAGAAATAAGAAAGAAGTAAGAAAGAAGTAAGAAAGGAAGAGAAAGAAAGAAGAATGAAGTAAGAAAGAAAGTAAGAAAGAAGTAGGAAAGAAGTAGAAAGAAGTAAGAAAGAAGAAGAAGGAAGGTAAGAAAGAAGTAAGAAAGAAGTAAGAAAGAAAGAAGAAAGAAGTAAGAAAGAAGTAAGAAAGAAGTAAGAAAGAAGTAAGAAAGAAGTAAGAAAGAAGAAGTAAGAAAGAAGTAAGAAAGAAGTAAGAAAGAAGTAAGAAAGAAGTAAGAAAGAAGTAAGAAAGAAAGAAGAAAGAAGTAAGAAAGAAAGAAGAAAGAAGTATGAAAGAAGTAAGAAAGAAGAAAGAAAGAAGTAGGAAAGAAGAAAGAAAGAAGTAAGAAAGAAGTAGGAAAGAAAGAAGAAAGAAGTAAGAAAGAAGTAAGAAAGAAGGAAGAAAGAAGTAAGAAAGAAGTAAGAAAGAAGTAAGAAAGAAGTATGAAAGAAGTAAGAAAGAAGAAAAAAGAACTAAGAAAGAAGTAAGAAAGAAGTAAGAAAGAAGTAAGAAAGAAGTAAGAAAGAAGTAAGAAAGAAATAAGAAAGAAGTAAGAAAGAAGTAAGAAACAAGAAAAAAGAAGTTAGAATGAAGTAAGAAAGAAGTAAGAAAGAAGTAAGAAAGAAGAAAGAAAAAAGAAAGAAAGAACTAAGAAAGAAGTAAGAAAGAAGTAAGAAAGAAGAAAGAAAGAAGAAAGAAAGAACTAAGAAAGAAGTAACAAAGAAGTAAGAAAGAAGTAAGAAAGAAGTAAGAAAGAAGTAAGAAAGAAAGAAGAAAGAAGTATGAAAGAAGTAAGAAAGAAGAAAGAAAGAAGTAAGCAAGAAGAAAGAAAGAAGTAAGAAAGAAGGAGGAAAGAAAGAAGAAAGAAGTTAGAAGGAAAGAAGAAAGAAGAAAGAAAGAAGTAAGAAAGAGGTAAGAAAGAAGTAAGAAAGAAGTAAGAAAGAAGTAAGAAGTAATGAAGAAAGAAGTAAGAAAGAAGTAAGAAAGAAGTAAGAAAGAAGTATGAAAGAAGTAAGAAAGAAGTAAGAAGAATGAAGAAAGAAGTAAGAAAGAAGTAAGAAAGAAGTAAGAAAGAAGTAAGAAAGAAGTAAGAAAGAATTAAGAAAGAAGAAAGAAAGAAGTAAGAAAGAAGTAAGAAAGAAGTAAGAAAGAAGTAAGAAAGAAGAAAGAAGTAAGAAAGAAGTAAGAAAGAAGTAAGAAAGAAGTAAGAAAGAAGTAAGAAAGAAGTAAGAAAGAAGTTAGAAAGAAGTAAGAAAGAAGTAAGAAAGAAGTAAGAAAGAAGTTAGAAAGAAGTAAGAAAGAAGTAAGAAAGTAGTAGGAAAGAAGTAAGAAAGAAGTAAGAAAGAAAGAATAAATAAGTAAGAAAGAAGTAAGAAGAAGTAAGGAAGAAAGAAGAAAGAAGTAAGAAAGAAGAAAGAAAGAAGTATGAAAGAAGTAGAAAGAAGAAAGAAAGAAGTAAGAAAGAAGTAAGAAGAAGTAAGAAGGAATGAAGAAAGAAGTAAGAAAGAATGAAGAAAGAAGAAAGAAAGAAGTAAGAAAGAAGAAAGAAAGAAGTAAGAAAGAAGAAAGAAAGAAGTAAGAAAGAAGTAAGAAAGAAGCAAGAAACAAGTAAGAAAGAAGTAAGAAAGAAGTAAGAAAGAATTAAGAAAGAAGTAAGAAAGAATTACGAAGAAGAAAGAAGTAAGAAAGAAGTAAGAAAGAAGTAAGAAAGAAGTAAGAAAGAAGTTAGAAAGAAGTAAGAAAGAAGTAAGAAAGAAGTAAGAAAGAAGTAAGAAAGAAAGAAGAAAGAAGTAAGAAAGAAGTGAGAAAGAAGTATGAAAGAAGTAAGAAAGAAGAAAGAAAGAAGTAAGAAAGAAGTAAGAAAGAAGTAAGAAAGAAGTAAGAAAGAAATAAGAAAAAGAAAGAAAGAAGTAAGAAAGAAGTAAGAAAGAAGAAAGAAAGAAGTAAGAAAGAATTAAGAAAGAAGTAAGAAAGAAGTAAGAAAGAAGAAAGAAAGAAGTAAGAAAGAAAGAAGAAAGAAGTAAGAAAGAAAGAAGTAAGAAGTAAGAAAGAAGTAAGAAAGAAGAAAGAAAGAAGTAAGAAAGAAGATAGAAAGAAATAAGAAAGAAGTAGGAAAGAAAGAAGAAAGAAGTAAGAAAGAAAGAAGAAAGAAGAAAGAAAGAAGTAAGAAAGAGGTAAGAAAGAAGTAAGAAAGAAGTAAGAAAGAAGAAAAAAAGAAGTAAGAAAGAAGTAAGAAAGAAGTAAGAAAGAAAGAAGAAAGAAGAAAGAAAGAAGTAAGAAAGAAGTAAGAAGAAGTAAGAAAGAAGTAAGAAGGAATTAAGAAAGCTGTAAGAAAGAATAAGAAAGAAGTAAGAAAGAAGTAAGAAAGGAAGAAGAAAGAAAGAAGAATGAAGTAAGAAAGAAGTAAGAAAGAAGTAGGAAAGAAGTAAGAAAGAAGTAGAAAGAAAGAAGAAGGAAGTAAGAAAGAAGTAAGAAAGAAGTAAGAAAGAAAGAAGAAAGAAGTAAGAAAGAAGTAAGAAAGAAGTAAGAAAGAAGTAAGAAAGAAGTAAGAAGAAAGAAGTAAGAAAGAAGTAAGAAAGAAGTAAGAAAGAAGTAAGAAAGAAGTAAGAAAGAAGTAAGAAAGAAAGAAGAAAGAAGTAAGAAAGAAAGAAGAAAGAAGTATGAAAGAAGTAAGAAAGAAGAAGAAAGAAGTAAGAAAGAAGTAAGAAAGAAGTAAGAAAGAAGTAAGAAGAATTAGAAAGCAGTAAGAAAGAATAAGAAAGAAGTAAGAAAGAAGTAAGAAAGGAAGAAGAAGAAAGAAGAATGAAGTAAGAAAGAAGTAAGAAAGAAGTAGGAAAGAAGTAAGAAAGAAGTAAGAAAGAAGAAGGAAGTAAGAAAGAAGTAAGAAAGAAGTAGAAAGAAAGAAGAAAGAAGTAAGAAAGAAGTAAGAAAGAAGTAAGAAAGAGTAAGAAAGAAGTAAGAAAGATAGAAGTAAGAAAGAAGTAAGAAAGAAGTAAGAAAGAAGTAAGAAAGAAGTAAGAAAGAAGTAAGAAAGAAAGAAGAAAGAAGTAAGAAAGAAAGAGAAGAAGTATGAAGAAGTAAGAAAGAAGAAAAGAAGTAGGAAGAAGAAAGGAAAGAAGTAAGAAAGAAGTAGGAAAGAAAGAAGAAGAAGTAAGAAAGAAGTAAGAAAGAAGGAAGAAAGAAGTAAGAAAGAAGTAAGAAAGAAGTAGAAAGAAGTATGAAAGAAGTAAGAAAGAAGAAAAAAAGAACTAAGAAAGAAGTAAGAAAGAAGTAAGAAAGAAGTAAGAAAGAAGTAAGAAAGAAGTAAGAAAGAAATAAGAAAGAAGTAAGAAAGAAGTAAGAACAAGAAAAAGAAGTTAGAATGAAGTAAGAAAGAAGTAAGAAGAAGTATGAAAGAAGAAAGAAAAAAGAAAGAAAGAACTAAGAAAGAAGTAAGAAAGAAGTAAGAAAGAAGAAGAAAGAGAAAGAAAGAACTAAGAAAGAAGTAACAAAGAAGTAAGAAAGAAGTAAGAAAGAAGTAAGAAAGAAGTAAGAAAGAAAGAAGAAAGAAGTATGAAAGAAGTAAGAAAGAAGAAAGAAAGAAGTAAGCAAGAAGAAAGAAAGAAGTAAGAAAGAAGGAGGAAAGAAGAAGAAAGAAGTTAGAAGGAAAGAAGAAAGAAGAAAGAAAGAAGTAAGAAAGAGGTAAGAAAGAAGTAAGAAAGAAGTAAGAAAGAAGTAAGAAGTAATGAAGAAAGAAGTAAGAAAGAAGTAAGAAAGAAGTAAGAAAGAAGTAGAAAGAAGTAAGAAAGAAGTAGAAGGAATGAAGAAAGAAGTAAGAAAGAAGTAAGAAAGAAGTAAGAAAGAAGTAAGAAAGAAGTAAGAAAGAATTAGAAAGAAGAAAGAAAGAAGTAAGAAAGAAGTAAGAAAGAAGTAAGAAGAAGTAAGAAAGAAAAGAAGAAGAAGTAAGAAAGAAGTAAGAAGAAGAAGAAAGAAGTAAGAAAGAAGTAAGAAAGAAGTAAGAAAGAAGTTAGAAAGAAGTAAGAAAGAAGTAAGAAAGAAGTAAGAAAGAAGTTAGAAAGAAGTAAGAAAGAAGTAAGAAAGTAGTAGGAAAGAAGTAAGAAAGAAGTAAGAAAGAAAGAATAAATAAGTATGAAAGAAGTAAGAAAGAAGTAAGGAAGAAAGAAGAAAGAAGTAAGAAAGAAGAAAGAAAGAAGTATGAAAGAAGGAAGAAAGAAGAAAGAAAGAAGTAGAAAGAAGTAAGAAAGAAGTAAGAAGGAATGAAGAAAGAAGTAAGAAGATGAAGAAAGAAGAAAGAAAGAAGTAAGAAAGAAGAAGAAAGAGTAAGAAAGAAGAAAGAAGAAGTAAGAAAGAAGTAAGAAAGAAGCAAGAAACAAGTAAAGAAGTAAGAAAGAAGTAAGAAAGAATTAAGAAAGAAGTAAGAAAGAATTACGAAGAAGAAAGAAGTAAGAAAGAAGTAAGAAAGAAGTAAGAAAGAAGTAAGAAAGAAGTTAGAAAGAAGTAAGAAAGAAGTAAGAAAGAAGTAAGAAAGAAGTAAGAAAGAAAGAAGAAAGAAGTAAGAAAGAAGTGAGAAAGAAGTATGAAAGAAGTAAGAAAGAAGAAAGAAAGAAGTAAGAAAGAAGTAAGAAAGAAGTAAGAAAGAAGTAAGAAAGAAATAAGAAAAAGAAAGAAAGAAGTAAGAAAGAAGTAAAGAAAGAAGAAGAAGAAGTAAGAAAGAATTAAGAAAGAAGTAAGAAAGAAGTAAGAAGAGAAGAAAGAAGTAGAAAGAAAGAAGAAAGAAGTAAGAAAGAAAGAAGTAAGAGTATGAAAGGAAGTAAGAAAGAAGAAAGAAAGAAAGTAAGAAAGAAGATAGAAAGAAATAAGAAGAAGTAGGAAAGAAAGAAGAAAGAGTAAGAAAGAAAGAAGAAAGAAGAAAGAAAGAAGTAAGAAAGAGGTAAGAAAGAAGTAAGAAAGAAGTAAGAAAGAAGAAAAAAAGAAGTAAGAAAGAAGTAAGAAAGAAGTAAGAAAGAAAGAAGAAAGAAGAAAGAAAGAAGTAAGAAAGAAGTAAGAAAGAAGTAAGAAAGAAGTAAGAAGGAATTAAGAAGCAGTAGAAAGAAATAAGAAAGAAGTAAGAAAGAAGTAAGAAAGGAAGAAGAAAGAAAGAAGAATGAAGTAAGAAAGAAGTAAGAAAGAAGTAGGAAAGAAGTAAGAAAGAAGTAAGAAAGAAAGAAGAAAGGAAGTAAGAAAGAAGTAAGAAAGAAGTAAGAAAGAAAGAAGAAAGAAGTAAGAAAGAAGTAAGAAAGAAGTAAGAAAGAAGTAAGAAAGAAGTAAGAAAGAAAGAAGTAAGAAAGAAGTAAGAAAGAAGTAAGAAAGAAGTAAGAAAGAAGTAAGAAGAAGTAAGAAAGAAAGAAGAAAGAAGTAAGAAAGAAGAAGAAAGAAGTATGAAAGAAGTAAGAAGAGAAGAAAGAAGTAGGAAAGAAGAAAGAAAGAAGTAAGAAAGAAGTAGGAAAGAAGAAGAAGAAGTAAGAAAGAAGTAAGAAAGAAGGAAGAAAGAAGTAGAAGAAATAGAAAGAGGTAAGAAAGAAGTAAGAAAGAAGTAAGAAAGAAGTAAGAAGGAATGAAGAAAGAAGTAAGAAAGAAGTATGAAAGAAGTAAGAAAGAAGTAAGAAAGAAGTAAGAAAGAAGTAAGAAAGAAGTAAGAAAGAAAGAAGAAAGAAGAAAGAAAGAAGTAAGAAAGAAGTAAGAAAGAAGTAAGAAGAAGTAAGAAAGAAGTAAGAAAGAAGTAAGAAAGAAGTAAGAAAGAAGTAAGAAAGAAGAAAGAAAGATAGAAGAAAGATAAAGAAGTAAGAAAGAAGTAAGAAAAAGTAAGAAAGAAGTAAGAAAGAAGTAAGAAGGAATGAAGAAAGAAGTAAGAAAGAAGTTAGAAAGAAGTAAGAAAGAAGTAAGAAAGAAGAAAGTAAGAAGTAAGAAAGAAGTAAGAAAGAAAGAAGAAAGAAGTAAGAAAGAAGTAAGAAAGAAGCAAGAAAGAAGTAAGAAAGAAGAAAGAAAGAATTAAGAATGAAGAAAGAAAGAACTAAAATAGAAGAAAGTTAGAAGTAAGTAAGATGTAAGAAAGAAAGAAGAAAGAAGTAAGAAAGAAGTAAGAAAGAAGTAAGAAAGAAAGAAGAAAGAAGTAAGAAAGAAGAAAGAAAGATAGAAGAAAGAAGTAGAAAGAAGTAAGAAGGAAGTAAGAAAGAAGTAAGAAAGAAGTAAGAAAGAAGTAAGAAAGAAGTAAGAAGGAATGAAGAAAGAAGTAAGAAAGAAGTTAGAAAGAAGAAAGAAGTAAGAAAGAAGAAAGAAAGAAGAAAGAAAGAGTAAGAAAGAAGAAAGAAAGAATTAAGGAAGAAGAAAGAAAGAACTAAAATAGAAGAAAGTTAGAAGTAAGAAAGATGTAAGAAAGAAAGAAGAAAGAAGTAAGAAAGAAGTAAGAAAGAAGAAAAAGAAGTTAGAATGAAGTAAGAAAGAAGTAAGAAAGAAGTAAGAAGGAATTAAGAAAGAAGTAAGAAAGAAGTAAGAAAGAAGTAAGAAAGAAGTAAGAAAGTAAGAAGAAAGAAAGAAGAATGAAGTAAGAAAGAAGTAAGAAAGAAGTAAGAAAGAAGAAAAAAGAAGTAAGAAAGAAAGAAGAAAGAAGTAAGAAAGAAGTAAGAAAGAAGTAAGAAAGAAGTAAGAAAGAAGTAAGAAAGAAGTAAGAAAGAAGTAAGAAAGAAGTAAGAAAGAAGTAAGAAAGAAGTAAGAAAGAAAGAAGAAAGAAGTAAGAAAGAAAGAAGAAAGAAGTATGAAAGAAGTAAGAAAGAAGAAAGAAAGAAGTAGGAAAGAAGTATGAAAGAAGTAAGAAAGAAGAAAAAAAGAAGTAAGAAAGAAGTAAGAAAGAAGTAAGAAAGAAAGAAGAAAGAAGTAAGAAAGAAGAAAAAAGAAGTTAGAATGAAGTAAGAAAGCAGTAAGAAAGAAGTAAGAAAGAAGAAAGAAAGAAGTATGAAAGAAGTAAGAAAGAATTAAGAAAGAAGTAAGAAAGAAAGAAGAAAGAAGTAAGAAAGAAGTAAGAAAGAAGTAAGAAAGAAGTAAGAAAGAAGAAAGAAAGAAGTAAGAAAGAAGTAAGAAAGAAGTAAGAAAGAAGTAAGAAAGAAGTAAGAAAGAAAGAAGAAAGAAGTATGAAAGAAGTAAGAAAGAAGAAAGAAAGAAGTAAGCAAGAAGAAAGAAAGAAGTAAGAAAGAAGGAGGAAAGAAAGAAGAAAGAAGTGAGAAAGAAAGAAGAAAGAAGAAAGAAAGAAGTAAGAAAGAGGTAAGAAAGAAGTAAGAAAGAAGTAAGAAAGAAGTAAGAAGGAATGAAGAAAGAAGTAAGAAAGAAGTATGAAAGAAGTAAGAAAGAAGTAAGAAAGAAGTAAGAAAGAAGTAAGAAAGAAGTAAGAAAGAAAGAAGAAAGAAGTAAGAAAGAAGTAAGAAAGAAGTAAGAAAGAAGTAAGAAGGAATGAAGAAAGAAGTAAGAAAGAAGTAAGAAAGAAGTAAGAAAGAAGTAAGAAAGAAAGAAGAAAGAAGTAAGAAAGAAGTAAGAAAGAAGTAAGAAAGAAGAAAGAAAGAAGTAAGAAAGAAGTAAGAAAGAAGTAAGAAAGAAGTAAGAAAGAAGTAAGAAAGAAGTAAGAAAGAAGTAAGAAAGAAGTAAGAAAGAAGAAAGAAAGATAGAAGAAAGAATAAAGAAGTAAGAAAGAAGTAAGAAAAAAGTAAGAAAGAAGTAAGAAAGAAGTAAGAAGGAATGAAGAAAGAAGTAAGAAAGAAGTTAGAAAGAAGTAAGAAAGAAGTAAGAAAGAAGAAAGTAAGAAGTAAGAAAGAAGTAAGAAAGAAAGAAGAAAGAAGTAAGAAAGAAGTAAGAAAGAAGCAAGAAAGAAGTAAGAAAGAAGAAAGAAAGAATTAAGAATGAAGAAAGAAAGAACTAAAATAGAAGAAAGTTAGAAGTAAGTAAGATGTAAGAAAGAAAGAAGAAAGAAGTAAGAAAGAAGTAAGAAAGAAGTAAGAAAGAAAGAAGAAAGAAGTAAGAAAGAAGAAAGAAAGATAGAAGAAAGAAGTAAGAAAGAAGTAAGAAGGAAGTAAGAAAGAAGTAAGAAAGAAGTAAGAAAGAAGTAAGAAAGAAGTAAGAAGGAATGAAGAAAGAAGTAAGAAAGAAGTTAGAAAGAAGAAAGAAGTAAGAAAGAAGAAAGAAAGAAGAAAGAAAGAAGTAAGAAAGAAGAAAGAAAGAATTAAGGAAGAAGAAAGAAAGAACTAAAATAGAAGAAAGTTAGAAGTAAGAAAGATGTAAGAAAGAAAGAAGAAAGAAGTAAGAAAGAAGTAAGAAAGAAGAAAAAAGAAGTTAGAATGAAGTAAGAAAGAAGTAAGAAAGAAGTAAGAAAGAAGTAAGAAAGAAGTAAGAAAGAAGAAAGAAAGAAGTAAGAAAGAAGTAAGAAAGAAGTAAAAAAGAAGTAAGAAAGAAGTAAGAAAGAAGAAAGAAAGAAAGAAGAAAGAAGTAAGAAAGAAAGAAGTAAGAAGTATGAAAGAAGTAAGAAAGAAGAAAGAAAGAAGTAAGAAAGAAGATAGAAAGAAATAAGAAAGAAGTAGGAAAGAAAGAAGAAAGAAGTAAGAAAGAAAGAAGAAAGAAGAAAGAAAGAAGTAAGAAAGAGGTAAGAAAGAAGTAAGAAAGAAGTAAGAAAGAAGAAAAAAAGAAGTAAGAAAGAAGTAAGAAAGAAGTAAGAAAGAAAGAAGAAAGAAGAAAGAAAGAAGTAAGAAAGAAGTAAGAATGAAGTAAGAAAGAAGTAAGAAAGAAGTAAGAAGGAATTAAGAAAGCAGTAAGAAAGAAATAAGAAAGAAGTAAGAAAGAAGTAAGAAAGGAAGAAGAAAGAAAGAAGAATGAAGTAAGAAAGAAGTAAGAAAGAAGTAGGAAAGAAGTAAGAAAGAAGTAAGAAAGAAAGAAGAAAGAAGTAAGAAAGAAGTAAGAAAGAAGTAAGAAAGAAAGAAGAAAGAAGAAAGAAAGAAGTAAGAAAGAAGTAAGAAAGAAGAAAAAAGAAGTAAGAAAGAAAGAAGAAAGAAGTAAGAAAGAAGTAAGAAAGAAGTAAGAAAGAAGTAAGAAAGAAATAAGAAAGAAGTAAGAAAGAAGTAAGAAACAAGAAAAAAGAAGTTAGAATGAAGTAAGAAAGAAGTAAGAAAGAAGTAAGAAAGAAGAAAGAAAGAAGTAAGAAAGAAGTAAGAAAGAAGTAAGAAAGAAGTAAGAAAGAAGAAAGAAAGAAGAAAGAAAGAACTAAGAAAGAAGTAACAAAGAAGTAAGAAAGAAGTAAGAAAGAAGTAAGAAAGAAAGAAGAAAGAAGTATGAAAGAAGTAAGAAAGAAGAAAGAAAGAAGTAAG
This sequence comes from Columba livia, assembly GCF_036013475.1. Classification (NCBI taxonomy): domain Eukaryota; kingdom Metazoa; phylum Chordata; class Aves; order Columbiformes; family Columbidae; genus Columba; species Columba livia. Next base: position 289,356 of record NW_027043063.1, read on the forward strand.
CAAGAAGAAAGAAAGAAGTAAGAAAGAAGGAGGAAAGAAAGAAGAAAGAAGTTAGAAGGAAAGAAGAAAGAAGAAAGAAAGAAGTAAGAAAGAGGTAAGAAAGAAGTAAGAAAGAAGTAAGAAAGAAGTAAGAAGGAATGAAGAAATAAGTAAGAAAGAAGTAAGAAAGAAGTAAGAAAGAAGTAAGAAAGAAGTAAGAAAGAAGTAAGAAAGAAGTAAGAAGGAATGAAGAAAGAAGTAAGAAAGAAGTAAGAAAGAAGTAAGAAAGAAGTAAGAAAGAAGTAAGAAAGAATTAAGAAAGAAGAAAGAAAGAATTAAGAAAGAAGTAAGAAAGAAGTAAGAAAGAAGTAAGAAAGAAGAAAGAAGTAAGAAAGAAGTAAGAAAGAAGTAAGAAAGAAGTAAGAAAGAAGTAAGAAAGAAGTTAGAAAGAAGTAAGAAAGAAGTAAGAAAGAAGTAAGAAAGAAGTTAGAAAGAAAGAAGAAATAAGTAAGAAAGAAGTAAGAAAGAAGTAAGGAAGAAAGAAGAAAGAAGTAAGAAAGAAGAAAGAAAGAAGTATGAAAGAAGGAAGAAAGAAGTAAGAAAGAAGTAAGAAAGAAGAAAGAAGTAAGAAAGAAGTAAGAAAGAAGTAAGAAAGAAGTAAGAAAGAAGTAAGAAAGAAGTAAGAAAGAAGTAAGAAAGTAGTAGGAAAGAAGTAAGAAAGAAGTAAGAAAGAAAGAAGAAATAAGTAAGAAAGAAGTAAGAAAGAAGTAAGGAAGAAAGAAGAAAGAAGTAAGAAAGAAGAAAGAAAGAAGTATGAAAGAAGGAAGAAAGAAGAAAGAAAGAAGTAAGAAAGAAGTAAGAAAGAAGTAAGAAGGAATGAAGAAAGAAGTAAGAAAGAATGAAGAAAGAAGAAAGAAAGAAGTAAGAAAGAAGAAAGAAAGAAGTAAGAAAGAAGAAAGAAAGAAGTAAGAAAGAAGTAAGAAAGAAGCAAGAAACAAGTAAGAAAGAAGTAAGAAAGAAGTAAGAAAGAATTAAGAAAGAAGTAAGAAAGAATTACGAAAGAAGAAAGAAGTAAGAAAGAAGTAAGAAAGAAAGAAGTAAGAAAGAAGTAAGAAAGAAGTAAGAAAGAAGTGAGAAAGAAGTAATAAAGAAGTAAGAAAGAAGTAAGAAAGAAGTAAGAAAGAAAGAAGAAAGAAGTAAGAAAGAAGTGAGAAAGAAGTATGAAAGAAGTAAGAAAGAAGAAAGAAAGAAGTAAGAAAGAAGTAAGAAAGAAGTAAGAAAGAAGTAAGAAAGAAATAAGAAAAAAGAAAGAAAGAAGTAAGAAAGAAGTAAGAAAGAAAGAAGAAAGAAGTAAGAAAGAATTAAGAAAGAAGTAAGAAAGAAGTAAGAAAGAAGAAAGAAAGAAGAAAGAAAGAAGTAAGAAAGAAGTAAGAAATAAGTAAGAAAGAAGTAAGAAAGAAGTAAGAAAGAAAGAGGAAAGAAGTAAGAAAGAAGTAAGAAAGAAGTAAGAAAGAAGTAAGAAAGAAGTAAGAAAGAAGTAAGAAAGAAGTAAGAAAGAAGTAAGAAAGAAGTAAGAAAGAAGAAAGAAAGATAGAAGAAAGAATAAAGAAGTAAGAAAGAAGTAAGAAAAAAGTAAGAAAGAAGTAAGAAAGAAGTAAGAAGGAATGAAGAAAGAAGTAAGAAAGAAGTTAGAAAGAAGTAAGAAAGAAGTAAGAAAGAAGAAAGTAAGAAGTAAGAAAGAAGTAAGAAAGAAAGAAGAAAGAAGTAAGAAAGAAGTAAGAAAGAAGCAAGAAAGAAGTAAGAAAGAAGAAAGAAAGAATTAAGAATGAAGAAAGAAAGAACTAAAATAGAAGAAAGTTAGAAGTAAGTAAGATGTAAGAAAGAAAGAAGAAAGAAGTAAGAAAGAAGTAAGAAAGAATTAAGAAAGAAAGAAGAAAGAAGTAAGAAAGAAGAAAGAAAGATAGAAGAAAGAAGTAAGAAAGAAGTAAGAAGGAAGTAAGAAAGAAGTAAGAAAGAAGTAAGAAAGAAGTAAGAAAGAAGTAAGAAGGAATGAAGAAAGAAGTAAGAAAGAAGTTAGAAAGAAGAAAGAAGTAAGAAAGAAGTAAGAAAGAAGAAAGAAAGAAGAAAGAAAGAAGTAAGAAAGAAGAAAGAAAGAATTAAGGAAGAAGAAAGAAAGAACTAAAATAGAAGAAAGTTAGAAGTAAGAAAGATGTAAGAAAGAAAGAAGAAAGAAGTAAGAAAGAAGTAAGAAAGAAGAAAAAAGAAGTTAGAATGAAGTAAGAAAGAAGTAAGAAAGAAGTAAGAAAGAATTAAGAAAGAAGTAAGAAAGAAGAAAGAAAGAAGTAAGAAAGAAGTAAGAAAGAAGTAAGAAAGAAGTAAGAAAGAAGTAAGAAAGAAGAAAGAAAGAAAGAAGAAAGAAGTAAGAAAGAAAGAAGTAAGAAGTATGAAAGAAGTAAGAAAGAAGAAAGAAAGAAGTAAGAAAGAAGATAGAAAGAAATAAGAAAGAAGTAGGAAAGAAAGAAGAAAGAAGTAAGAAAGAAAGAAGAAAGAAGAAAGAAAGAAGTAAGAAAGAGGTAAGAAAGAAGTAAGAAAGAAGTAAGAAAGAAGAAAAAAAGAAGTAAGAAAGAAGTAAGAAAGAAGTAAGAAAGAAAGAAGAAAGAAGAAAGAAAGAAGTAAGAAAGAAGTAAGAAAGAAGTAAGAAAGAAGTAAGAAGGAATTAAGAAAGCAGTAAGAAAGAAATAAGAAAGAAGTAAGAAAGAAGTAAGAAAGGAAGAAGAAAGAAAGAAGAATGAAGTAAGAAAGAAGTAAGAAAGAAGTAGGAAAGAAGTAAGAAAGAAGTAAGAAAGAAAGAAGAAGGAAGTAAGAAAGAAGTAAGAAAGAAGTAAGAAAGAAAGAAGAAAGAAGTAAGAAAGAAGTAAGAAAGAAGTAAGAAAGAAGTAAGAAAGAAGTAAGAAAGAAAGAAGTAAGAAAGAAGTAAGAAAGAAGTAAGAAAGAAGTAAGAAAGAAGTAAGAAAGAAGTAAGAAAGAAAGAAGAAAGAAGTAAGAAAGAAAGAAGAAAGAAGTATGAAAGAAGTAAGAAAGAAGAAAGAAAGAAGTAGGAAAGAAGAAAGAAAGAAGTAAGAAAGAAGTAGGAAAGAAAGAAGAAAGAAGTAAGAAAGAAGTAAGAAAGAAGGAAGAAAGAAGTAAGAAAGAAGTAAGAAAGAAGTAAGAAAGAAGTATGAAAGAAGTAAGAAAGAAGAAAAAAAGAACTAAGAAAGAAGTAAGAAAGAAGTAAGAAAGAAGTAAGAAAGAAGTAAGAAAGAAGTAAGAAAGAAATAAGAAAGAAGTAAGAAAGAAGTAAGAAACAAGAAAAAAGAAGTTAGAATGAAGTAAGAAAGAAGTAAGAAAGAAGTAAGAAAGAAGAAAGAAAAAAGAAAGAAAGAACTAAGAAAGAAGTAAGAAAGAAGTAAGAAAGAAGAAAGAAAGAAGAAAGAAAGAACTAAGAAAGAAGTAACAAAGAAGTAAGAAAGAAGTAAGAAAGAAGTAAGAAAGAAGTAAGAAAGAAAGAAGAAAGAAGTATGAAAGAAGTAAGAAAGAAGAAAGAAAGAAGTAAGCAAGAAGAAAGAAAGAAGTAAGAAAGAAGGAGGAAAGAAAGAAGAAAGAAGTTAGAAGGAAAGAAGAAAGAAGAAAGAAAGAAGTAAGAAAGAGGTAAGAAAGAAGTAAGAAAGAAGTAAGAAAGAAGTAAGAAGTAATGAAGAAAGAAGTAAGAAAGAAGTAAGAAAGAAGTAAGAAAGAAGTAAGAAAGAAGTAAGAAAGAAGTAAGAAGGAATGAAGAAAGAAGTAAGAAAGAAGTAAGAAAGAAGTAAGAAAGAAGTAAGAAAGAAGTAAGAAAGAATTAAGAAAGAAGAAAGAAAGAAGTAAGAAAGAAGTAAGAAAGAAGTAAGAAAGAAGTAAGAAAGAAGAAAGAAGTAAGAAAGAAGTAAGAAAGAAGTAAGAAAGAAGTAAGAAAGAAGTAAGAAAGAAGTAAGAAAGAAGTTAGAAAGAAGTAAGAAAGAAGTAAGAAAGAAGTAAGAAAGAAGTTAGAAAGAAGTAAGAAAGAAGTAAGAAAGTAGTAGGAAAGAAGTAAGAAAGAAGTAAGAAAGAAAGAATAAATAAGTAAGAAAGAAGTAAGAAAGAAGTAAGGAAGAAAGAAGAAAGAAGTAAGAAAGAAGAAAGAAAGAAGTATGAAAGAAGGAAGAAAGAAGAAAGAAAGAAGTAAGAAAGAAGTAAGAAAGAAGTAAGAAGGAATGAAGAAAGAAGTAAGAAAGAATGAAGAAAGAAGAAAGAAAGAAGTAAGAAAGAAGAAAGAAAGAAGTAAGAAAGAAGAAAGAAAGAAGTAAGAAAGAAGTAAGAAAGAAGCAAGAAACAAGTAAGAAAGAAGTAAGAAAGAAGTAAGAAAGAATTAAGAAAGAAGTAAGAAAGAATTACGAAAGAAGAAAGAAGTAAGAAAGAAGTAAGAAAGAAGTAAGAAAGAAGTAAGAAAGAAGTTAGAAAGAAGTAAGAAAGAAGTAAGAAAGAAGTAAGAAAGAAGTAAGAAAGAAAGAAGAAAGAAGTAAGAAAGAAGTGAGAAAGAAGTATGAAAGAAGTAAGAAAGAAGAAAGAAAGAAGTAAGAAAGAAGTAAGAAAGAAGTAAGAAAGAAGTAAGAAAGAAATAAGAAAAAAGAAAGAAAGAAGTAAGAAAGAAGTAAGAAAGAAGAAAGAAAGAAGTAAGAAAGAATTAAGAAAGAAGTAAGAAAGAAGTAAGAAAGAAGAAAGAAAGAAGTAAGAAAGAAAGAAGAAAGAAGTAAGAAAGAAAGAAGTAAGAAGTATGAAAGAAGTAAGAAAGAAGAAAGAAAGAAGTAAGAAAGAAGATAGAAAGAAATAAGAAAGAAGTAGGAAAGAAAGAAGAAAGAAGTAAGAAAGAAAGAAGAAAGAAGAAAGAAAGAAGTAAGAAAGAGGTAAGAAAGAAGTAAGAAAGAAGTAAGAAAGAAGAAAAAAAGAAGTAAGAAAGAAGTAAGAAAGAAGTAAGAAAGAAAGAAGAAAGAAGAAAGAAAGAAGTAAGAAAGAAGTAAGAAAGAAGTAAGAAAGAAGTAAGAAGGAATTAAGAAAGCAGTAAGAAAGAAATAAGAAAGAAGTAAGAAAGAAGTAAGAAAGGAAGAAGAAAGAAAGAAGAATGAAGTAAGAAAGAAGTAAGAAAGAAGTAGGAAAGAAGTAAGAAAGAAGTAAGAAAGAAAGAAGAAGGAAGTAAGAAAGAAGTAAGAAAGAAGTAAGAAAGAAAGAAGAAAGAAGTAAGAAAGAAGTAAGAAAGAAGTAAGAAAGAAGTAAGAAAGAAGTAAGAAAGAAAGAAGTAAGAAAGAAGTAAGAAAGAAGTAAGAAAGAAGTAAGAAAGAAGTAAGAAAGAAGTAAGAAAGAAAGAAGAAAGAAGTAAGAAAGAAAGAAGAAAGAAGTATGAAAGAAGTAAGAAAGAAGAAAGAAAGAAGTAGGAAAGAAGAAAGAAAGAAGTAAGAAAGAAGTAGGAAAGAAAGAAGAAAGAAGTAAGAAAGAAGTAAGAAAGAAGGAAGAAAGAAGTAAGAAAGAAATAAGAAAGAAGTAAGAAAGAAAGAAGAAAGAAGTAAGAAAGAAGTAAGAAAGAAGTAAGAAAGAAGTAAGAAAGAAGTAAGAAAGAAGTATGAAAGAAGTAAGAAAGAAGAAAAAAAGAACTAAGAAAGAAGTAAGAAAGAAGTAAGAAAGAAGTAAGAAAGAAGTAAGAAAGAAGTAAGAAAGAAATAAGAAAGAAGTAAGAAAGAAGTAAGAAACAAGAAAAAAGAAGTTAGAATGAAGTAAGAAAGAAGTAAGAAAGAAGTAAGAAAGAAGAAAGAAAAAAGTAAGAAAGAAGTAAGAAAGAAGTAAGAAAGAAGTAAGAAAGAAGAAAGAAAGAAGAAAGAAAGAACTAAGAAAGAAGTAACAAAGAAGTAAGAAAGAAGTAAGAAAGAAGTAAGAAAGAAGTAAGAAAGAAAGAAGAAAGAAGTATGAAAGAAGTAAGAAAGAAGAAAGAAAGAAGTAAGCAAGAAGAAAGAAAGAAGTAAGAAAGAAGGAGGAAAGAAAGAAGAAAGAAGTTAGAAGGAAAGAAGAAAGAAGAAAGAAAGAAGTAAGAAAGAGGTAAGAAAGAAGTAAGAAAGAAGTAAGAAAGAAGTAAGAAGTAATGAAGAAAGAAGTAAGAAAGAAGTAAGAAAGAAGTAAGAAAGAAGTAAGAAAGAAGTAAGAAAGAAGTAAGAAGGAATGAAGAAAGAAGTAAGAAAGAAGTAAGAAAGAAGTAAGAAAGAAGTAAGAAAGAAGTAAGAAAGAATTAAGAAAGAAGAAAGAAAGAAGTAAGAAAGAAGTAAGAAAGAAGTAAGAAAGAAGTAAGAAAGAAGAAAGAAGTAAGAAAGAAGTAAGAAAGAAGTAAGAAAGAAGTAAGAAAGAAGTAAGAAAGAAGTTAGAAAGAAGTAAGAAAGAAGTAAGAAAGAAGTAAGAAAGAAGTTAGAAAGAAGTAAGAAAGAAGTAAGAAAGTAGTAGGAAAGAAGTAAGAAAGAAGTAAGAAAGAAATAAGAAAAAAGAAAGAAAGAAGTAAGAAAGAAGTAAGAAAGAAAGAAGAAAGAAGTAAGAAAGAATTAAGAAAGAAGTAAGAAAGAAGTAAGAAAGAAGAAAGAAAGAAGTAAGAAAGAAGTAAGAAAGAAGTAAGAAATAAGTAAGAAAGAAGTAAGAAAGAAGTAAGAAAGAAAGAGGAAAGAAGTAAGAAAGAAGTAAGAAAGAAGTAAGAAAGAAGAAAAAAGAAGTTAGAAAGAAGTAAGAAAGAAGTAAGAAAGAAGTAAGAAAGAAGTAAGAAAGAAATAAGAAAAAAGAAAGAAAGAAGTAAGAAAGAAGTAAGAAAGAAAGAAGAAAGAAGTAAGAAAGAATTAAGAAAGAAGTAAGAAAGAAGTAAGAAAGAAGAAAGAAAGAAGTAAGAAAGAAAGAGGAAAGAAGTAAGAAAGAAGTAAGAAAGAAGTAAGAAAGAAGAAAAAAGAAGTTAGAAAGAAGTAAGAAAGAAGTAAGAAAGAAGTAAGAAAGAAAGAAGAAAGAAGTAAGAAAGAAGTATGAAAGAAGTAAGAAAGAAGAAAGAAAGAAGTAGGAAAGAAGTAAGAAAGAAGTAAGATAGAAGTAAGTAAGAAAGAAGAGAGAAGAAAAAAATAAATAAGAAAGAAGTAAGAAAGAAGTAAGAAAGAAGTAAGAAGGCATGAAGAAAGAAGTAAGAAAGAAGTAAGAAAGAAGTAAGAAAGAAGTAAGAAAGAAGTAAGAAAGAAAGAAGAAAGAAGTAAGAAAGAAGTAAGAAAGAAGTAAGAAAGAAGAAAGAAAGAAGTAAGAAAGAAGTAAGAAAGAAGTAAGAAAGAAGTAAGAAAGAAGAAAGAAAGAAAGAAGAAAGAAGTAAGAAAGAAGTAAGAAAGAAGTAAGAAAGAAGTAAGAAAGAAGTAAGAAAGAAGTAAGAAGGAATGAAGAAAGAAGTAAGAAAGAAGTTAGAAAGAAGAAAGAAGTAAGAAAGAAGTAAGAAAGAAGAAAGAAAGAAGTAAGAAATAAGTAAGAAAGAAGTAAGAAAGAAAGAAGAAAGAAGCAAGAAAGAAGTAAGAAAGAAGCAATAAAGAAGTAAGAAAGAAGAAAGAAAGAATTAAGAAAGAAGAAAGAAAGAACTAAAATAGAAGAAAGTTAGAAGTAAGAAAGAAGTAAGAAAGAAAGAAGAAAGAAGTAAGAAAGAAGTAAGAAAGAAGTAAGAAAGAAGTAAGAAAGAAAGAAGAAAGAAGTAAGAAAGAAGAAAGAAAGATAGAAGAAAGAAGTAAGAAAGAAGTAAGAAAGAAGTAAGAAAGAAGTAAGAAAGAAGTAAGAAAGAAGTAAGAAAGAAGGAAGAAAGAAGTAAGAAAGAAGTTAGAAAGAAGAAAGAAGTAAGAAATAATTAAGAAAGAAGAAAGAAAGAAGTAAGAAAGAAGTAAGAAAGACGAAAGAAAGAATTAAGGAAGAAGAAAGAAAGAACTAAAATAGAAGAAAGTTAGAAGTAAGAAAGATGTAAGAAAGAAAGAAGAAAGAAGTAAGAAAGAAGTAAGAAAAAAGTAAGAAAGAAGTAAGAAAGAAAGAAGTAAGAAAGAAGTAAGAAAGAAGTAAGAAAGAAGTAAGAAAGAAGTAAGAAAGAAAGAAGAAAGAAGTAAGAAAGAAAGAAGGAAGAACTATGAAAGAAGTAAGAAAGAAGAAAGAAAGAAGTAAGAAAGAAGAAAGAAAGAAATAAGAAAGAAGTAGGAAAGAAAGAAGAAAGAAGTAAGAAAGAAAGAAGAAAGAAGTAAGAAAGAAGTAAGAAAGAAGGAAAAAAGAAGTAAGAAAGAAGTAAGAAAGAAGTAAGAAAGAAGTAAGAAAGAAGTAAGAAGGAATTAAGAAAGAAGTAAGAAAGAATTAAGAAAGAAGTAAGAAAGAAGTAAGAGAGGAAGAAGAAAGAAAGAAGAATGAAGTAAGAAAGAAGTAACAAAGAAGTAAGAAAGAAGAAAAAAGAAGTAAGAAAGAAGTAAGAAAGAAGTAAGAAAGAAGTAAGAAAGAAGTAAGAAAGAAGTAAGAAAGAAGTAAGAAAGAAAGAAGTAAGAAAGAAGTAAGAAAGAAGTAAGAAAGAAGTAAGAAAGAAGTAAGAAAGAAGTAAGAAAGAAAGAAGAAAGAAGTAAGAAAGAAAGAAGAAAGAAGTATGAAAGAAGTAAGAAAGAAGAAAGAAAGAAGTAGGAAAGAAGTATGAAAGAAGTAAGAAAGAAGAAAAAAAGAAGTAAGAAAGAAGTAAGAAAGAAGTAAGAAAGAAAGAAGAAAGAAGTAAGAAAGAAGAAAAAAGAAGTTAGAATGAAGTAAGAAAGCAGTAAGAAAGAAGTAAGAAAGAAGAAAGAAAGAAGTAAGAAAGAAGTAAGAAAGAATTAAGAAAGAAGTAAGAAAGAAAGAAGAAAGAAGTAAGAAAGAAGTAAGAAAGAAGTAAGAAAGAAGTAAGAAAGAAGAAAGAAAGAAGTAAGAAAGAAGTAAGAAAGAAGTAAGAAAGAAAGAAGAAAGAAGTATGAAAGAAGTAAGAAAGAAGAAAGAAAGAAGTAAGCAAGAAGAAAGAAAGAAGTAAGAAAGAAGGAGGAAAGAAAGAAGAAAGAAGTGAGAAAGAAAGAAGAAAGAAGAAAGAAAGAAGTAAGAAAGAGGTAAGAAAGAAGTAAGAAAGAAGTAAGAAAGAAGTAAGAAGGAATGAAGAAAGAAGTAAGAAAGAAGTATGAAAGAAGTAAGAAAGAAGTAAGAAAGAAGTAAGAAAGAAGTAAGAAAGAAGTAAGAAAGAAGTAAGAAAGAAGTAAGAAAGAAAGAAGAAAGAAGTAAGAAAGAAGTAAGAAAGAAGTAAGAAAGAAGTAAGAAGGAATGAAGAAAGAAGTAAGAAAGAAGTAAGAAAGAAGTAAGAAAGAAGTAAGAAAGAAAGAAGAAAGAAGTAAGAAAGAAGTAAGAAAGAAGTAAGAAAGAAGAAAGAAAGAAGTAAGAAAGAAGTTAGAAAGAAGTAAGAAAGAAGTAAGAAAGAAGTAAGAAAGAAGTAAGAAAGAAGTAAGAAAGAAGAAAGAAAGATAGAAGAAAGAATAAAGAAGTAAGAAAGAAGTAAGAAAAAAGTAAGAAAGAAGTAAGAAGGAATGAAGAAAGAAGTAAGAAAGAAGTTAGAAAGAAGTAAGAAAGAAGTAAGAAAGAAGAAAGTAAGAAGTAAGAAAGAAGTAAGAAGGAAAGAAGAAAGAAGTAAGAAAGAAGTAAGAAAGAAGCAAGAAAGAAGTAAGAAAGAAGAAAGAAAGAATTAAGAATGAAGAAAGAAAGAACTAAAATAGAAGAAAGTTAGAAGTAAGTAAGATGTAAGAAAGAAAGAAGAAAGAAGTAAGAAAGAAGTAAGAAAGAAGTAAGAAAGAAAGAAGAAAGAAGTAAGAAAGAAGAAAGAAAGATAGAAGAAAGAAGTAAGAAAGAAGTAAGAAGGAAGTAAGAAAGAAGTAAGAAAGAAGTAAGAAAGAAGTAAGAAAGAAGTAAGAAGGAATGAAGAAAGAAGTAAGAAAGAAGTTAGAAAGAAGAAAGAAGTAAGAAAGAAGTAAGAAAGAAGAAAGAAAGAAGTAAGAAAGAAGTAAGAAAGAAGAAAGAAAGAATTAAGGAAGAAGAAAGAAAGAACTAAAATAGAAGAAAGTTAGAAGTAAGAAAGATGTAAGAAAGAAAGAAGAAAGAAGTAAGAAAGAAGTAAGAAAGAAGAAAAAAGAAGTTAGAATGAAGTAAGAAAGAAGTAAGAAAGAAGTAAGAAAGAAGTAAGAAAGAAGTAAGAAAGAAGAAAGAAAGAAGTAAGAAAGAAGTAAGAAAGAAGTAAGAAAGAAGTAAGAAAGAAGTAAGAAAGAAGAAAGAAAGAAAGAAGAAAGAAGTAAGAAAGAAAGAAGTAAGAAGTATGAAAGAAGTAAGAAAGAAGAAAGAAAGAAGTAAGAAAGAAGATAGAAAGAAATAAGAAAGAAGTAGGAAAGAAAGAAGAAAGAAGTAAGAAAGAAAGAAGAAAGAAGAAAGAAAGAAGTAAGAAAGAGGTAAGAAAGAAGTAAGAAAGAAGTAAGAAAGAAGAAAAAAAGAAGTAAGAAAGAAGTAAGAAAGAAGTAAGAAAGAAAGGAGAAAGAAGAAAGAAAGAAGTAAG